>NC_133932.1:118049964-118352994 GCF_031877795.1 Strix aluco
AATGAAAGGCTGTATCATGTATTTTGGAGGTAGTATTCTGTAGAAAATGGAACCACATACTTAGTTTTGTGTTCTTCCTATTGCAGTGACCCCAGAGTGTTGGGAGGTCCAATGTGTAAGCTGCTCAGTGGTGCAGGACCAGCTGGTGGAGCGTATTGGACCTGTACATCCCTGCACAAGCTGCAGCAGCATGAAGTGCATCGTAGGCTTGTTTACCTCTTTTCACAGGCAGGCTTTGCTGAGATCCTTGCTTAGTTGGGTCCGTTTTGGGAACCCTGAGGTAGCCAAGGTAAAGCCCTGCACTGCAGTCAGACAGAGCTCATTCACTGTGTTCGACTTGCTTGGTGCTGAAATGCTGAGTGAGATGTTGAATCCTTTGAAATTATGAGGCCATAGTGGAAACTCACTGGCTTCTGAGCTCTTTGCAATGAAGTGAACTGCAGCTCTCACTGTCCGTATTTTTATCCTTCCCTAATATCTTGCTAGAACTTCGTAAGTCTTCTTGAGAAGCCAGAAATGTAATTTTAAGAAGCCAGTCCTAAGAATATTTTTGTTCTTATTTTTCCTTTTGTAGCTGAGCAGTAGACTAATATAGGGATACATTTTAAAATCCTCAAAAGAACAGCTGTTTTGCGATGCTTACATTCCTGAAATATGGACAGGTTTGTGTTGATTGCAGTGCTGAAGGTGGTAACTTGTGCTGATGCATCTGATATAGTGTATACTGCTCTTGCATCCTGAGGTTAACATATAAATAGTATGCAGTGCTTATTTTGTTCAAAAAAATGTTGATAAGCAAAAAGGCAGCACTGCTTTTTCCCCCCATCCCAACCCCCCAAACAAGAAACTGTATTTTAGAAATGTTTGAAGTAAAAATCGTACTAATTTAGCAGAAGCTGATGGCAGTATTGATGTAGTTAGAAGCAGTAGAGGAGAAAAGCCACAGAGAGCGAAGCTTGTGACTTGAACTACAGGCCAGGTATGGAGGGCCACAGTGGTAATGTATTATTCTGTGGGTTTTTTTTTCCCTGAACCAGAGTTCAAAAGCTGGAATTGATTTCTTGATGGTATAAAGCTGCTTGTTACATTGCCAGCCTAGCAAATACTTAAAGGTCTGGTTTATGTAAAGATTAAATATTAACTTATTTAAAGGAAGGCTTTGCTATGTAGCGTAAAGATCCTGTAAAATGGGTGATTTGCCATTTGCTGAGTGAATTTGGACGAATGGTAGGATTGTTGTCCATTTATTTGACATGGGAGTAACAACAACGAAAGGGATATAACAGAAACACTTAACTTGCATGAACTGAGACAGAAGAGAACTGCCCATCTTTTATTACTTGTTTCATGAGGATGACAAGGCAGGATGAAAATCACAAGCCTTTCAGTGTTGGCTTTTACCTCAAACTGCAGGAGTTTGCCGAAGTAAAATTGTTCTGCACAGTCTAATAACTGCATTCTGACCTAAGGGACCTAGATACGAAAGAGAAAATTATCTTCCTGGTGCTGTGAAGCTTTAATTAATTTTTATGAAGTTTATTTAGGGATCTTTTTGATGAAGTCTCACAGGTGATATAATCTTAAGCTTTTTTTTTCTGCATGTAAAGACTATTCATTATTTTGAGTCTTCAAACATCAAATTTGACTCACAATTTTGGTTTGTGCTGAGAGCAGAAGTGAGGCTACAGGTTATGGAGTGCTTTAACCAGAATTACTTACCAAAAAATTGCTGTAGTTTTATAAATATCTATGTTCTCCCATCCCATTAGAGGATAATTAAGAACTTTTTATATTTCTTGTCTAGGGAAATACATGTTTGTCCAGCTGTGTGCAAAGGTGTTTACTTAAGATATATGAGGAGCCAAAGACAAAACTTAATCTAAAGTACTTCAGTATTTTTTTTGAAGTTGAGCAAATAACCCTACTCACTCACCCAGCTTGTTTTAATTTCCACCTTTTAAATGATTTTTATCTTCTCTTTGTGTTGTTGAAAAAGTTTTAACTAGGGAAATAATGCATTTGTAAAATTTCAAGCAAAAACACTCCTAGGATTTGCTTTAATAATGTGACTTCTTTAGCATGCGGTGAAGTAGTACTGAGACTGTATCATGACTCAGCTGGACGTGTTCTTATATTTACGTGCATATTTTGCAAGTAAAAGTGTGCTTCGGGTCCGTTTCTCTGTGTGGATTGTGTCCTTGTTTCAGAGAGAAACACGGCAGGGGGAGGGGGCAGGGGAGAATGTGCAAGTATGCATAACTAATATGAAATAAAGCTGTTCTTTAGGATTGACCTCCTCTAGTTTGAAGCCAACCTTGTTCTAGTCTAAATGGTAATTTCTTCCTTCTTTAGGTGGAAGGAACTGGAACCTTTTCCATTAACTTTGTGAAGGCTTCCATGGACAGATGGAGGGTGCTGAGTGGATATTTTAAGGAAGGGGGGGAACTAACCAAAACCACATATCTGAACAAAAAAGGGTCATCTATACACTGAGGTATCACCTCATTATGTCTCTTGTTGACTATAAAAAGAGGCACGGTTGCATATTATAGTTGCAGACCCTTTTATTACAGATACCTGTAGTTAAGTGAGACACATGCCTCTGTGACCAGAGTAATCCTTCAGAAGGAAGTCTGCAATACATACTGAACTGCTGCAGATTTAAGACTCTAGTGTGCGTCAGGAAAAAGCTCTTTTGAACTGTCACACAGACTAATGACTGTAGAAATGTCAGAGCTGAAAGAGAAGAGACTGTGGAGTGAGGTGAACTGTAGTAGGCAGGGTGTGCTCTGTTAACCTTTTGCTCATGCTGACGACCAGAAGCTTAAATTTGCTGTATAAGATGAAGAGTCTGGAAAAGATCATTTCCTCATTGAATTCCAGGAATTCAGTGTCTAAGGAAGAGATCCAGCGAGGGGAGCGATACGAACAAAGCAATCCAATAAGTACAGCAGCTCTCTGTTCAGCATCTTACCTGAACTGATGAATGAAGTGTGAAGGTTTTGGAGGAGTCTGAGGGCAGGAGGAGTCAGGCAGTATACAAGGTAGATTTGAACAATAGAATTTGCTGTTGAGATGAAAAGAGATGAGGATGTAGGAGAGAAGGAAGTGGAGAGGTTTTAATTATGCCTGAAGAATTCAGGTCAGGGGAAAAAAGTCAAAAATAGCATGTGACGGAAAGAGAGAAGTGGTAGGGAAAAAAACTGAGAGAGGGAAGTAGGTTACATGTAACAGTTTCACAGGGACTTCTGTAAGAACTTCTTTTATTTAAATTTTTGCTTTCCAGCGGTACACCTGTTAGCCTAGTTGTTGACTCAGAAAACTCTGCTAGGTGCATGTCTGAAGAGGAACATGCATAAATTGTGATCTAATTAATGTCTGTGAAAAGGAGTGTGCTCACTGATTACTGCAGAGAACTGGATCTCTTCAGATCTTCCACTGACTTGCCAAGCCTGAAGAGCTGGCAGGAGGAAAACTAACTCCAGTTTTACCCCACAGTGGGGTAGGGAGGCTCTACTAACACCTGAAGTACGCTTTGGAACAAGTCAGCTATCTCATATATATCTCACTTCTAGCTAAATATTTGATTCAATATGGATTTACTTAGCACTTACCATGTCTCTTTTTTTTTCTCTTCCAGTTACTATTTCTTCAACTGCAGAAAAAGGTAATATTTTCTTTATTTTTTTGAAGATGTGAATAGTTTTGTTGCATGCAAGTCTTAAGGGACTCCTTTACATGTAAGCTCTGTGTAGTGAGTAGATTAGTGCTAAGAAACAAGGTAAATATTGTGAGGTTGAGTCTGTTTAGCTTCTAGTACCACAAGCTTGGGATGATGACAAGACCTTGCATGATGCAACTATGATTTAGGTTTGCAAATATTTTTAAATGGGTACCTTGTAAGAACAGAAAAAGGAGAAGAGAGAAGGAACTGCAGCAGATCCACAAGTCCATTTTCTGTTTATTCCTGAACACATCCTATGACCTGAAAGACTTCTGGAAGGGAAAGAATTGTTGCTCTACTGCTTGCTATTTTCCAAACCAGATTACCAAATTCCTCAGAACCCCATTCTTTAGGACTGGTTAGAACTGTGCAAAATGCAATCATTTCAAAGGTGGCTGCACATTATAATTTTAAATTCCAGGTGAAGTGGTTAAGACCTTGTTTTGAGAAACTTAAGTTTTCGTATTAGCCTTGGCAAGTATACGCCACGGTGGGTAGTACTTACAGAGATACAAACTGACCAAAAAAATTCCAGCATTCTTGCTCTGCCACTTTTAAGTGTTAACAAAAACTAGTCTAAAGGATAATTAGATTCCAGAAGTTCAAAATACAGGGTTTTTTTAATTTTTTTTTTTTCCTGTAGAAATAGAAGTTATTGATGGGATATTTGTTTGGGAGTTCATTTCAGCTTATGGGGGACATGAGTGGTAGATTAAACATAGATTTGCATTTTGACTATCCACAGAGGGCTGTCCTCAGAGTGTGAGACCAGTGGTAAGAAGTTCTCATCTCTTAAATATTTTTGCAGAAGAGCAATAGAATTTGGAGCTAATCTAGCAGTTTTCTTCCTGGTGGAGAACATCCAGGAGAACACTGTGAAAGGAAGGATCCTTGATGGAACCTGTCCTCTTTCATGCTCTAATGAAGAGGTAAAAGAATGGGAAAAACTCCAAAATAAACTAAGCAATTCAAGATGGGAGCTGTGTCTTACCCTGGATTTTTGCATCACACTGTACAGCTGGGCTTCACCTAGACTTCACAAAATTCTGCAGATTGCTGCTGTGCTTTACTGTTGACCTGTATATGAATAAGTTTCACTTTCTAGTTTCTTCTGGAAAGGCAAGATCCATGTCTCAGATAAGGAAGCCTGGCAGAGCACTGATGTTGATGTTGGATAGTCAGGTCTCTGGCTTTCATACAAATGTGGTGCCTGTCTGACTGAAGCAGGTGCTCTTAAATCTAGAGAAGAAAAATACTTGATTAATTAATGAGACTGACAGCATCGTTGGAACCTGACTGTTAGGCTTTTAGTAGTTGTCACCTGCACATTTCTTGCATCTTCAATTCTAAAGCGTGTCATAGGCATCCTGTATGCACGAATTTCTTTACCATGGAGGTTGATCTTAAAATGAGATGTGAAGTCTTTTTTTTATTTGAAAAGAAAGCTATCATAACTTTTATAAAGTTCTTACAAGCTAACTCTCAATAGCCAGGAAATAACATCAGAAGTGTCAGAAGGCCAAAGTACCAGTAACATTGCTATGTAAATCAATAATGTTCATCTTAGCAGGTATATTTTGCTCCATATTTCAGTGTATTGTGTTCAAATCCTTTTACACTAGTACTTAATTACAACTTTTGATTAAATTAGTGGCTATTGCTTCACCCCATTAAGGCTAATTGTTTCTTTATAATTTCATATTCTTGTCTAGATTTTTATCCATTAGGATAGGGGAATAAAGTCAACTGTGAATCTCTCTTAACAATATAAAATACTTCTGTTATATATTATTACCTTTCTGTAATCCAACTCTGTCTTGGAAGTAGTATTAAGAATGATTCAGAAAAGCATGTTAAGGGCAAATCTTAGGAGGCCTTAGCATATTTTAGGAGGATTCTGAGAGCATGTCTTAAGACATTGTCCTCCTGAGGGCATAAATTACGTTCTAATATGCATCAGTGCCTTTAAGGAGAAGTGACTTCATTTGGTTACAGCATGGCACCAAGAATCCCGGATTCCCTTAGCTTAGCCAGGACTTCCTCATGACTCTGAGTCTGACTAAACTGGCAGATATTGGGGTTTGAGGTTTTTGACGTATTTTCTGTCTAGCTTGTAATTACAAGAAAAAGAGCTGAATAGAAATGAGTCTCGTTTATATTTGTACTGGAAACTGATGCAAGATGCTTCAGGGAGTACTATGCTACCCAAAACAGTGGCTAGATGAACTGCCAAAGTAAAGCCATCAAAAATGGTATCTTTCCTCCCTCTTATTTCTTGGGGAGCACTGACAGGACAGATCCTGTAATCACAGTAGGAATGGCACCGCAAAAGTGGGAAAAGAAGCAAGAATTTGCTCAGTACAGGGCCAGTATGGACTGCCAGTTGCAGGCTCTTTCTCCTCTAGACTAGGTGGTGCCCATCACTGGAATAGCTGTGAAAGGCTTGCTCTTCCTTAAATTGCTTCGGTTTGGCTACTGAGGACAGGCCCTTGGCTTTTAATGATGGTGACAGATTGCAAGCTCTCAGTTATTGCAAGAGCGCTTTAACAGCTGCCTGTTTCTATTAAATACTGCTAGCACTGGCACAGATCTGTACCCTTGGTACCTGTTATTCTGTGTGTTGTTGGGACATTTAGAGCCTGTGACAATACTTTTGAGGTTCTGCTGTTTGAAGTATTGTGTGTGCACTAAAAATAATCCTTCAAAGAATCTGAATTCAGGGGGTGATTTTTATGAACAGAATAGAACTGTTTAAGAACTATATAAGTTAGTTTTGCTGTGCCCTGCCCTCCTCTGCATCTCATTTCCTCTTTCCTTCTATTCAGCTCCTCTCATCTTCTTCTCCCCTAAAGCTCTGATCTGTGCAGCTGATTCCACTCCAACTTTGTGTCTGTTTCTCCTTTTTTCCAAACCATTTTCTCATACTTTAATTGCTGAACTGCATTATGTTTGAATGTGTATAGTAGATTTTCAGTAACAGACGATTTCTAATTATGCAGTGCCTGGTACAGTGATACAAATTCTTTCCTATCAGGATGACAGTTTTAGGATGGCTTTAGAAAAAAGGTTTTGCTTCTTGCATTTTCAGTCAGCTCCACAACTGAAAATTTGCCATATCTGTCTGTAAGATTGGAGGAGTCAGAGGCAAAGGTAAAAACTGTAATTCTCTGAAAAAAGCTCAAATACAGTTTGTTTGGGTTTTTTTACTGCAACAAGCAATGGAAATCCTGAAAGGTGATGAATGAAGACCACATCTTCTGTGACTGTACACAAGCATTTTCTGAGCTCTTGGAAGTTCCCAAAGTTTTGAGCCTGTTCTGCCATCCATGAAGTGTATCATACGGCTTCTTAAAGGGACTCTCTTTATGTACATGGGAAAGTAGGTCAAGCTTCCTTCTTCCTGCAACTGAAGATAATATAGTGAAAATAATGTAAATGTTTGGTATGACTTCTTTTCTGAGGTTTGCTGTTCTGGCATAACTGATCTGTTTGCTTTTAACAAGTGGTAAAAGAAACTGTTAGAGGAAACAAGATTGGAAGAAGCTTCCCAGGTCATAAGGTCTGGGTCTCTGGTCGTTAAGGCAACCGCATCACACAGACCCATTCATAAACTGATTGAGCTCCTTCCTAAAGCCACCCTCATTTTGTTGCTACTGTGACTGTAATAGCAGGACTCTTCCAGATTATATTCCTCTGATGATTTGAAAGAAGATAATCAGATGATTTTTAACTCATAGCTAGCCCCCACCTTGGACTGCAGTCCTCTCCAAACCCATGGCTTGGAATTTTTACTGTCACTGATGACCGCTGCCTTCTACAATGGCACAATACTATGCTGTTTCTATTAGGAGTGGAAATTAAATTGAATTCCATAGGTCAGTTATCAAATACTTTAATCTAGAATGGAATTGTATCATCTTTATCCAAATTGGTTAGTCAGTTACATGCCACAGGTGAAGCGGTGTTCAGTTCTGGCTTTTTTTGGTGGGTTTGTTGGGTTTTTTTCCCCCTTCAAAGTCTGTTTTGGAATTGTACATAAAAGCTTATTATATTGTTGAGGAATAGCAACCATCACATTTGGTGGTTTTTTTGTTTGGTTTTTTTCTTTAGGTGAGCACTCCTAGAGCACTAAGTCTACCCAGGGAAACGGGTTTAATATAACTTAATTTTATCAGGTGATTCATAGCATAGTAGTTTAGCCCTCATCAAAGCTCAGGGATTTTATTTCTTGTTCTTTTCAGCTATATTCACCCAACTCTTATTTGTATTTTATTGCAGTTGTCTACCTTATGGTTTTTCATCTGTCATTTGTCATGTTTGTATGGTCCTATTGGAAGACAATTTTCACATATCCTGCATCCCCCTCTAATGAGGTAAATATAACGTTAGAGAAATGTCAATGCCTTTTTTATAAATAGCTGAACTGTTTTCAGTGATGAAACTTGTTAGCAGTACTGCATGATTCACCTTTCCCTTCTCATTATCTAAAATAGAACGGCATGACTGTGTATCATGAATGAAAATTATCAAGTTACTCTTAAAATACTGTATACTTTGTGTGATGACATTTCCTTACACAAAATATGCCTTTAATTCATCACAAGTTTGACGATCATGTACAGTGCTCTGCTATGAAGTAGCTTGCTTGAAACCTGGAATTTTTAAAACTGGTAACTACAGTGACACCATTTTTATGTTTCCATTTTAGGCAGTTTTGACCTTTGTTTGGGTAAGAAAAAATAGTAATGCAATGTATACTCATAATCTGGAGGACTGAACCACTTAATAGTTAAGTCAAGGCTTAAGGTTTAGGGACAATTGAGAAGTGAATACATAAAGGACCTCTATATAATGGCAAAAGAATGTATGATGACTATAAAAAGTTTTATTTTGACAAAGAACAGTATTAATTGCAATAAGCCTGAGACGGATTACCTTGTTTTCTGTTTTCTCTAAGGTGTGTGTATGTAAAGATAAATACGGGCACCAAATTTAAAATACTTCCCTTCCCTTCCTTGGTTTTATAAAGCTTTTAAATTGGCTAAACTGTTTGAGGCTTTGGTTGCTCTATGGGGGTTGAATTTTTATTCTATTTTTGGCAAGACTGACTTTCAGTGCTAATGTCAACCTTAAACATTTTTGAAAGGAGTTAAAACCGTGTGTCTAAGGAAAAGCAAACACTGCTCTGCAGTGCTTAATTATGGCTTAGAGATCTGTATCTTAAAGCTACAGAATATAAAATGAAAAAAGCTAGAGATTATTCTGCTGTTTAGCTAGGCAAAAAGAGTAGTACTGAATTGTTAAACCTAAAAATTCAAACAGACTTGTCTTCAGGGTGGTTTGTTTTGACTTTATCTGGGATGGTTCTGCAGGAAAATGATAAAGTTGAGCAGGTTAGCTAATTAAAATGTGGTTGGAACTGTGTTATTTCAGGTTCTGTAAAGCTGTATGAACTAGAGCTGCTCATAAAGTTAATGTCTAGTAACTTTTGCTGTCTGCTTGGATTCTTCAATAGTAGGAAACTTCTTCTGACAGTACTTATCCTGTAGTTACAGTCATGATGTAGCAAGCTTTTCATATTCAGTGAGTGAAAGGGATGGTTTGGACATATGGCATGTAATGAATATTTCCTATATCAAGTGTGGGGGTAGATCAGATTTAATACAATTTGCTTCTACAGCTAGCTTTAAAAAGAAAAAAAAAAAAAGGAAAAAAATACAAAAACCCCCACAAAAACAACAAAAAACACACACCAAAATCCCCACAAAACCCAGCCAAACAAAAAAACCCACCACCAATTTTCTTTCTGGGCAAGTGCCTTCTGTTTATCTACCAGTGAGTAATTTATGCTGGTTATACTTAAAAACAAGCCTGACTTCAAAATCTCCCCATTGTATGAGAGTGTAAACGTATATATTTTTAGTCATTCAAATTAGCCATTCTTGCAAAACAAATAGTATCCTGTGATCTTACTGCTGAACTAAAAAAAGATTCTGCAGCTGCTGTTGTCTTAGTGTAATCCCTGTACATTTGTCATAAGAAAGAACAATCAACATTATACAAGATCCAGAAAGAGGAAGGAAACAAAGGGACTCTTTCTGTTTTCAATAAGAACTGCTGGAACCTCATTGGAAATTCTGTTAGCTATGTGGTAACAGATAACTTTTGATGTCTTTGAACATATCCTGCCATTGTCCAAAGAGGCTGTGGTCTCATGGCCCTATTATTTTCTGAAATTAGAACAGAAATATAGCTCTCCAGAAAACCAAAATTCTATCCAGGATTTTTTGAGTATTATTATGATGTTACTTGGACAAATTAAAAGTTTTAAATCTTGTGATTTAGTTCGTTTTCTGTATTAATGGTTTACCATAGAAATGTCATCTAGAAGTAGCATTTCATGTTTAATGCAACCTTTGCTTGATTGCAGGTCATGGAGACAGGCATTAGGTCACCTAGCAGACTCACAAAGGCAGTAGGGAGGAAGGCATATTGCACCACTTTGCTGGCATGATGCTTCATATCTGTCTTACACTTTTGATGTGAGCATCTCCAGTTTTCATATTTGAGTAAATATCTATTTTAGAGATGAAGATTAAAAA
The DNA here is from genome assembly GCF_031877795.1 of Strix aluco. Classification (NCBI taxonomy): domain Eukaryota; kingdom Metazoa; phylum Chordata; class Aves; order Strigiformes; family Strigidae; genus Strix; species Strix aluco. The sequence goes on from NC_133932.1 coordinate 118,060,291, forward strand.
ATGAGGTCAAACTTGGTGATGACTGAAATGTTAAACTTTAATTTCACCCTTTGTATAGATTAATCCTAGTTTCTGATCATTTAAAAGGGGATTATGTTTCATGTTTCACCCTTAAATGGTGGGTAGGCTCAATAACTGGGATGATACCATATGTAACAGGAGGCTTAACTAGGTTCTGTGAGATAGGAGGCAATTTGCTTGAATAACACAGAGAAACTGCAGCAATGTCTTACTGCTTCCTCCTTTCTGTAAGTGAAGTCTTCATTGTTGCTTGCCAACTGACTGTAATCCAAAAGAGGAAAAAGTACAGGATGAGAGGAAAACCCATGTGAACTAATCGTATACATGTTCTTGGTAGGAAAATATGGTCATATTAAACCACACTAAGCCAATTTTTGTTTCAGCTGCACACACAGCATTTTCCACTCACTACCATGAATACTTTGTCTATATGTGCTCATAAAAAGGGCTCTTGTAGTCCATGCAGGAAGCTCAGAGTTTAAAAGTGCTTCGGAACAGAAAAATACCAAAGTCAATAGTGAGTTCAGCCCCCACTCCACAGGGGCTTTTCAGCACACTGGGTTTTGTGGGGCTTAATGGTAAAGCTCATAATTTCAGTGGATACACAACTACATGTTTCACAAGTGAGTAAAAGCTCTCCAGGTTCTTCTAGTAAAGCTTTACATTTCAGTGAGGCTTGAACAGGAATGTTCCTCATGCTTTACTCAGAATTGTAACTCTCTCTCAAACTGTTCAGGCTTTGCTGAAGTTGGTTACAGCTCATGGATTTTGAGACTAGTGCTGACTACTCCCCGGTAAAAATTCTAGTTAAACTCTTCCAAATTCTGTGCTGTAGCCATGAAGTCACACACACACACACTTTTCACCCTGCTCTGGTTTGTATCCCTCTTGAAGTCAGAGAGAGGAAGGGGAATAAGAGGACTTCAGTGCCCTGTAGCAACAAAGGACTGTTGCACCTTCCTCTTATTCACAGATCACTTAATTTATGCTTATCAGGAATTAAAGGAAAGGTTGTGCCTTCTTAAAACTCCCTTGAGTCTCTGCCTGCCTTTGTGTTGAAGGGAAAATGCTATAGATAATGGAACAGAGATGAAGATTATTTTCTTTAAAATATGCCCAAGACTATCATGGAGTTTTAAGGATATTGTGTAATTCCTGTAGCATTCTTTTTAATTTATATGGGGTTTTTTGGGTTGGTGGGTGGGGTTTGTCCAAAGACATAGGATTAAGATACATAGGGTCTTTTCCATGGAGCTTGACTAGAACACAAATAATTAAACTCCTCCCTCCATTCCATTTTCTCCCTCCCTCCTAGTTCTGCTTGTCAAAAGCTGATAAAGAACAATATGAAAAAGAAGAGAGACCAGAATCCCAGCAAGAGATTTTGAGAAGAGCTGCTAAAGACTTGCCTATCTATACGACAACAGCATCCAGAGGTGAGATAAAGATAATTCTGTGCTCCTGAAGCTGCTAGTTTAATTCAGTGAAATTCATTTGGTGTCACTGAATGAACAATGTATTAAGCACATATTGCAAAGGCCATGACCTTGTTTCATTATGTGTTTGTGCTGTTGTTTTTTTTTCCCTCAAGAGAAACTGGAGTCCTTTGTCTGAGGATCTCAACATGTAGCCAGTATTTGGAATTTAAAAAAAAAAAAAAAAAAGAAACAAAAAACTCTTCTAGCAATAGATAGATAACATTTATATCTAATTGTGGCTATAAAAAATAAACCCAGCAGAGAAATTCAGCTAATGCAGCTAGAAATAGAGAAAAAGACACTTTTTAGTCAATTTTATAACCATTTATATCCCCCTTATTTTTCTGAGCTGTATCAGTTCAGCAAGAGCAGAAACATCATACTTAAGGCTAGAATTTAAGAACGAATAAATGTTTCATTCCTATCTGTAATTCAGTACAAAGCTAGTTATGGGCTATTTCTGTATTTGCCTTTAATATATATAGGCATTTTTATTCCAAGTTATATGAGAATGATCTGTGAAACTGCTGTCTTATACATATGTATATTCTTTTAAAAAATCTAGCTTTTATATGTATATATATCTGTTTCTCTTTCTTGAAACTAGCAACCCTGTAGAGTTTTCAGAAAACATAAACTACTCAGAATAACTGTTACCAAAGTTTACTGTGGCTTTCCAAACAAAGCCTAAGGACACCTGGCTTTTTTGAATACAAGCCTCCCTTTAAGGGAATCCCAGTCTTAAGTTCCTGGAGTGGTCTGGGAAGCTCTTGCCAGCTCTTAGCAGTTCTGCTTAGCTGTAGGTGTTGGCCTTCCTCCTCCTTGCAAACTGCCTGTGCTGGTGTCTTATATCCATTGAGAAGAGCCTGAAGGCTTGTTTAAAAATATCCAGGAAAGATGAGGAAGAGCTGATTTACTGAACAGTCTGGTAGATGACTGTTTGCTGAAGAGGCTAGAGAAAACTAATGCAGAAGGTTGTCTTGCTGAAAGAGTGTAGTTTCACAGTGGGATGCCCGAGTACACTGTCCAGAGGTGAAAGAAAGCAGGTGATAGGGGATCAGTGCTGGAGGGTGAAGGATGGGAAGACTGGGAAGTGAAAGAGTAAATGGAAATGGACTCAGTACAGTAGTAATAGATGAAAGTGTTTTAAATACTTTCATATGTTACATTTCTTAAAAAGCTCAAAAGTACTTATCATATGAGAGCGGGTACGTGTCTGTGAGAACAGGTATGGCAGGGGAGGGCAGGAAGCTCTTTAAGATTCAGTTCATGTTAAGGGGGAAAACCTTTGCAAAATTAAATGAGTTCTAATGACTTGACCCTTGCCACTTGAATGCAGCAATCAGATACTGTGATCGATGCCAGCTAATCAAACCTGACCGCTGCCACCACTGTTCTGCATGTGACATGTAAGTTAGTGAATCTCAAATGATGGATTTTCTCTCTCCCATGATCATCTCTTCAGTGTGTTCATGTCTTCAGTGTATCAGTCCTTTGCATGACAGCAGGTTTTACTATTTGCTTCTCTCTCAGACACTCAGTACTTGGATTTCATGAAAAAGCAAAGTTCCTCTTGTTGGTGCAATATTATTATTGCAGCCCTATTGTCCAAAGTGGCACAACTTTTTAGGAAACCTGCTTGTGGCTTTGTAAAACGGTATTTACGTTTTTAAAAAAAAAAAGTAAATAAGTCTGTGACTCACAGTAAAGGCAGGCAGGTCTGAGATACCAGCACCACAGCACCAGCAAATGCTTATTATAGAACTCTTACTGTATCTTGCTTCTGCAGCCTTGAAACAGATGTGTGCTAATAATAATGCTAAAAATCTTTATCTCAAAGATTGACAGTGGAATCGCATGCCTTAACCATTTCAGGGACATCACTGCTATTCCCTAGCTTCATTCTGAATCATCAGAGAAATCTGTAGAGGCACTGAAGACTGAGGCTATGAGTAAGACTTCAGTAGGCTGAGCTTGAGGAAATCTAGTTAACTGAAGAACTTAATACCGATGTTTTGGCTAAAATCACATTTGTTAGCAAATACAGTGAATGTCTATGTGTCTGAAATGTCTAGTATCTGTCCTTATACTAACACTGGATGAAAATGGCACGTGGACTATTCATATTGTCCACTGTGCTGCTCTTTTCCTCAATTAGCTTTAAAAAACAAACAAGCAGCAAACAAAAAAAGGTAGCAAAAATAGCACTAAGGCGGACTTAGTTGAAGTGAATGCCAGACTGACATACCTTATCCACACAACTCTGAAGGGTCCTTTGGATTCGTTTTCTCTCATAGTGCATGTAAAACTAGTATGGCTTAATGAACTATTACATGGTGTTGCTCAGTAGTGCTTGTCATGTTAGTTTAAGAGACTCTCTTCATAACTTTTTTGAATCTTACTTGGTCCTTTTGGGTGAAAGGATGGCTGCTATAATACAGAGAATTGACATGATTGAGAAGGACTTTAAAAGCATACAGTGGGGCAAAATACTTAAAACAAACAAACAAACAAAAACACCAAAAAAAACCAACCAAACAAAACAACCCCCAAACCTGTAGAAGCTGAAAGTATGTATCTTAGAAAGAAAATGTATTTTTTGCTTTAACTTACTGGAAATTGTATCTTTCAGATGTGTACTAAAAATGGACCACCACTGTCCATGGTAAGTTTATAAAAACAAAGAAAGACCAGTATAATAATGGTGAATTAGATCCTACATAATGAATTAGATGCTGCTTCCTAAATGCAACTTCAAAGTAAAACTTGATTTTCACAGAACTTCTTGAGGCTTTAATATGTGAAAATAAATCTGTTCCTAATGTGTCTTGCAACATAGGGTTGTAGGCCCAGTAGCCCAAATCATGAAGTTTCTCGTTATATAGAGAAACCCTGCCGTTAACAAGACCTATGAGAAATGGCATTTATTTATTTTGTTTAGTTTGGTGTTGTTACCAGTAGAGAAGATACCCACTACACTGTGAAAATCAGTTCTCAATTCTAGGTGATACATAAGACCACTCAGACAGTTACTTTTCTGCAGTTTGTATTCACTGGTAGTCAGTAAAAACATTATCTGCTGTCCCTATAAAAATACTGCTGTCAGTAGTTGACTTGAAGGTGGTTTTGTAACCAAAGCAACATCCACTGAAATTGATGGAGAGGCTCATATTATCTTCCACGATGACTGCAGTTAGTTCATAGTGTGTGAGACGCTTCCTATACAGACTGTATGTATCATACGCTTTGCCAGCTCATGTCCTGTCCTGTAGAACGTCGTGGGGGGCAAAATTTCCATAAGGGGCCCAGATCATTTGGCCTAAGGAAAGAGACTTCATTCAAAATGGTGGTTTAAATTGCTTCTGAAACACTAGTGTCAGACTGTTTTGGACACACCACTGACATCATACACGTTATGCTCTGCAAAAGCTGAATGTATTGTTTTTTTATTTTATTTTATTTTTTGTATATCATAGTAACCTCTTTCTCTTTCCCCTCCTTCTAGGGTGAATAATTGTGTGGGATTTTCTAACTACAAATTCTTCCTCCTGTTTTTAATGTATTCCTTACTGTACTGTCTGTTTGTTGCTGCTACAGTCTTGCAGTACTTCATAAAGTTTTGGACAGTAAGTTCTAAGGCTTTTTTTTGTTTGTTCATTTGTTTAATCCTGCATGTGTTATTGGAGGCTGCATCAGCATGTTGTCACTCACCATTTACTCTGTTCCATAGTTCATTACCATTAACAGCATCAATCGAAGTGACTGAAGCAGGAGAACCTTCTGAATATTAATGAACTAAATGTATTACACTGCCCAGGATGAGTAATTGGGGGAAGAAGTTCTGATGAGGACACTGTGCAATTTCTCTGCTCCATCAAAATTGAGTGGCCACAGCTCAGGTTTTCTTGAGACTATTGGATATAGATATGTAGATATAGAAAGAACTGGCTATATCAAACAATTACATATATATGAGTGTGTGTATATATATACACACACACGTATATATAAAAATACTGACAAATGTGAAATATAAATAACAATTTTGTATCTTCCTAGACTTGTCTGTGGATAATCTGCTACCAGATAAGGCAGATTAATTTATTAGGAACTGACCAAGCTCTGTTTTTGAGTCCATACATAGGTGTGTCTGAAATTTCATACTAGTGGCTTTTATCGATCTGATGTGGGTAGAATGCTAAGATATGTACAGTGTTAACGATACACATCTTCCTTGCAACTATTATGAGTTGTCAAATAATTGATACACATACATGCATTTTAGATTTAATAACATTTATGTGAAGGGCAACCATCCGTGTATGTCAGTGTTATATTCCTCCTATCAGTTTTGTTCCAGTCACATTCCAGGCTGAACAGAGCATCTTCTGGTGGTGTTCCCTTTCATCTGCAAAACCTTGTACTGTGCCTTCCTGTCTCTAGGCAGAAGAGTTAGTGTCAGAATTCCCTTAATCAGTTTCTATTAACTAGCATGGGAAAAATCACTCTTAAGTGGAAGACTCTCCATCACATCTTTATAAGTAACCAACAGCACATATTTTTTGGTTGCTGTCAGAGTAACTGGGGAGAGCAGTCATTTTCTGTAGCTGTAGAAATAATCTTTATTGGAGCAAAAAGATGTTGCCATGTCATAGTAAGAGAAGCTTGATCATGTATTCAGAATAGCTGTACTTTGAGACAGTTGGCATTAGACAAGTAAGATAAATGGTGTAAAAAGTATGTTTGTTTGTGTTCCTCTAAGCCTATGGGTCTGATCTGCCAAAGTACTATGTTTCTCTTAATCAGTTCTATATAGCAGCTTGTCACTGGGGAGCAAGGAACTATGTGGAAATTGAGCTGTCAGTATTGTGTGAGATGAAAGCCGTAAATGAATTTATCAGTCATAGCTGTGGCTTGACAGATACTTCAAATTAAATGGTCTGATTCTGCTGTTCAGTCTTGCTTGACTCTAAATAGTTAAATTTTTAATTTGTGAATGTGGCACTCCCAAACATCTGCCTGGCTGCTTTCCAGTGCTTTGTATGCAATTTCTAATGAAACTGTAGATATGCTCTTACATATTTTCCAGTCAGCACTTGAGAAAAAAAAAACAACAAAAAAACCCCACACCAATTTGCTTTGTCACCTCACTTCATAAGTGTTAGTGCAACAGAAGTCTGCAGGACATCTGACCGCAGTGAACATTAATACCAGCATTTGCAGCAAGGCTCTCCCAAAGCCCATCAGACACAATACTGAAGTGGACCCTTAAGCAGAGGAAGTAAAATTAAGAGGAATTTTATTTCTTTTTTTAAAATTATTTACTTGTTACAAATGCATCCAAATGTGTCCTGCAAGAATGGGCTACTTCTGAAATGTGCCAGTAGACAATGTAGTGGTGTGCTTGCACTTGTTGCTTTCACTTCTGATTACTTCCAAGACAGAATCTGGTGATGCCATGATCTTATCATTAGAGTAGGTCTCTGACTCACTTTACTCATATTAATTACTTGTACTCATTCCACAAAGCTAATATTCCTCTGATCTTATAATAGCCTAATTAAACTTCCAGAAAGAGGTGGCAGCACCATGCTTCATGTAGGTTTGCAAAATTTAGTATGTCTCTAGTATGTAAGCTTTTAGGTAAGTGCTGTTGACTGCAGGATAGAGTCCTGGAAGCTTCTCTCTACATCTGTACCCAGATGAGAGCGAAGTACTGCTAACACGTGCTGTCTGTAGACTGCTTCAGTATATTGCTAATGCTCAGCTTTGTATGCTACAGCATCAGACAGAATACTGTTTTGACATTTTCTGTTGTGGCTCTTTAGATGTTGATTTTTCCCCTCAAAGCTTGACTATCAGAAATGTTACAGTATACCTTCAGAAGGTAGTTTCTTTTTGCTTCCTCATGGATATTTTTTAGAGAAAATGTGCAACAAACTGCTGTATATATCCAGTGTTGGGATAAAAGATGAACTGCTTCTTGGGGAGTGTAGCCTTGGTCACTTCAAAACTTCTAGTAATGAGATTGTGAAGGTGTATGTGCTAACTACACAAATTTTAGCAATCTGTTGATAATACTTGCATAGAGACATGATACACACATGCAGATACTTGCAAACATTGTGAAACATGCATACCTGTGTAACTCTTCTGTTGAAGAAATTCTTTGTGTTGCCCACTTGCACATGCAAGACTTTTACATAGCATCTTTCATGCTCTATGCAGAAGTGCTGAAGAAAGATCTTGATACTGTTCATACAGTGGTGGAACAACCACACTGGCAGTAAATGTTTACCACAGGCTTACACACTGATGTGGGTGTTAAAATGTGTTTTGTAGATCAAGGGAACATGACTGACTCCTTTTTTTATACTCATAACTACTTTTCTTATACTCATGAAACTTTTATCTCTACCTAGGAAGTTGTTAAAGATGAGCTGATAAAACCTCAGTTTAACAAACGTATTTGACACAAACACCAGCACTGGCTGAACACCCAGCCCTTGATGCCTTGTTTACATAGTGCGCGGTGGTACTTCCCAGTGTATATTTGGATCTACTCTCATTCTTGCTGCACTCCTTCCCCCTTGAAACCCATATGTTTTCCAGCTGTTTTCAGTATCTTTCATTGTCCTCCAAATTATCCTGGCAATCCTGAGTATAGCTAATTCAAGGATGTGATATATGTGTTCTGGGTAGATGGCACATGCTTCTGCAAAACTTCGGTTGTATTAACAAAACAAAACAAAACAAAACAAAAAAAAAAAAAAACAAAAGGAGAAAAAAAAAAAAAAGATAATTATTCCAGATCTTTAGTTAGAACTCATTCCTCTTGCATATACACATAAGGACATATACCAGATCTGAGTTTTTTCTATGTTTAAGCTAGACCTAGCTACTAAAAGATGAGTAACGAGTGAAGTTTTGACAGCACTTTTTCTGTTGGTGGGTTTTGTTTGGGGTTTTTTGTGACCTGATATATGCTTAAGTGACTCTGTGCTTATGAAGGAGTTGGTAGGGGACTATTTAGAATAGTGACTGACTTCAGTCTATTACATGTACTAAGTAGCCCAAATTTTATTGTGCAAATTGCTTCATTTTCTAAGCTCTGCAGCTCTCTCACCTGCAAGTCTGCTTCTGTGCTGCTGCTGAGCATAATGATTTTAAGTAACTAATGTCTGAAGTTTCACTTTCTTTTCACATGCTGTGGCATGTGGACTGCTGCTAGAACACAACTGTGAATAAGCCTGTTACATACACTCAAAGCCTGCATGCTTCTCTCCAGGAAGGAGTTGGCCCTTTTTGAAAGATGCTTCAGTTCTGCAACTGTCATTCAAGAATTTACAAACAGTGGCTGAAACTGGGTAGTCAGAAGAGGTAAATGCTCCCTGGGCATCATGCAGATTAATTGTGCATAATTCAAAAAATCCTTCTCCAAGATACAGAGCTACTGTTTTAGGAAGATGCAACTGAAATAAGCTTGTATTTTCTGGACCACAGAAAACACAAAGACTAAGCTGCTACTGCTCTTTGAGCTTCAAAATCAACTGTCCTGAGAATTCTTTAGAGAGCACTGTTTTGTTTAAATATGCAATTCCAAAAGAGTCATAGAAATAGAAGTTACAAAAATTAATTAGGAAACTGGAGAACACTTCAGTGTGCTCCAAGGTAGAAAAAGTCATCATAGCTTTAACATGAAGCTTAGGAATAAGCAGCAATTGGAGTGTGTGTTTTGTTAGCCTTGATTTCAAGGGATCACAAAACACAGCGTATCCCTACAGCAGGGGGAAGAGGGGCTGTTGCACAAATTGTCTAAGCAAAACTGCATCAAAAAAAAAGGCAGTAAAGGGGGAAACTGAACTTAGATGGCAGTTCTGAGAGCTGGACTCTGCTATCATTTGCTTACTGTAACATGATCTGATGGTAGCCAGCATTTTTGAAAATGCTGTGTATATCTGCCTGACTCCAAGGTAAATGCTTGGGTTCTCCCTAGGCTTTCTGCTCAGATTAATGTAACTTAAAAGCCATATATCATGCCTACAATAGATTTGTTATGTGCTAGCATCTTAACTAAGACACCTTATAGCACTCTTTAGGTATAAAGTTCAGAATTTAAAAGCTAATTTAAACTAAGCTTTCCTGTTTCTTGCTTTATTTTCTTAAGTACTGGTTCAATTTCAGATATTATGCTAAAGATACATCCCACAAACATATCTCAGTATTGAAGGATATTGGGAAGAAAAACTGTACTGATATGTTATGGGGGTTTTTTTTAAACAAAGAAAATTGTGCAAAGAATAACTATTTTTTTATGGTTTTGACTGAAACTACATTAATGGTGGTAGATATGTTCTGAAGTCAGAAAGATTTTGTAATTTATAAACCATTGCTTTATACTTCTGGAGTATTCTGAGCTTTTCAGACCTTTATTAATGGTTTCATCATACAAAATACTCATGTAAACCTTACTTGTGATGGAAACAACTAGCAAAGAATGCACCTGGTGTAGTCATGCTGTTCAGGCTGAGGAACCACTTGAAAGTGGCCCAGCTGCAATCTGAGTAGCACTACTTCTGTGCTTCAGTAGAGAATTTCATTCCTTGGAAGTTAGTAGTGTGCTTTTATGTACTCTCTCCTCCATTCTCTTGGAGAACAGGGGCTAAGGCTGCTGATGGGCATTGGAACTCGGCACGTCCGAGAGCACGTGTGCACACCAACCATTTTGTTCTTAACAAAGCCTGTGCTGTTTTCAAACACTTCATCTTAACATAATACTAGTGTTTAATAAATTGTCTTTATTTGCGCAAAGCTTTGCCACAGGAAAGCTGCAGAGAATTGTCCAAAGGTAAAATCCAATATTGCTGTAATTATTTAAATACTGTTCCTACTATAATTTTTCTAATCCAGTCACTCATGGTAGCTATTTACACCATCACAGAAGGAAGGAGACTTGTAATCTGTTGCCTATAAATATAGGCAGTGAACAGGGGTATAGATATATCTATGTGCACTTGATCTTAATTGAAATGTGTTTTAGTCTAAAAAAAAATCAGCCTTAGATAAGTGGGTATACTGAATGAGCTAATGGAAAAAGTAATGGCAATAATGCTAACTAAACAGCTGAATAAAAATAGCCTCTCTGCTTTTATAGTGCTGTTAAAGGTCAACAACTTAAAAGTACTGTGATTTTGAGGATATAGAACTAGAATAGTATTGTTACAAATCCCATTGACCTCTTGAAAGTGCAAGCCTGAAAATAGCTGGGGTTGGGGGTGGAATCAACTATCTGATATGGGTGGGAGGTTATTTTTTATATGGTGGTTGTACTGAAATTGTTCTTTTTCATGTAGATCTTCTGATGAATCACTTCTGCATGGCCAGACTTGGCAAATTTGTTTTGCTGGGTACATGCTGGTTGTTGCCTATATCTTAGAGATCATCAAAAATTGAAGATCTGTCCCAGGTCTTGTCTAGGAGTTGTTCAGTCTTGGAAACATAGTATGACAGCCATTTCCCTTTTATGTTCCTTACACCGGTTCAAAAGTGGGTTCAGTATTATTACTTTGCCAGGAAAGGGTTTGGACATTTTTGTTGTATTTTCTTCCCTTCAAAGAAAGTGATTTTGGATGTGTTTTCTCTGTGTCTCTCTGCCTGTGGCTGCACAGTTAACATTTTTAGTACAGGAATTTTTTTTCCCTGCCCCCTACTGTGCATTTAAAAACTAACAGATGAACATATGCATTCATGCTACTAAACTTAGGTGGAAAGGGTACCCATCAGCTTTAAATGCTGTTGTATACCGGTTTAACATGACATGAAAGGAAAGCTGGGCTTGTGCTTTTTTTTCCTTTGTGAAAAGTGAGGTGAAAGACCTATAGCAGAATGGGCGTGGCAGAAAAATATTTAGCGACAATACTACATTAGCTGCTAAAAAATGTTAATGTATTAATCTCTTTTTCTCTTTCTCCCCAGAATGAATTGCAAAATACTCATGCAAAATTCCACGTACTATTCCTTTTCTTTGTGGCAGCCATGTTCTTCATCAGCATACTGTCACTCTTCAGCTACCACTGCTGGCTAGTTGGCAAAAACAGATCAACCATAGGTCAGTCAACTGGAATATGGAACTGTTCCTTGTCCAGAAAACCAACAAGTCAATGAGAATGTGAGGCCTACAGGATATGCTGTCACATATAAATGGGATTTTTAAATATTGTCCAATAATAAGCATATTTGGTGACAGTAGTTAAAGATAAAACATATGGGAAAATGAAGCATATGTAGGGGTCCTCTGCTGGAGCCAAACATTCAGATTCGTGATGAATGTCAATTTCTTTTGTTCGTATTTTTGAGATCTCTGAGGCACTGTGTGGTTTTGTTGTGTTTTTATATAGTGTTAAGTATGTAACACAATTACTACTTGCAATTACCCTGTTGTTCCAATACTTTGAGTAGCTGGGTGGCCCCAGCCAAGGTAAAGGCTCTACTATATATGAACATACTACATTTTGAAGTAGATCCAAAAGAGTATTCTTAAATCCTGTCAAATAAAATGGACCTCACTATTAGGAAGTGGCTTGTAAAGGCAGTGTGATAAAAATGGAACACTGATGCACATTCCCTAAATAATAAAGGAGATTTCTATGCCTAAATGTTTTAAATGGCATTAACCAGCATAAGCAAGTTACATGCATTAGTTAAAATATCTGAAGTTCTTGCTAAAGCATTTTTGAAAGTGTTTTTTACAGCGTGGGGCGGGGGACAGAGACTGGTGGGTATTTCCACAACTAAGTCAAAATCTTATACCTTTCAATGAAACTACATTTCTATCCTCAAAAATAAGTGGGTTGATTAAAAGTGAAGTAATTTTCAGCTTGCTAGAATTTTTTGATGGAGGAGAAGGGAATTTTTTTGATTGCTTGACAGGAGGGTTGTTTGACTCCTTTTTCTTTTGACATATCTACAGCTAAGGAATATTTGCAGTCTCTTTTTTAGCTTTGAAGAAAATTTTAGCATATTTCTTGCCCAAAAGTCAGTCATAATTGGCAACACAGCCAGTACTTTATTTACTTTCTAGATCATGATTGTAAAAAGACCTGCTGTTGGTATGGGGAGAGCAGTGAGTCCTCTTGGTTCTTGGCCAAGGGTGTAACTGCACTGACTAGAAAAATGGTAGTGGTTTGCTACAGTTGTGGTGTGTCTGTGTTTCTAATGTAATAAATCTCATCTTCAATACCACGGGATGCTCTTAATTCAACTTCAGACCTTGGCAAAAGTGGAAAAAAATAGCCTGTATGGGTTTAGGTCCAGTAGTGCTTATGGTGAATTGCTTCTAGAAGAGGAAGTCTTCTGCTCAAAGAAGGCTTCACAAGCCAGACAGAGCACTAACCATCAGTGAATAAGGGATGTGGTATCTTTGGCACACTGATGGTACTTAGCTGTTTCAGACCTTGTGTTAAATGTAAAGAGAGAAAGATGACTGTTCTCCTTATGCGACTTTCTTACCTTTAATTTCTAATTCTGTCATTAACCCTATGATTTTTTTTTTTTTAATGCTGCCTGATTACTTGAGATTACTTTTTTTTCCCCATAATACACATCTGGATCGTCTCAGCTTGCCTGACACTATTTTCACCATAGAGAAGTTTGAATCTGTTTATTCATCTTCCCTGACTCCTTATCACTTTATAGATATTGCATGGTTTTCTTTTACAGAAACATTCCGCGCACCCACATTTCGAAATGGCCCTGATAAAAATGGCTTTTCCCTTGGATGCAGCAAAAATCTGAGGGAAGTTTTTGGAGATGAAAAGAAGTATTGGCTACTCCCTATCTTTACCAGGTATTCAGTCTGAATGGGAATGAATTGGGGAATAAATTGATTTCATGACTCTCTCCTTGCTTCCCCTTCTCCTAAAAAAATAAGGCACATCTGAAAAGCCAGTTTGTAAATCCTGCACAATGAATATTGGTGTGAGGAAAATGTGCAAGAGAAAACTGAGCAAACTGTGCAGAGTTTTCATTCAAAGACAGGGCCTCATTGACAAGGGCCTTCTAAATATGGAAGTTTGGAAAGCTTTGAGAAGTGTATTTCAAAAATTGTACACCTTTTGGTGGTGGTATTAGTGTCTCATTATAGAGCAGAAATCAGCAACTCAGAGGACATCCAAATGCTTGAACTTCAGCTGCACTGAAATAACATCAGTTTAAAAACATCCCCTCTTACCCCTGAAAACACTTGACAGCTTTCCTTTCGCTGTAGATGACAGTTTTGGTATTGAAAGGTGCCTGAGAAAGTGCATGTAAATAAGCAGCAGTGTAAAAAAAAAATTCTGATGCAGTGCAAAATCCTGGTTTTAAAGTTTCAGCTGAGCCAGTGTTAGGGAGTTACAGTCAAGCGTCAGACAAGCTTGATGAAGCAAAACTGACCTGCTGCACATTCCCACCACTCCCAAAAGTCTGTAGAACAAAGTAGGAGCTGTGTTTCAACACTGCTTTTTGGGGGTTGTGTATCAATTTAAAATGTTGGTGAACCCATTTGTGAAGCTTGAGGTCTGGTAGCAAACAGCAGAGGTAATAACAAGACCTTAAGTTGCCTCAGCTGTTTTCTCAACTACCATGACTTTTCGTGTGATTAAAGACAGAAGCTATAGTGGAGATGGATCAGTCTGGTTTGCCACCACATTTTATCCTGAATAAACTTGCTTTCGCAGGAGGCTTAGCTCACCTCAAAATGATGGGCAGAGGGGAAAGTATGACCACCGGAATATTATTTATGCTACAGAGTCTGGGGTTGTAAATACCGGATAGTCTGACTACATGTGCATGGTGGTTTGGGGGAAGACTAGGACTACAGTCTACAGAAACACAGCGATGTTTCTGAAATACATAGACTCGTGCTGTGCTCAGCAATCCATACTGAGTGATATGGTGGAAATCATTTTGAGCTCCGAGATGTAATTAACTGATCATCTGGTTTAGTGGTGGCACTGCCTTGCTCAACTCTGAAATTCCACACTGCATTCAAGTGATTGATTCGAGCCTGTAGTGTTTGCCTTTTGCATGGGTACTTGTTCAGTTCATTGACGTCAACTACAAACAGTGATTTGAATCTTTGTTTCTGGTTTAGTTTGGGCGATGGTTGTAATTTTCCAACTCGTTTGGTGATTATGGATCCAGAGCAACTTACTGTCTCAAGCCAAAATGAACCTGCCAAAAGGTACCTATAGCATTTAAGATTCTCATTTTGTACTGCTCTGTACTTCATCTGGAGATAAAATTGTTTCAAAGCTATTTTTTAAATTTTTTTTATACTTATTGTCATGTTCAGAGTGAGTTTGCAAGTCTTCAGAGAAGGATAGCATGGATCAAGACAAAAAATGGTGCTGCTTAATGCAGAAAGGCTGTTTCTTGATTTTGACCTATAGCAAGAGGATATGGCTTTAAGGAAACAGTAATACAGAAAGTAAGAGAGCTTACTGGCTCTTAACAACAATCAAAAAAGTCCTAGGGAAGACTGAATAATGTCCATGGGGGGAAAAAAAAAGTTTTAAGATATTTTTTTGAATGAGAGAAAGGTAAGGTATATATATTATTTGTATTTCACCTCCTCCAGCATGCTTAAACAAGGGATACTGAGACACAGTTTGCAAGAGAGGTAGATCACTGTGGCTATTGCTGGGTTTTAGCACTGGAGGGGTTTTATCTCGTTACTTTTTATCCCTCCAAATTTGCATGTGTTGTATCTTCAGTGTATTTTCAGGAAGCCTGCTTTAGATTCAAAGACATAGGAGTATGTGAAACTTCTGGGGGTGTTTACATTTGCCATTTGAGAAGTCATCTTTATAGTTCAGTGAATATGTAGCTGAAGGTTGTTGCCAACAGCAGTCACATGAGTTATGAAGGCATTAGGGGGGGATTCAAAGGGAAGACTGAGAAGTTTTTTCCAGTGCAACATAACTTGTGGAATTTCACAAGAGCAGGACCCTTGTGCAAACAGCAGAGTATTCTTTTGCATTAGGAAAATGTCCAGCAGAAGACTGTAGCATTTACTAATGGGATAAGACAGCATTAGGTGCTTCCAGACAGTACTGGTAGGTTGTCTTTTTAACTGTGTGGCAGCAGCATTGTATCAGTATGCCATTTCTTGTCTATCAATCTGCTTTTTTCCATCAGAACTGTGAGTGGCCTGTGTCAGGTAAGGCTTTAGACTGATGACTGGAACAAGCCTGTAGGAGAACTACAGTTAGGGGCAGGGGCCATTTTTAGTTTGCAGTGTAGGTTTTTTTTTTTGCTTTGCTCTTAAGTAACTTCACTACTCTAGGAATGTCTGAAATAAGCAGCTACTGCTATTACAGAATTCCTGTTGACTTTGCTTACTTTTCAGCTCTGGAGCCAATCAGTCCTTTCCTACTCGACCACTCAGTGAATCACAAAATCGATTGCTAGCCAGTGACAGTCAGTGGGTGGAAAGTGGCCCTGAAGAGGAAAATGTTAAATCAGGTAGCCTGCACCGTAACACTGATGATACTGTGGTTTTGTTTGTGGTGGGTTTTTCCATTTATTTTTTTTTTTAGGCCTAATAAGTCCTTAGGAATTGGTTGGAGTCAAGTAGAAGAGAATTTGTACTGTAGAATCAAGTCAGCATGTTTGTAAGTTAAGGCTAACTTGTGTCTCATGCTCTGCTCCAAACTGAGTTATTACACTAAGGTAATGGATAGATAATTCTTACTTCTGCACTTCCCGTTCTGAGATTTTTCAATCTTTTTACATTTGATTAGGGGGAGGAAAATATTTTTCTAAAACATAACATGATAAATGTGCTTTCTGGTTTGAAGTCTTTGCTATTTGTTGTGCAAATCTGCGAAAACACATAATGGAGATTCTCTCACATTTTAGGTGCAAAAAAGCATATTATAAGTTCGTTGGAAAGCTGATCTCAGCTTACTAACCAACCATCTCAGTGAGAAACAGGTAAGACCAACATAATTGATGGCCATTTCTGTATATGTATGAGTAGTACAACTAAAGTAGACATTTTGAAGTCAAAAGTCACTAGTCACAGAATGCAGAGGAGTCCTCTGATGTTGGATGAGTAATAGAAAAGTCTAAATAAAATTCAGAATGACTGTCCAGAAGACAAGAATGGGAGTAATGCTGTAGTGCAGGAAACATGGGCTGGCTAGATCTGAGATGAGTCAGACTAATCTTGTAATTTAGATTGAAGTGGGTAGTGCTGGCTTTGTTACCTGACCAAGGAAAAGAATCTAACCTGCTGAACAGGCAACTTCAGGATGAAGTGCTGTCTTGAGGAAGCATTGTTCTTAAGGAACAGCTCCTTAACTGACTTAATCGCATATTGTGGGCTGTACTCTTTAAGAAGCTGTGTGCGCACAAGGGAGGAAGGTCAATAGGTAAATATAGTTGTCTGCTTACGGACTGCTTCGTCACACTTGGAATTGACAGTGATCTTTTACGCAAGAGCTCTGCACGCACTTTGCATTTAGGAAATACAGTGAGTGCTGCTGCATATATGAAAACTTTTCTTGGTGTATTTCCAGTGACTAAATTAGACTTCTTTTATGTTGACTTCATATTGTGGTGAGCTTATAAGCCCCCATTGAATTTTTCTCTCTGGAAGAGAAACAAATCTTATTTGGACAACTAACAACCATAGATGCTGAGGGCTGAATCATTCAACCTCCTTGGCTTTTTCTTACTTTTTTTTTTTTTTTCTTTTACCTTCAGAAAAAAATGGGAGACAGAACTTGCAAGGAATTCCCATTTTCTTTGGAAAGAAAACACAGTATTTGAGTTCTGTGAGCTCAGTAATTTTAGGATCACTTCTTTTATTTTTAATAAGCCTTCTGACTTAGAATCATGGGGGGAGGGCATTACTTTGTTTTCAAGAAAAAAAATCTGCCTAAAGGTCTTTGTTGGGGATGGTGGTATGCTTGAACTGATGTTGGTCTGACTGCTTAGTGCAAACTCCTACAAAACCAAAATTAGTTAGTGGTACTTACAAAAAAACTACTCAACCATGAGAACCCACTAATAATGAGTTTTCCCTTTGCAACTTTTCTTAACACTTTTATATAAATGTGCAAATGAATGTCCCAAGCAAGGGACTCCTTTCAGCTTCTAGCTATATAAAAAGTAATCTCATCTAAACGGGTTACTAAGGCTTCTCTATTCTTCATAGAAAGGAATAGATACCTTCTGAAAGCAGTTCATCCCAGGAACCTTTGATAGGGTATTATAGGAAGGTCGTAATCTTTCTTTCCACTGACCTAGAGAGGGAGCATAAGTGACTGGTTTAAGCTAGACAATTAACTGGTAATAGTTTGGGATTAATTTCCTTTCTATCCTCACTCTCTTCCTAAAGCAAGGCCAAATTTAATAAAGGAAGATTGTGTACTTTGTGTCATACTTGCCCAGGCTTCTGAAGTTTTAAAACTTGTATAAATAAATAGTGCATAATTGCATTGAACACAAAAGCATTTTGGTATGTGTTATCTCAAATAATGGTTAACTCAGTAGCCCAATGTTTCGGCCATTCTGAGTTCAGTTGGATTGATCACAGTTTCTGTAGGCCAGGGTTAATTCCAGTCTCCCTGCAACTGTAAGCAACTATGCAATAGCTGTGAGATCCAACATATGTTCCATGCACTTTCATATACCCTGTAACAGACTGATAGTTGTATTTTTCAATTTTATGCCTATAACACACAGCAGAATCAAAGTCATGGCTGACAAGTAAAATCCCCAGATTATTCTAGAGAAAAGAGCATGATTTGCAAACGGTGGCCGATCCCCCAGCCAGCAGTTCCCCAGCCTTGCCTAGGCAAATAACGTTTGTGTCCCCATAGCTATCAATTTAATTCAAAATGAATGAGCAATTCTTGTCAATCAGGGATCCAAGAGACTTTAGCCACAGGTCAGTGGTGATGGATTGATGTTCCTAGTGCAGATAATCTTCTAAAACATAAGTAGTTTAAAACAAAAAAAACCAAACCAGAAACACCCATACCTCCCAGAAGCCTCATGATGAGTTGAAGTTACCTTAACTGCTGTCCTGAATCAGGAGTCTGTAAATCACGTTACCTAGCTGGCATTCTTGTAATGCACTATGATCTGGTTTTTTCAAAGCTAATGATGTAATTCCACTAATTACCTTTTTTATTTCACTAGGTTTCTGCAACACATTTTGTGCTTGAATATTACTTAATTTTGTTTGGAAGAAATTGATCAGTAAAATAGAACATGAACATTTTAGGAAGAGACAAGAAATTCAAGTTTCTGCACAGTACAGTGGATTCTTGTAAGCACTATTGCAGAGCAGGGAAGTTAAGACAGATGCCTTAAGATTCTTAATGTGCATTTATGCAACACTGAATTACATACTGCTACCAAAGGGCCAAATCCTGAAGTGCCCTGCTTGGATGCACAAGGTCCAGAGTGGGAACTATGCATTTCTGTTATGCTGCAGTGGTGCGGGTAGATTGCAGAGACTCCTACCTCCCCACAGGCAAACTTCACACCTTAGGCACTGCAGAAGTCACTTCCGTAGCAGGTCTCCAGGGTACAGAAAGAAAGAAGAAAGGAAAAGGGAAGGAAAAAAAAAAATCAACATAAGAGTGTGGCGGGTGAGTCTGAAGTGCGACTATACATAGTTCAGCACCAGGTGATGCAGAAGGGACTGGATGATGTCTTCTTCCCTTTTCCCATTAACCAGTCTACCCTGTGATCATAGTTCTCCAAGTCTTTCAGGCCTGAGGATTCCTTCTACTAGCTGTGCTTTGGAGCAAGGCAATGCCAACAACAGAAAAGCCTTTTACTTGGGTGTCGCTTTTTTGCTATAGGATTGAGCCCCCTCTTCATTTTAACTTGATATATAACCACATCAAGAACAGAGCTCAAAGAAGCAAACTCATTTTTTAGTTGAAAAAACAATTGTCTATCAGTATACAAAGAAAAGCCAATCCAAAAAGGAATTAACATTTGTTACATTTTCTGTTAATGTCTGCAGTGTTCTGTATGAGGCAGTAACAAAATGGTAAAGTACCCCTGAGAAAAACATCATTGCAGTTGTGTGTTGTTAGAAAATGGAACTGGAAGAGTACTGCTTTTTCTGTGGGACTCTTGATGGTTTATAAATACTGGTTTATACCTTTGTTTTATCTTTTTAATAAAGGCACAAGTTTTTATTGGTTCTAAAATACCATTTAAACAAATCTCAAGTACATATGACAAAATCAGTGTTGGATCATAAATCTGTGTTAACACCCTGAAATTTGTATGCTTTAGTCTGCCACCTTCAAGTCCAGTTTAAGTGATGCTGAAATTGCTAAAAATTGAGTGCTTTGTGCAGTGATGTACCTGTTCACAAAAGGCAAAATGTGTTTCCTGTGTGAGGAACAAAGTCCATCCTAAGCTCAAGACCTACAGCAAACAACATGGGGTTTTTTCCCCCCTCACTCCTCTATGGAGAAGACTTCTAAATCATCTTTGGGTGGTATTGGAATTTTGCACCTGGAAAAAGTGACAAATACTATTTTCCTGTCTGTAACTTTTCTGATGTTCAGCTGATGCTGATTACAAATAGACATGAGTCCTTTTGATACAGACTGAAGGTAGTAGCCAAGTTGATGATTTGGACTGAAAGAACCTGTTTAGTTTCTTTCCCAGACTGATTGCTACTTAAGTCAAATATGTTTATGATGGAGACACTAAGGTACCAAGTATACTGTAAGGTTTAAAACAAGTATTTTTTGTCTTTGGAAAGAATAAATTTTTCTTAGATACTCATCTTCTAGAACAAGAGCACTTTGAGAACCTGTGAACATGATTTGGTCACTGTTGGATGTTCTTGAGACAGACGGTCCAAACTTGCATGTTTTATAAATGTTGCAGAATGTTTCTTCAAACTTCGTACAAGAAATTCTGCATTTGCTAATTTCAAAACTTACAAAACCATTTGCTACACATTAAGCTGAAAGGTTTAGCTTTTTCTTCTTAAATGTCAAGTGAAAAGTGCTCATCTGGATATAAGCTCTCAGCAGTACTGCACCAGCCAAAGTTCTTGGGGAAGACAACAGAGACAGAGAAGGCTGCAAGTTCAAATGGCTTGTTCTGAATACCAGAATTTGCAGCCCCAAACACTGGTGTAATGGAGGGCCCAGGGTGTCACCTGGATTTTACTGCAGCAGATTACAGCTGAGATAACACATACATGCACAGACATCATCTAGTAGAACTATACGCAAAATCTGTCTCTCTAATATGGTAAGTATCACTGATTCAGCAATATGGTCTCTGCTCCCTTCCCACCCTCCCAAATGCTTGATACACCCCCATATGAATGTATATATACTGTAGGCTAACATCAGCATAACTTGTTTGATTTCTTAAGTTAGGATAGTTAATCTACAGGAAAAACTGCAAGTAAACAGACTGGGCCAAGTCCATGTGTGTTCTCTAGCAAGTGCTGGTCTTCTGAAACCAGTTCTTTGTATATCTGATGGACATTTTTATGGCTTTTCATAAAGAGCTGATGTTTCTGACATCTTTATGCAGATCACAGGTACATTTTGGCCCAGATTTTTCTCACTTTTCAGATGAGAAAAGAACAGTGTGCTTAGGATACTCTTTGAGGCCAGAGTTCCTGTTGGTGTAAAAGCAGGCATTACTGAAGTCACTTTGGCAAATATGAAATGCAGTAAAGCGATTAAAATATGATTCTTCCAAATTCACCACCCCCAATGTGGCCCCCCCCCTTTTTTTTTTTTTTTACCCCTGGGGAACTGGTTACTAAAAGAAACCCCAGACTGATACAGAGAACTTAATTCCTCTAAGGGAAGTGTATTGATGAACTCTTAAGGGCACACCAGGGCCCGTGCACTGAAGAGCTGAAAACTTCCAGTTAATGCAGTGAGAAGACCAGCCCTACCTGTTCAGGAGGTCAGAAGGGAGATGGATCCTGAGAAAACAACTGTTTATGTTGTACATGCTGGTTCTATGCTTTAACCTACTCTGTATCAGCAAGTCCTGAAAATACCTGTCACTAAAAATAACAGCCCTTAAGCTTTTAGATGCATCAAAATAGTTACTATTGCAAGCCATAAATAGTATTGTAGTTACTGTAGGATAGTTGACATTGGCTGCAATTAGAAACTATGCTTCAGTATTTCTTACTGCTTTTTTTCTTTAAAAAAAAAAATCCACATCACGCATACAAAATGACATTAAACTCCCACTGTGAGGACAGAAGCCTGACATAGAGCACAATTTCAGTGTGATTTCTCCTTGAGATTTCTGAAATGTCTTGAGATGATAAACCTATCCCTGTGAAGATGAGGCAGGGAGATCCATAAATAGAAAATACTTAACACTACACAGCTAATACAGTTGGGTGTTTTTCTTACAATTATTTATTCACAGAGTGTACAACATACACATTGCTGTTCCTACCAAAGGCCTGTTACGGGAAGAGGGCAGGAAGAGGTGTAAGTTTCTCTCACAATGGACTTCCTACAGCATTATCCTGAGATTGCAATGTCACAAGTTAGATGCATCATAAGCCTTTGATTAAAAGCTTCCACTTTAAATATTCAGAGGGTTATTTTAGAGGGAGTTTGAGCACTTCTGTTTTTAGTGGTTTGAGTACAACTGATGGTAACATTTTTGTTAAAGCTGCCCCTTGAGTGTGAAATTCGCAGGTACCAAGCTACTTTTTGTATGCTCTTCTTAGAAACTGGTCCTGTTCTCCTGAGTTGCCTAGAGTTTTCAGGTACACTTTCTTCCCTCGTTTGATCTTGTGTGGCTCTTCGGTATTGTAAGTAATCTTTTGTGGTTTGGAGGTTTTGGTTAAGTTGAATACCATTTGATACACACTCAAAAGAATTTCTTGGTCTAAAGTATGGCCCGGTTGTAGCTCACCAGAGCCCCAAGAGGAAGAAAGCAGCGTTTGCAGCAACATTTGTGTCTGGCAGATTGGACCAGGGATGCATTGACTCTGATAATCAGAGACTAACCGGACTGATCTGCCTAGAACTGGAGCACTGACTGACCATATTTATTAAAAATTAAAAAAAAAATACACCCAACACCCACAACTTTGAGCTTCATAGTGTATGTTCTTTGAGGACACAGTCTAAAATTGTATATAATAGGGTTCAGGTGTGCACTTAGAGAGGCTCCAAATAGCAGCTACTTGTAATTCCATGCAGATCAAGAACACGTCTTTCACAATACCTAAAAAATAGCTAAGCATGCAACATCAGAGGCTCTTCTATCCCTAAATGGCACCAAAGAGAGCAGCTGCATATAAAGTGATTTGTTATAATACTGAACACATTTACTACACTCATTTCTATCAATTTATTTTGTATATATAGACAGCTTTTTATATGCATTTTTCTTAATTACATAACTCATGAAATGTAATGGAGCTGCAAGTTGTAGTTAGTTTTAATGCTGATTAAAACTGGTGTTTGGCTTTGTTTTCTGCAGCAATTACTTGAATCTTGTTTCCATTAGGTAGTGAAGTCTGATGTTTACAGAATCGCTTGCATTGTTTTGGGGGGGTTTCCCCATCTTTCTTCCCATCCCCTGCCCTAAGAAACAGAGAGCACGTGCTCAGCGGTCAAGCAGATGTGCTGGGGATGAAGTATTGAGATCACCTTTATCAGCACCAAAGCATTAACGGTGACATGCAGATTCCCTTCTGTTTATGTTGCTTACCTGACAACTTACATGCTTAGCATGTTCCTCTCTGATTGCTCCTGTCCCTTAACCAATTGCTATCAGCTTTATTGTGAGAAACTTAAATCTTTCTGAACTTCAATTTACAATCATAAAACTACCACAGAAATAGGCAGCATTCCTGCTGTTAAAAATCAGCCCCCTCTCCCTGTCCCCTTTTTAACTTAGATGAACTAAACACCCCTGGGTGCTCTCTGCAATTATTTTTGTATTTGCCAGCAAGGGTCATCAACATTTGCACTAATCACAATGTCCTAGCTGTTCTACTTCCACATAGTTATTTTTTAATTGTGCTGCCTAAACTTGTAACAAGCTGTATTTGAGGTGAAGTGTAAAAGATGTATGTAATAACGACACAGTTATTGTATTTTTTTGTATGTTACAGATAGGACTAGTCCTATGCACAGAGAAAACATGTTGCCATTTATAGTTTAATACTTGAAGTAACTTTTTAAAATGGGATTTTATAAATTAATTAAATACAAAATCATATTGCTTTGCCTGAAAGTTCCTTCACATTTTAATTGTATTGTGCAATTTTCCCATGTGTATACTTTTCCATAAATGTTATCTTAAGCCATTTATAACCATGGAAAGTACATTCAAGATTTTGTACATCAGTGTTCAGACCTGTTCATACTTCTCTGAAGTACAGTTCATGTTTAACTAAAAAAGTTGTACTATTTTAGGCCTCTTTTCCAAAGTGATAAAATATGGACTTGACACTTGAATCCAACAGTGAATGAAACATCAATGTAATAAAAGTGTGTGAAAGAAGCTGAAAGCTGCATAGCTGTAGCGTGTGTGTATTAGATCACTGAGAAAAACTGGCTACCTGGGAAACATTTTGTAATTGTTCCAGTTTTAACATTCCAGCTGCAACAAACCTAAGATTACACTCACTCTTGGCACACCTTCCAGGTCACTTGGTCTTGAGAGGGGAAATAAAAAAACCTCTGACTTGTGGCTGACGATATTCCTTCAGGACACTAAACATGACTTAGAAATCAGATTGCCACTCAAAGAGCAATCATATGTGTTCCTTTTAGATTAGAAATAATCTCTGTAAGAGGGCAGTAACACCCAAGTTGACAGGACAACGACACTTGCATTTAAGTTCATCAGTTCTTTCCAGAAAGTTTTAAAAAAACAGAACATTTTACTACCTTCCTTGAGTTCCAGCCTCATACACCTAGCTTTGTAATGCTTCATCTTGGTCCTTGCATGCCCGGTGAAGTGAGCACTACGTAAGTATTGTCCGTTGTGCCTCAAGTATTGATGTGTACAGAAGTATCACTTCAGAAGGGAGAGTGACCTGTAAGAGCCACCTGGTCAGTACCAGCAGATCATCCCTTTCAAGGGAGCGTACACTGAAACTGTACGTCTACTTCACATCGTCATCATCATCCCACTTGGTAACTCACACTGTCTTACGCAAAACCCCTGAAGAACAGAAGGCAGGCAGAGGGCAGAGAGCCACAGAAAGAATTGTCTTTTTCTAGACATAAGAATAACAAAACATACACTGTTCTGTAGGACTACTTTTAATGTAAGATTTTGTCTACCATAGCAAAGTCTCATTTATCATCTACCCTTACTATATTGAATTACAAAACGACCATAATGGGTACAACAGCAGATCCCATGGTAGTGCATAATACATGCCAAATATAAACAGGCCGTATTATTCAAAAAGTCCACTTTTTCGACACATTTAAGTGATTTAAATGATCGCTGATATATCTGTGCTCAGGAAACTTGGCTTTCTTCAGGCGTCTGAAAGCTTCCCATTTTGCACGTCTCTCTTCTGTGTTATGTTTGTACTCCTGTTGCCGTGTCAGGTAAGGTCGACTCAGCCAATATTCATTCTCTGCTTCAATTTCCAACCTTCGGATCATTGCTTGCTTCATTGGCAGGGTAACCACTCTTGGTCGCCTGTACTTTCCAATCCATTGTTTTCCAGGAATTCTCTTTCGGAGTAAAACTGTTGTTAAAAACATTGTGCCTCAAAATATAAACAAAAATAGGAAATGCTAATTACCTTAGGGACAAAAATTTAAAATTCAACAAGAATAATTAGAAACTTATCACACACTCCGCTGCCTCTTAGCTGGCTGTTTTGAAGTTTGCAGTTCAGAACTTGATATTCACAACCAACCATTATGTACAGTAGACAGTACAGTGACAGACATATTAGAAACTTAAGACCAGAAAAGGGAAATGGAAATCTTTATTTGGCTAAATAGTGCACTCAGAATCACAGAATTGTCTAGGTTGGAAAAGACCTTGAAGATCATCCAGTCCAACCATCAACCCAACATTAACAGTTCCCAACTACACCATATCCCTCAGCGCTAAGTCGACCCGACTCTTAAACACCTCCAGGGATGGGGACTCCACCACCTCCCTGGGCAGCCCATTCCAACACCTAACAACCCGTTCTGTAAAGAAATGCTTCCTAATATCTAGTCTAAATCTTCCCTGGCGCAACTTGAGGCCATTACCTCTTGTCTTATTGCTTATTACTTGGTTAAAGAGGCTCATCCCCAGCTCTCTGCAACCTCCTTTCAGGTAGTTGTAGAGGGCGATGAGGTCTCCCCTCAGCCTCCTCTTCTCCAGACTAAACAACCCCAGTTCCCTCAGCCGCTCCTCGTACGACATGTGCTCCAGACCCTGCACCAGCTTTGTTGCCCTTCTCTGGACACGCTCGAGTAATTCAATGTCCTTTTTGTAGTGAGGGGCCCAAAACTGAACACAGTAATCGAGGTGCGGCCTCACCAGTGCCAAGTACAGGGGTAAGATCACTTCCCTGTCCCTGCTGGCCACGCTATTTCTGATACAAGCCAGGATGCCATTGGCCTTCTTGGCCACCTGGGCACACTGCTGGCTCATGTTCAGCCGGCTGTCAATCAACACCCCCAGGTCCCTCTCTGACTGGCAGCTCTCCAGCCACTCCTCCCCAAGCCTGTAGCGCTGCTGGGGGTTGTTGTGACCCAAGTGCAGCACCCGGCATTTGGCCTTATTGAAACTCCTACAGTTGGCCTGAGCCCATCGCTCCAGCCTGTCCAGGTCTCTCTGCAGAGCCTCCCTACCCTCGAGCAGATCAACACTCCCACCCAACTTGGTGTCATCTGCAAACTTACTGAGGGTGCACTCGATTCCCTCGTCTAGATCATCAATAAAGATGTTAAACAGGAGTGGCCCCAAAACCGAGCCCTGAGGGACACCACTCGTGACCGGCCGCCAACTGGATTTAACTCCGTTCACCACAACTCTTTGGACCCCGGCCATCCAGCTCAGTTATCCTTACATGGAGATTAAAGCATGTCCTCCATAAATTATTTATGAAAAATCCAGTCCCAAATACTATTAAACAAAGAATTCACTTTATTCATTCTTTCTTCAATTAGCTAACTGTGCTGTCAAAACAGGGAGTATTTCCAGGTCTATCTTCTAGATCCAGATCTGGCCTTTCCTCAGTATTAAGTTTTGAACTACAGTCTGTCCATAAACCTATTAATATACAATTACCTAGTCTTGTATTTTAACTATGGAAATCTGGTTTGTAGGGAAGAACAACACCCTATATTAGACCAACTAGCGTATGTAGAAAGCATGAATACGGTTTCTGACACAATACACAGGTGTAACAAAGAAGCAAAAGAGACCAAGCCACGTGCTCTTTATTAACCTATTAGTCCTAAACACGCCTAGCTCCTAGGTCTCTCATTACATGGTATTTTCATCCATAAACCAGCCAAGCGCTTTAACATAGCATATACGAGCCCTACTCCTGAGAAAAGCCGCCCCGCCATACCCCATTCCCATCGTGCAACGGCATGCTGATGTTCCACTCCCCAAGCGTTTACAAGTGAAGCTGTGGTGCTTCGCGGGGACATGGCTGCCTCAGTCTCCGGTTCCCCTCCCGGCAGGGCAAGGCAGGGCAGAGCTGCCCGTCTCCACGGCAGTGCCGGCTCCTCGCCCTCAGGCCTGCGTCCGTTGCAGCCGAGACAGGAATCGAGGCCGACGCGCGACGCGACACGGCTGCCCGCGGGGCTCTCCAGTGCCACAGGAGCCACGCGGGCCGCCAGACACCCGCCAGCTCTAGGCGGGGCTCGGCCCGCACAGCGGAGCGCGGCTGCCTGGGGAGAAGGATTCCCTGCCCGTTCTTACCTGCCGGTTTAGGGCCAGGCCAGCCCGAGTAAGACCGCAGCCAGCCCGCCAAGAGACGCACCGCGAGAGACCGCAGCAGCGCTCTGCGCCCTGTAAGTACCGAAGCCCTCCCCTCCGCCCTTACTCACCGACACCGGTGACGGCTCCAGCCCCCTCCGCGGGAAGCAAGATGGCGGCGGGCGGCCGTGCGCGGCCCGTCTCGCGAGAGCTCGCGGCGGGCGGGCGGGGCCTGGCAGCGCCAATGGGGCGCGCGCTACCCACAGTTCGAAGCTGGCGGCGGGCAGTAACCGTTCACCACAGGCAGCGCGTGGCTCGGCCCGGCCCGGCTCTCCTCTCCTCTCCACTCCTCTTCTCAGAGTCTCTCCGGGCAGCCGCTAACGGCCGCTCGTATGGTCTGGGACTAGTTGGGATCGGGGGACCTTCGCCGGGAGGTGTTGACGCTGTCCCTCAGGTGCTCCCCTGCCCCGCCGCGCGATGGACATTTCGAGGGACTTCTTCGGGAAGCTGCGCGCCCTAGCCCTCACGCTGGAGAAGGAGGCGAGGCAGCTCGAGCGGGCCCTACGCAAAGAGGACACGGGTAAGCGCAGGCCTCGCCTCTTCCCGCCGCGGCCTCCCCCGCCCCCAGGGCCGCAGCCCTGCTCCGGGGCTGTTGCTGGCTTGTCCGCCCCACCCCCAGGCAGCAAGACCCCCAGTCCGGCGGTGATCTGGACATTTGCTCCCGATGACTCGGGGTGTCACAGATGGACGCTGGGGCTGATGGTCCTGCTGGGATAGCCCGACGAGCGGGCGGGGCGGTTGTTCCTTGGGGGTCCTTGATTGGGGTTCTCGCCTGCCATTGTGCCCCTAAACTCCTCTGGGCATGCGGAGATGGGCCTTTGGTGGGCTGATGGCTCCGGGGATGGGCCTGGGAGTAGGTCGGCTGGGTATTATTTCTCCTCGTATCAGTTGTCTATCTGAGCTCCTTCGGGAGTGTGTAGGTGAGCTTTTACACGGGAAAAAACGGGATGAACGGGGAATCACGGTCTTGCTTTGAGACAGGAAAAGGCATTTGCAGGGCTTGTTCTCGTTCTGCACAGATAGCTCAAGCTTCTAATTGGATTTATTGTTGTGCTATGTCACATAGCAGGTGTCCTCTTTTACACTATTTGCATTAGCCTTGATTTTCAGTGAAATAAGTAATAAATGGTGCATGTGTAAGTGAACAATACTAACGTCTGCCCACGTGCAAATAAGGCAGACGAATTCAGCTTTTTGTTGATGGATGTTTTTCAGTGGTGTCTATATCTCTTTTTCAATTTTTAGTATTATTTCAAGTTCAAATTCTTTAAGGATAAAAATTTAACATGAAATAATCCTTGATAGCCCAGGGACCTACCTATTCTACCAACACTTGTTATACATTAATTTCTAAAGTATTAGTAGTAACAGTAAAATGGAAGCCTGTACAGTTTCTCTTGTGTAGTTTAACATACTGTGCAAACTGCAGTCTTACACTGTGCAAAGTACCCAATATGAACTAGTTTCTCTTTGGTTTTCTCTATCTTGACTCTCTAACATATGACTCCAACATCTCTAATATAAGAGATATTCTGATGTAGAATGTACTTGCATGCTAAAATACCCCTTTTTTCTCTCCAAACCCTTTTATGTGAACGTGCATATCAAAGACTATGAAGATGAGGCTCCAATAAGGGCCTTATATGACTTCCTTTGTGAAATCAGGACTCTAAAGGTAATGTATTAACTCGCTTCCGTCTTGAAAAATTGGCCGGGGGGAGCGTCCATAAACGTATGGTTCTCTTTGTATTGTTAAGCCACAATACAACTTTGTTAGTCAGCAGTTCTGACCCTTATTTTATTCGTTTACCTCTAAGTCTTTATAATGCAGTGGATGTCGGGGTAGTGCCCAAAAACTTACGGGTGACTTAAAGTAGATTTAGCAGTATTTATTAGTTTGCAATCACTTTGTCGCTCAGATCAGCAGGGAACAAAGGTAACAGGAAAGTTGTAGCTGTGCCAAGGTGTAGGTATAGGGGAGAAGGATTCAGGAGCAGCGGCTCCCTTGAGAAAAGGTATGCTTGTTTGCATTCGATGACTAACACTTAGAATAAAGAAAATCACAGAAGTTTCAGTACCTTCAGCCATTCAGTTAAACTTGTGGAGAATGTTCTTTGTTTCTTTGATAGAAGTAGGAAAAATGGTCTAAAGAGCAAGTGTAGAAATAATTGAGAGGTAAGCTAGTATATAAACTTGAGGTTTACCATCTGCTCTGCACTAATTCTTTGCACATGGGGAGTAAGAGTCCAAACTAATTGCTGTTATCTCATGTTTTTGTGGAGTAAAAGTATATATTTTTGTTTGAGAGGATACCAGTAAGTAGTTATTCTGCAAACTGTCATCTTAGTTTAGCTTTTGTAAGCTTTTGTACACTCATGCCCTTATATAATCCTGATATTTTGTAACCTAGTTTTCAAGTATAAATAAGACCTACATTTGCTGCATATCCTCATCTAAATTGAAGTTCAATAGTTACTCCCAAAACAATTCATGTGTAAACAACTACTATGTGGTGATTTGAAAACTGGTATTTCTTTGTTTCCCTCCCCACCTCTGCCCCCAAAGGAAGATATTAATGACAGTTGTGGTAAGAGTTGCTCTGAAAAACAAGCAATTCGTGAGTTTATGAAGGCAAGTGAAATATTGATGCAAAGAAATGCAGCAGATCTTGGAAAAATAAGAGAGCTGTTCCAGAAATATGGCTACAAACCACATGGCAAAGACTTTACAGGTAATATTTCTTGTCAATACAGTATGTGAAGATAAATGTAATTTTCTAAAATATTTCTCTTTAGCTATGTGTATCTTTCTCTTAATTAAGAGATCAAGTACATATGTGTTACTTGCTTTATAATAATATCCAGAGGGTAAAAGATTCTGTTGTGATTGGTGCCATAAGAATAAACCAAAATATAAAAACTTAAGAGTTAGATCTCCTGGCATGCTTTTAAGTTAGTGGGTGGTGTTGGGTTTTTTCTCCAGTAATAGTTATATTCAGAAAACATGTTAGCAAACATGTTTTCCTAACCCACAGGATTATGCTGTTTCAGCTTCTCATTCATGGGAAGCTATTGTAGATGCTATATGTGATGATTCCATTAACTTAATTCACTGTAGGGAAAATCTTAAAATAACATGCTCCACAGCACAAATGGAACAAGAGAAGCACATATGGGGGTTAGGTGACATGTGACAAGCAGTAGTAGTTTAGTAGCTTGATCATGGGGGGGGTGGGGTGTCCTTAATCCAGTCAGAAAGCACACACACACCTGCATGAAAAATGCAGATATGCCAAATGAGTTTAAATTCTGCAGCTGTCAGTAGTACATGTACCCCTTTCGGTATCAAGGGCCCAATCAATCTTCAAGAAGTCCTTGGAGAGGATGCCTTAACCCTCCCCTGAGCATCATCCAGTCATTGCAGAAAACAAAATTGTGATTATGGACCATATTCTCCTCCAAGTTAAGCTACTAAAACTGTTTTACGAAGATATGGCAGAAGGCTCTAATTTTATAGTACCTCCCTTTCTGTCCTCTCTCTGCATTTAAAGCAGACTCCAAATAGAGCGACAAGGTTAATTTCTTTTTTTAAGATGTATTTTTCAGTGTATCTGAATATATAATACCAATACACATAAAAAGGTAATGACTCTGCTGTATTGTTTTAAATAGCTCTTTTTTTTCCCCCCTGCTTCTTACATCATGCAGAAATTCACAAATATTTTGAGGTGTTTCAGTTTAATTACAGAAATGTACAAATTACGTGTTTGTTTATTTCTGCAGTGGACTCTTGTTATCTAAAAAGCAACTCTCTTTCATGAGTTTTTAGTTGCTGCTTCATAACCTTTCTTCAGTACTGTTTTTCTGAAGAATGAGCATTCTAGTACTGCGTGCAGCCTTTGCTCTTTCCCAAACACGTTTTCAGTTCTATACAAATTTTATTTTCATTGTCATTTGTTGTACATTTTTTATGAATTTCCACTCTTGCACTGAAATAAAAACAAATAAATATATTTGATTAGCACTTCCTGCCTTCTCCATACAGGGAGGTGAATTCAGTTAAAAATATACTTGTCATTTTCCCTAGAAACAATGTTTACCAATAGAGTGAAATTCGGTAAATGTGTGACCTATATTATAAGTTTAGCCTGATACGAGCTTTTGATAGCTGCTGTATCTTCAGGTTCAGTGCTTTAAAATGAAAGAAGGAATCTTTTTTACAATAATAAATTTTAAAAAAAATGAGGAAAGGAAGTCCAAATTTATTTTATAAATTCTTAAAACAGAAACTTCTGATAAATATTTTTTTTTATTGCTACTTTTTTCAAACAGAAAAGGAGGAAGTAGAAGTTAACAGTGATTCGACGATGTCTGTCCAGAATAAATCTGATAAAAAAGCCGATGATGTACCTCATCTTCCTGGTTGTCCTGAGAAGCCACAGGTGCCCAAAGACCCGCTGCGTAACCCCCAGCTTTCTGATTTTGGTCTCTCGCAATATGCTTTCTCCAGGCCTTGGAGTGCAGTGAAAAGACAACACACAACAAATGCATATCAAGAAAATTCAAGGAGTAAGACTCCATTAAAAACACAGGCCCCCTCTATTTTGCCCAAAACACCAAAATGTATGCTAAAGATGGATGATTATGTGTGTATAACACCAAAACTTGAACACTTTGGCATTAGTGAACATACCATGTGTATGAATGAAGATTATACAATGTCACTCATTCGAAAAACTGCTCAGACAAGCAAGAAGTGAGTAAATTACTTAAGTTCAGTTTCTCTACTGAATTTTCTGAAGTTTCTTCTTGCTGTACAAATTTCTTGCTGCTATTGCTCTTCTTTTTCTTCAAGCAGGTGATATATCTACCAGCTGGTTAGTCCTGTGTCTTTATTCAACTTTGCAGTGCCAAATGCTGCTATGAAACACATCTCTGATATACTCCTTACCTTGACTGTACCACGATAAGAATCTTCCATATGTAGTCTATTTACAAAGGGAAAATGCGCAGCATATCTGTGATCTTTTGCTTTCCTTAACCTTGGATTTGAATTTGAGCATGCTTGATTGTTTGCAGTAGATATTACATAGCCAATTTAAAGGTTTCAAAAGCTTTAGTAATATAGACCAGGAAAAAACTTCCAAAGCAGTCAGTAAAATGCCTTCTTGTAGAAACAGTGTATTATCTCTTACGTTATCCAGCCCCACCTTACAGTTAGCTCTTTTTTCTCCAGTCTTCTGTTGAAAAGACATCTCCAGATTTTCACTGTTCTGATTAAAATTAAAAGAATTTGCAGCAGTGAGGTGTAGAACACTTCAGCAGTAGAAGTATTCTTCTATACTTCTAAGGTATTGTAAAGGTAGGTAGATCACGTTTTTATAGTTAGTATTAGCAACACATTTAATTTTAAAAGCTGACAATATTTAAAAGGAACTCGCTGTTCTGCAGCTAAGTATTTGGTATGTAGAGAAATTTTTTAAAAAAATATTCAAAATAAGTTGTGGAAATCATTCAAGTTTTTGTTTTGGTTTGCGGTTTTTTTGATCCCTGATACTTGCAATGTAGGCACAGGTCTGAAGTTCTTCAGAACTATGCCATGTTCCCCAGAGATCCAGTCTACTGCAATGGTTGAATTTTGAGTGTTTTTTTAATTTTAAGATTACTGGGTAGAAAAGTGAAAGGATACATTTTCTTTTAAAATGGTTTTGGGATCTCCTTCTGAATAGTTATGTAAATATTATAATGTGTGTAAAGCTTTATAGCATTGGAATTGTAATATCAGGAAGTTAAAGCTGCATATGGATTCAGAATTAGTGACATATGTGAGAGGTCATGACATTAAGTCATTAGAGTTAAAATGTTAACTGTCTTTTAGCTTATTTGTTTATTTTGCCACATTGTTAGAGTTAGCTTGGGGTTTGATCAAGAAGGTTGAAACAATTAAACAGCTTGTTACCTCCAAACAGCACTCATCTCACTTCTTAGTGAGAAGGCTTAGCATGTTAAATGGGCAGAACAGTAAGCCAGAAAATTTAAAAAAAAAAATCCCACTGGATAATGCACAGAGTCTCCTTCCCAAGGAAGATAAACAAAAAAACTAGTAAAAATGAGGTAGCCTTACACCAGTAGTTTCCAGCTACAAAGACAGGTAATAATTCTGACCTTCTTGGAGACAACCCTCCCCTTTCATATCCCTTGCATGTGCCAGCCAGGTCTTGTACGTAGCTGAAATCTGTCTAGCAGCTGTGCGTTCCACTTTAAAAAAAAATTGTCTCAGAGTTCTTAAAAATATTTAGTAGACCCCAACTCCTCCAACTTTGTTTTTCAGGTTTTCAGTTTTGAAGCAGGTGAGAAGAACAATGTACTTCAGTGTACCTACTACAAAACTGAAACCAAAAGTAATCAGGAAAGAACAGAAGGGGGAAAAAAAAAGTGTCTGAACAAGTGTGTGTGGTGTTATACTTGTTCTTCTCCATTGTAAAAACTACAGATCATGTGGTTTCGAGTATAATACTTCCAAGGCAAAACTGACTTGAAAAATTACTCTTTTTTTAAGTCAAAGTTTGAGATGTGTTTAAGTAAAATATACTGCCTCAAATCGATTTTTTTTTTTTTTTTTTAAGCTTAGGCTTTTTGTAGAGAATCTCTATATCTGGTTCTCATAGTTAAGATAACTTCTTAAAAATTTAAAATTTTTTTTATAGACACTCTCTTGTGTAAAGTTTCGGTTAGCTTCCACTTTTTGTCTGGTATTTTCTCTTAACTGCCTACACCCTTCTTCCACTAGAATATCTTTGATATGCAAAAATAATTTTTAAATTTTCAGTTTCTAGTTTTGTGGAATTGATATTAAATGGCTTTTCACTCTGTGAAGTCAGCTAGTGATTAACATAAGTAATCTTATTCAAATTTAAAAATTGAATTAAAAATCTTTAGTGTTCACAATAATATTAGTAGGTTAAGAGCTGAAAAGATTTCCTCTTGTTTAGAATTTTGTAGACAACAGGCAGTTCAAAATAAAATAGACTGTACCCCTAACACAGAATTGATGATCTGGAACAATGAAAATTGATCCTACCTTTTTTTGTTGTTTCATTTTGAGGGGTATTTTTATGCCTGGGATTGAAATCTCAGTGTATAAGTGGATGTACATTTGTGTAATTTGTGGATGGACTGAACATTTGCATGCTACAAACTGCTGCAGTAGAATCCTAGATGAAAAATCTATGAAAAAATCATCTTTGAGGAGCTGAATTTTTTACTTGCAGGTTGATGAACAAATGCTAGAAAAGTGATCAGGTTCGCAGTATTCCTTTAAGTGTGATTTCTTCATATTACTTGAGAGCTAATTGAGGGGTTTGGTTTTCAGGTTGGTTAAAAAAGATGATCATGAAGTGACTCTACCAGAAATGACATCCAAGGAAATCATGGTTACTCCTGGGCCGAAACCAAAAGTGACAGCTGAGAATGGTAAGTTTAAAATATGTGAAATAAATATATATATGCATTTTTTACATAGTACATGTGTAAATGCATTGTAATCACATGGAAAACTTTTAAACTGTTTCTTGTTAAATATAGTTAATTCAGGCCCAGTCATTGTGTGGGTACTAATGTCTAGAAAATGAAACGTTGGTGGCTTCTATGGGAAAGTTTCTCGCTTCAGTATAAATCTTTCCTCATTCTTTTACTCATATCCATCTATAATTATGCAGATAGATCCATCATTTTGTAATTGCAGCTTATCCTTATTCAAAATAAAAATACTGTCCTAAGAATACCCATTAGATCTGTTTAAAGATAGAAAAGAAACTCCTTTGAAAGAGGCTAACAAGACTAACTTAGATCTTTCAAGAGTAGTGCTAAAATTTCTTTGAGAGGAGATATAATATGTACTCTTGAAAATGCATTAAGATCTTGGGACAAATGTAGCAACAATTGAATATATGAGAAACTAAAGCAATGATGACAGCTTTTTCAGTTATATTCAGTAGTGGAACTAGTTTTGGGGTTTTTCACATTTATATTGGCTGCTTTTATGGAATTCTGTCATTTGGATTGTTCACGTGAAAAATACCAGCCAAAATGATACAGATGTTTTAGAATATGCAAATCTATAAAAAG
Source organism: Strix aluco (assembly GCF_031877795.1). Taxonomy (NCBI): domain Eukaryota; kingdom Metazoa; phylum Chordata; class Aves; order Strigiformes; family Strigidae; genus Strix; species Strix aluco. The sequence continues at coordinate 118,095,911 of NC_133932.1, forward strand.
CTAATAGACTTAGAAAACTAAACTGGGGCACTGGAACTGGTAATATTTTTTTATATATATATGTATATAGGTGTGTGTATGTATATATTTTTACTAATCCCCCCCTCAATTTCAACAGCTAACTGGGTGGCTTCTCCTAGGATACTTGTGTTCTATACTCCTGATGTGAACAGAAGTTCCAGAACAAATAATACAGTATTATCAAGGTCACCGCAGACAAATGAACGGCCTCCTCCCAGTCATACAGGAACACCGAGGTTTCCAGATTTTGAAGCAAGATGGCTAAAAACAGAAGCTGAGGTAGTAGATAGCAATTATGTACATTTTCACACGCTTTTTACCTAAGCAGTTTTTCAAATGTCAGTTTGCAATTTTTTTTTTTTCAGTGCTACTTTTTTCTTATGTCAATGTAGAAGATCTTTCTAATGGTAGTTTTGTAAGAACACTTATTAAATACCTAAGATAAATGCCTTCAGTTAATTTACTTAATACCTCTTTTGCAGCAGGTAAAGCAGGGGGGAAAGACTGAGTCGGTGACAAAGAGTGATGCAACAGATAAACAGTGCATAGAAGATAGCATTTCTTTTACTGTGAGCTCTGATGAGTATCTTAAACATTTGAGGGACCCTTCTCCTCCCAAAATAAAACACTATGACCAGTTACTCAATACTCCTCCACCTCCAGAAATAACAAGGATACCAGATGATGTTCTACAGGTTAGCTATTTTTTTTCTAAATAGTTTTAATATCAAAATAGTAAAATTAAAAGGGCTTAGTTATCAAATTTTGTTCTTCAAAAAGACAGAGTTTTCTGCTACTTCTTAAAAATGTATAAAGTGTAATCCTATTTTGAGTTCTTAGATAATTCTTTTTATTCCCTTTTAATGTTTTCTGTAGATTCTGTCCAAGTATGATCATAAAGTAGACTCTTCTAAAGCCAAGGAAATGAAGACCAAGACAGGAAATACTACAAGATATGAAAGTGATTTCACTGATTACTGCAACAAAGAGAACAGGTATTATTAAGTTTTACAAATTTGGTTAAGCAATTTAATTTGGAGGAGCTACGAAGATGCTTTAACACATTTAGAAATTCATGCAGCTGCTTGCTCTTCAGCTACCAAAATAGATCTTGTTGCTGTGACTAAATAACTATTCTTTGGCATGGTATCTGACCACCTTTTTGTAAAGAACAAATATTATAATTGATTGTGTGTTTGAATCCTCCCAACTTTAAAAAAATAAAAAAATAAGGTAGAGTTTTACTGTCTTATCTGTCTCATGGCAATCAAAGCACCAGTGAATGCTTTCTTCTGAATAAATTTAAGCAATAAAACTAAGGAATTGGAGAAAAGTATATAAATGCCAAAAGGACCGTGAAATTGGTCGTGTCAGAGACGTCATTTGAAATGCAAAGCCACCTTATGAACAATACGTGACAGGAAATTAGTCTGCAATAAGTATGAGTAATCTTTAAACAATGGAATAATAGCTTTAAAAAGAACTATCGATTTGAAAAGAAAGAAGTTTTTGTGACAACTCGATGAAGTGTAGGTATTCCTGATCAGTGTAATGTATATTACACTTGTTGATTATCTGTTAAACTTGGGGTCAGTACAGATTATTTAGGTGAGAAGTACAAGTAACAGGTATGGAGTCAAATAATAGTCACAACAACCCTGAATGAGACCGGTAAAAGTAGTCTTAAATATATTTGGAGTTGGATTCCATTCGAGTAATCAAATAGATCAAAGTTCTTACTTTAGCTGACCCTTCTTTTTTTCTTGTCAAGATAACTAAAAAAAAAAGTTTCCACTGTTTGTGTCTTCTGCTAATTCAAAAAATGATTGAGGTAAGTTCATGAACCCTTCTGGATATGTTTGCAGAGGATATCCTGGATTTTTCAAGCCAAACATCTGAAATCAAGCTGAAGACCATGTTGAGACTGTTTCACATTCATGGATCACTGAATCCTAACAAGCTCAAAAAACAAAAGAAAATACTGGTGGGAGGAGAGCCATACTAAGGAAAAGCTTAATGGAGAAACATCATTTATCCATGATGCTTGAACTAACAACTTGTGTTTAATTTTTTATTGAAATTATTGGCAAAATATGTTGAGGGTTTTTAAATATGTATATTGCTTCAGAGAGGAATGTGGGGTCATGTGTGAGGTAGTGCCTCAGCTGTTTTGCCTGATTCTCATGTTTGTTGCATTTACAGTAGGCTGTAGAGAAGTGCAGTTAGGTTGCACTAAAGGAAAAGTCCAGTATATTGCCCTAGAAAGTGGATATCTCTGGCTATTTTGATGACACTACATCTTTCAGGGATGAGCTTGAAGTGTAGTGCTTCGACAGTATTTGGTATCTTCAACAGAAACAAGTCTGTCTTTTATTGGAAGAGTAACTCCTGCTTTACTGTTTAAAGCACTTCTATGTTATTAGTCACTTCTGCAATACTAAGACATACCAGACATGTTCCTGCATCGGGTGCTCTGTTACCTATCTGACTGGCATTTCTTTCACTGCTGCTTCCTTCTTCTTATAGTTTTCTTGCACTGACATTGTATTAGGTGCTATACATCTGTTTTCCTTTTGACAGTCTAACCTCTGTAGCCCTAAAAGGTGACTCTGGCTCAAATATGAATTATTTGAAAATATATTGTGCAACTGTTACTGCTTATATAGATCTTCAACTGCTGGAAAGATTTGCTGGCAGGCATGTAGGTGAATGCTTACTCTCCTGCACTGCTGCCATGTGCCTTCTGTAAGTGGTGGTGTCACTTCTAAATATGAACATCTATCCCTGTAATAGCTGACCAAGCTTAAGTTCAGGGGTTTTTGGCACTTTTTTTTGGTATCTGGTAGTCATATTAATTAGAACCTTTTTCTACCAGAGATCTTACTTTTGTCCGCAAGGAATCCCAACCACATATCCTTGTTGGGAGCCAATTTACTGTTCCCAGTGTCAGCTATTCCTGTGAGTGACTCCAGGACTGCTCTTACCAGCTGTACGTTGTCTTCCTGTTGATGGCTCAAATGCTGTCATTTATATGAGGGCAGGCATGCAACACATGAGAAGGGAGAGACTGTCTGAGTGTTGTCCCAAAACCAGGGTTCTGCAAAGAGCTAGTTAGCACACAGAGTTGAAATATTTGTATTTATTACAGTTCTGCGCAGAAAAGGGTGCTCGGCATCCAAAGCAGCCAGCACACTGAGTTACAAACACATACCATAATTATTTGATTCTGAACACACAAGTGCATACCTCCTATACATAACTATTGGCTAGTATTTTATCACAATATCATCTATTGGCTAGTTTTATTCCTCACTTTTAAAGTCACAGTATCTACCTATTAATGTACACATGCTCAAAGGGTGAGAGGCTTCGTGAAGAGATGGGTACATTAAACTACAGAGGTGTGGTTTTCACATTATAGTGAGCTAAGTTCACCTAAAGGACACAAAAATAGATACTTTCTACACCATGGTTTCAGATCACCATTCTGTTGGTCATAAATCTTGACAATACAATAGTTCTATCCTAGAACTAAGCAACCATAAGTTTGTTTATAGCAATAGTGATCCTGGTTACAAAACAAATCTTAGATTCTGAGCTGCAGATTGTATGAGAAACATTTTTTTGTCTTTCACAACACCAGGAGATGGGGAGAACTGGATGCTTTTCTGAGTATTTTTTTTGAAGTCCTCAGGATATGCAGACAGCTGGAGATGCCTGGAAGTATTTCTCTAGTTGCTTAGACGGACTTGTCCTGGCTAAAACCTAGCAAGTAAAGGAGCCTTTTTCCTGCTATTGCAGTCATTCTCCAGGATGAGCGTACATCAAATTAACTGGAGAAGCTGATTTTGTACTAGTTCTGGCCTTAGCATGCTGTTACTTTTATGTGCTAGCTTTTTAAAAATAACTATGTATGTTTATGTGTCAGTCTTTGAGCTTGATCAACACTTACATTTTTTTTTTTTAGTAGTCAGTCTCAGATGCTTGGTGACTGCTTGAAAAACTAATCATCTGCTGCTATAAAAACATTTACTTGTTCTATCCAACTCATTCAGAGAGTGAAGGCCAGACCAGCTTCCAGCATCTTCACAGACTAAAACAATTTAATGGGCTGGATGCTAGTCATGGAATTTCATGGTCTTAAAAAGGTACAAAGTATTCTGCTGCAGAAGAAAAATCTTTCAGCCAGACTGATTTACCAGCACTAAACAGGAGGTGTTTCACAGCCTGCATTCTCCTTCCACAGCACTTCATGGCTACTCCCTCGCCCTGAAGCAAGTCAGATATCCTGAAAGACTCCATTTAACATGGAATGGAACAAGCAGCACTACTGTCCTGGACCTTGCTGTATTTCCTCCTCCCCCCCTTCAACTAAGGAAATTCCCAAAAGGCCTTATAAGTGACCGTTCCCTAAACTTGAGAACAACTATGCCCTCCACTGTCCTTTCCTCTATTAGGGAACTGCAGAGTTGTACCTAGCAGTGCCAGGGTTCTCACCATAAGCCACTTGCATCATTAACTGATATGAAAGGGCTTCAATTAGTATTTTGAGATTCAGTTGTCATCTTGAAGACAATTTGTAATCTTAAAATCTTCTGGTCTACTCAAGCTATTATGATGCTGACATGAGACTTTGGAATCTAAAAATTAAGTTTTACTAGTTAGTTTTGTTTTTCTTGCCTACAATATTGCCCTAATACAAGTAATATTGCTGTTTGTACTTACATTCTTTATAGCAGGACCACTGCTCTGGGGTGGATATAATCAGAGCAGTAAACCAAAAACTAGTTTTAATTTGTTGTGCTTTACCCTTGAAAACTGTTTAGGTTTCAGTAAGGCCTAAGCAGTGGTTTGAGTATTGAGGGTGGGGGAGGAAAAGTTGGCAGAAGTGAAAGCATAAGCAGTGTTGGAGTCTTATCTATGTTCAAAATAAGCTGGGGAGGGAATGTTTTGTTGTCTTTTGGGTTTTTTTCCTACTCAGATCAGTTCTCTCACAGAGGTGGCTGTGTGGCCATCTGATAAACTGCAGAAGTGCAAATGCAGGAACAACCAAGGATGTAGCCATGGGGCTGGAGGAAGGTAAAACTCCACTTAGGCCAGTATTGCTGCTGAAAAAAGGCTCGTCCCACTGTGTGCTAAAGTAATGTAACATGTCAGAGTGGGAATAATACAAAAGAACTTAAAACAAGTTACAGGTTGGTTTGATGTGGGGTGAATCTGATAACTGCATTGGCCTGTCAGAAGGTGCAGTTTGGATAAACAGTAGCTAAATAAGTAGCAAACATGGTAGCTCTGTAAGGGTCAGTCATCACCTGAAAATAGGCAAAATTGGCTCAGGGTACGGTTCTGTTTTGTGCTTAATTTAGTTTAACTGGGAGCTGCTTCCACTAGAGGCTGTTTTACCAGTTCTCTTGCCACAGAATCTAGGGGTTGTGCAGTTTTACAATGGACTCCTTCCATTTGCTGAGCCACTGAAAGGCCAGTTAATTTTATTTTCTCCTCTAGTTTGTCCTCCCCAACAGTAATCTCAGACTCTACTTCTGCATGTGTGAGCACTAGATCAGATGTAAGGGAAAGGTGAGAATGGGATCACATCTTCTAGCAGTAGCCTGCGGTCAGAAAGGATTGGACCCAGCACAAAACTGTACTTCCATATTGAATGACATCTGGGGAGCAACCAAAAAAGCATAGCCTTTAGTTTCTCTTCATTTGCTTTGGTTCTTAACCTTTTTTTCACTTTTTTAAGTATATAAAATGTGTTGGCTACAAACTTCTCGCCATAATCCCATTTGTTGTCAAAGGAAAGTCTCACTGTTCTGCCTAGGAAGCCCCCTAAGGTGGTCAGTGCTTTCTTAGCTTGGAAATATTTTGCCAGAGACTAAATACAAATATAGATCTTGCAGTGAAATGAAACTTCCCAGATGGTTGTCAAATACCACTTTTAGTGCCTCCTGTTGTGCTTTTGTTGATGTTTTTATAAATCACTGGAGCAATAACTGGAGTCCAGGCTTCCTTGCTTATTTAAAGGATCCATGATGCTTTAAATTTGCTGTAAAATGTGATATTTGCTTTGTTTCCTGTTGTCATTATTCAGATGGTCCAGTACTCATGGTGGTTGCATGTGCTCCATTAACAGCTGTAGCAGATGTTGGAGCTGCCTTGTATTTTGGGAGTACCTTGTTTCTCCATGGGACAGTAATACAGAGATTGTGGCATTTATAAGGAGCAATGACAACATCCAGTGGCAGCACTGTGGAATCACATGTACATTAGCCCCCAGGAATACAACTTTCTACCAGGAAGTGGCTGTGTTATCTATCAACTTAAATGTGAAACCTCATCCTGTTCTTACGGTAATACCCACTTTTAAAAAGGGGCAGTTGACATCAAGATAGGTCTGTGACTTTCTTTGATCTTGTCTAATTCAAGTTGAAGAGTTTAAAAAAAAAAAATAGCACAAATGTGCACACACAGAAAGTGGTCCATAGAAGATGCTGTGCTCCACGGGCATTTCTCCTGGGGAGAGACCAAGCAAAGGACAGTTTGCAGAACATCCGGCAGGAAGGTGTTCAAATACTTTTATAATTTTTGGCATAATGTATTCCTAGCTTAAAGCCCTGTAGTGACACTCCCTAATCATTGCTTTTGCAATTGTTGTAAACCAGTCTCAGGCCTTGCTGCATGGTCCTGCCTTTCCCCAGCTGCAGGTCCCACACCCTCACTTGCGTCACTGCCCTGGTGGCTGCAGGGGAAGCCATTCCTGCTTACCCAACCACCAGGAACTATTTGTTGTTTTTCAAGGTTAAATTGTTCACGGACTCTGTGCTGACCCAAATCCCTGCTCACCTGCAAAGGCACTGGTGGGCGCTGAGGCGAGAGAAGGGAAAGGGCAGGGAAGTGGGAACCAGGACATTCTCCTTTGCTGGCAGTCTAAGCTGCTTAGCACATTGTATCCTGTCTGTCCGGCTGCTTTGGTAGGTTTCCCAAGGTAGCTGTTCCATGAGCACATCCATGGCAGCTGAAGCAATTCCTCTTCTTCAGCACAGCACCTGTCACTCAGGCTCCCAAACCCCCTTCCCCAGGACAAGTGCTTGGGTGGCTGTGCATGAATTAGACTGGAGGGGACACATCTACTGCAACAAACCTCACCCTTAGAAGGGTGGCCTATAGGTGGAAGCCTATAGCCTTGGAAGGCCCTATAGGTGCAGAGTGGTGTGGTTTGTTCCTGGCCATGTAGGCTGCTGTGATGTGCGGGTAGGACCATATTTCAAACCTTTAGTACTTTCATATGCATGCGTTTCCCTTCTCCCTTTCAAGCATAAGCCTCCCGCTCTCCAGCGCAGTTCTTAAATCAAAGGCACCAGGAGCACAGCATCCTTGTCAGCAGGCCCCAGGCTAGGCCAGTGCCGCAAGACAGTGCGGAGCCCCAGCTGAGCACGCAGGTAACAAGGAGTGGTGGTGCAGGACTGTGGTGTGCCTGGTGCTGTTCTTCAAATGCCCTACCTGGAACTGCTGCTGGGGCTCTCCCCTCCTGTCCTCTGGAGCCTGGGGTCTGTGCTTCACTGCTTTCAGCTGGAATATCTCAGCAGAAGACTAGAAAGAAAAGGGTTGGCTATGCTTGCTCCTATCTCTTGCTCAGCAACGGAGTGCTGGCAGTCTTCTACATCTCTCAAATATGCACCAAAGACTCAAGGAAAGGAATACTTGGATTCAAACAGCATACACAGCAGGGGGGTCTGGGCCAGGTGCAGTTTCAGCCCCTGTTAAAGACCTGCCATTATCTTCAAGCCTGAAGACACTAACTCATGTTTGCCTGAAGCAGGGGCTGGGGAATTCATGCCTCAGCCAGCATTATGAGGAACTCACCCAGAGGTGCCCTTGAAGCTGTCACTTGCAGAAGTCACTGGAGTCTCTTGCTGAGTATTGAAGAGGTCAAGTGAGTTTTTGGGCCAAGATATCTCTACTTAAGCCTGTCAGTCTTGTGAGACTAGAAATACCCCACTGAGGGTCCTGAACAACCCAGCGCTTCTGAAGGGATACAGGAAGTTGAATGCTCTTCACTTCTGCATTACCTTTCTGTGTGAAGTGCAAGTGTTTGAGGGCAAATGTCTTTCTCAAGAGATGTTTAGTCTGAAGTAGCTGGGCAAGAGGTCACCTGAGGTTTGTACTTCCATAGCAGTCATTTGAACTCCACACCTAAACAGTCAAGCTGAAGTATTTCCTACAGAAGGAAGTTCTGCATGTTCATTTCCTGGTGATTTTGCCTCATGGGCCACCAAATTAAAGCCAGCAGGTGTTCCTCTTTTTCTCTGGAGTTGTGTGAAGACCTGCCCTGGGCTGCACAGGCACAAGCCCTCACTGGGCCACATCCCCCATTCCAGCAGCAAAGCCAAGCCCCCTCCCAGAGCAGCTGAGTCACAGGCACAGGCTCACTTGCTGCTGTTGCCTTATACATTGACTACATTTAATTTTGAGAATTACCCTTAAATGCAATTAAAGCAAAAACCAGGACACAAAAATGAGGAAATGCCCATATTCCTGTGTACCTCTAATGGCAGGTCTGTCCTTGCCTTTGGTGGGAGGCTGTGCAATTCTGTAATTACATGCTGGGTACTGCAAGACTCACCTCACTCATTTTGCAGCACGGATGACACTCTGCGGTGAGCCAGTCACCTAGCAGTGGTCTTCACTTTTCTGTCTGCCCAGGTCTTTTAAGGTGCCAAAAACCAGACAGCTGATCTGATGGCCATGATCCAGCACACAGGCAGCAGGCGCCCCAAGCCTGACCCAACCTGCCTCTGGTGACAGAAGTCACTGAGCTGTTATGACATGTGGGCTCCTCACAGCAGCAGTATTGTGGAGAGCCTCTTCCTTGGCACCAGAGGCGACTGCCTTCACCCTGCCAAACATCCCACCCATCCCACCTCTGGCCACGCTAGACCAGCTCCACTGCACGTTTCAACCTCTCAATCTTAGGGGAACAAGTGACTCAGACACAGGTGATTCTGCAAGTGAGGGTCATTCATGAAGGCTGAAATTGCAACTCCCTAACTTAGAAGCCAGAGAAAGGGGGCAGAACTGAACCTAAAATCCCTCAGACTATGCTGCACCAAGGGACTCCCGAGAGGGGAAAAAAAAACCACCACATACATAAATCACAGCTCATGAAAGAAAGTATGCCTCATCCTCAGCAGACAGGAACGCTTACTTCAGTTTTGGCCTCTGCTTTGCTAAGGCCTTAGGTGAGGAAGGTGAAGGCCCTAAGGAGCCATTACAGCTTCTACTCCTGCTCTTGCCTTTCTCTCACCACACAGGGACACAATGTGCAGAAAACAAGTGCCTGGCTCTCTCTGGACCAGCTGGATGCTTGGGGTCAGCTGGCAGAGGCAGACACCCCATGGATAGCTGGAGCCTGCTGTGAGACAGAGACACCTGCCTGTCTCAAGATCTCCCCCTGCAGTGACAGAAGCTGGCAAGCACTGAGCTGTGGGAAGCCACAGGCCCCACCCTCCCGTGATGCACTGATTTGCTGGGAGGTGGGTCACCCCTTCTTTCTCCTGCTCCTTAAGAAGGTACCAGGCAACATCACAGACCAGCCTTTCAGTTTCTTCATGGACAACTGAGACCCCTTAGCCACCCCTTCCCCTATTTTGAGATTCTAGAAGTTGGCTGCTAGACACCCCCAACTCCGGCTTCATCAGTAACTTAACATGGAGCAGCCTTGAACCTCGATACCTCACAGCTCCTTGGCTTTGCCCCAACACCCAAGGGTTACAGTAAATTGAGAAACTGGTGCTCAATACAGGCTGCAACTGTTTGTGAAAAGCCACCTTACAATTTACTCAGCTCGGACTGGTCAGCATAGGGTCCAAAATCGTATGTATTCATCAGATGAAGATAACTAAGGGAAAGAAGCTACAATATTCACCTTCCTTGGAGTTCCAGAAGTCAAAATTGGGTTTTGTCCTCTTGGTCATTGCTGACAATATATTGCTTGTGGTCAAGAGCCCAGGGGATGTAGGTATGCGGGTTGCCTGCCTCCACCCCACAGGTTCACTTGGCCAAGAACCACCCTGTGGTCAGGACTCCCACACATACTGCCAGAGCACAGACTTGCTGCCTCACCTCCTGTCGGTTCATCTGAACTGCAGGCAAGAGCCTCTCCAAGCAGAGCACCCACCATTGTATTTTCATTAGGAAATAGTTCTGCCTGCTCCATAGTCAACCTCATTCTGAAAACACCAGATTTCTTCTGGCCAGATCTGCAGATATTCCAATGTTCTAAGACACTGAACTCCAAAGGGGGGTGCAAAAGGCAAGCCAAAGACAAGACAATCTCCAAATGTGGTACACACGCAAGTAGGGTGCAGGACTATTTTTGTGTAGTTTTATAATGTACATACAAGTACAGTATTAGATGTATGTAATTAAATAATTTGGGGGGCACACAGAAATTTTTTACTGATAGAGGTGTGCAATCCACAAAAGTTTGGAGACCACTGTTTAAGAAATGCAAGACCTTCAAAGAGCTTTATACTTTCCATTTTTAAAGACAACACTAGTTCTTCAGACCTCAGGTAAGGGCGATGCGCAAGCGTGCTGAACCACATCTTCCTCTGGTAAGGGCAGCAGCTCCTCAGTACCCTGGGATATACTGGTGTCACTAAGACCACTCCCAGTCCATGGACTGGCATCATCTTGGCACAAAATGAGTAGCCCCTGGAAGCTGTAGTGGGCTGCCCTGGCTCCCCTCATGATCCTGCAGGACCCGCAGTCTTACACAGCTCATCTCCGACTTTCCCCTGTCAGTGTACCTGCATCAGCAGGGAGAGTAACACTGACCTTGCCTGCCTTTGACCACGCTGCTCACACACTCATGCTCCAAAATTCAGCCAGCTCTGGTTTAAGAAATCTTCCTGTACAAGGAATCCCCATCAGGCCACTACTCATCAAGCCCAGAAGTTATCAGAGAAAGGCTCTGGTGCTCCTTTTGATTTCAACTTCTGCTTAAAAGCCAACTTTGGAATTTCTCTGCAAAAATCCACTTTAAAAAGTAAAAACCCAAACACCACCACACTATCAAAAGATTAATAACATCAATCTTTATTCCAAACAAGACAGAACTACAGAACACCTGTAATCCTTCTGGTCGTATTTTATGGAAATCTTGAAACACTGGACACAATGACTTACTGTTCAAACTATAACAATCAGGGATAGGATGATGGCACTGCTAAAGATAAGTGTTTCTTCTAAACAAACTAAAAGTTAAGGTTTAAAAGTTAACTTCAATTTCTGATGCTTAGCTTTGTCTTCAGGTGTTCTTGCTTAGCAACAAAAGCAAAAAAAAAATAAGCCTGCTTTAGAACAGCAAGTAGGAATAAAGATGTAATCATACAAAGCAGCAATACTTTAGTACGGTCTCATGCGGCTTGATGGGGGCGGTGCGCGATTCGGAGGAGTAATTGCTATATCCAAGTAGTCTCCTATCTGGAATTTCTGAGACTGCAATGTCATGGAATCATCTGTGCCCTTCCTGCCCGACATGGTACTGCCGATCTCCTTCACCCTGCGTGCAGGAGAGGACAGACAAGTTGGTTATCAGAGGCAAATCTCCCTAGATGTCCAAAAGAGGAACTGTATTGGGTCATGACAACCTTCCCGTGCCATCCTCTGCCCTGTATTTAGCTATGTACTCAGGATGCTGGGGTTTTTCTCTCCAGTTTCAGGTGTACCAAGAAAAGCTACACCGAATCCTCTTTCCGATGGGACAGAGGGGTGTGTTAAGTTAAATACCAGAGAGAACCCCTTGCCTCCTTCCACACAGACACAGAACAAGACTCCATAGATTAGAGCAGGGTATAGCCACTGGCTGCTGCCAAAGGTTAGCTCATACCATTTTGGAAGACAGACACCTGCAACAAGATCACTGCTAACACTCAAACGCATTCTCAGGCACAAGCCCTATCGCACCTCGTATTGCCAGAAACAAAGCTTTATCTCAAGCTTTAGGTCCGTGTTCTGCCTGGTTACCAATACAGTGACCAAAGATTTCAAGCACACGGGTTGTTTTTTGGGAACACATTAACAATGATGGTCACCAAGTAAAATTTAGAGTTTGCAGTGGTCATCATATAGTCTGTTCTCAAGAACTTCAGAAATTTGATATGTGGGTTCTGAACTTCAAAAATCAAGTGTTAATGAAAAATAATTTACTGCTCCAGTGCCTGAAGTCTTCTGTTAACCCAGAGAAGAAATGCCATTTACCTATACCCAGGCCTCTTGAGATCTGTAAAAACAATTGCAAAATTGAAGTGTGTGCCCTTCTTCCGTGCTTCTGGGTAGACTTCTTTCACTAAGCTGGTCAGCTCTTTCAGAGTTGCGTCCATCCTAAATTAAACAAGCAAACCAAAGTGAGTCATGTTCTCAGAAGCAACAATAAAAATAGCTTTCCAAAACCCTTTTAAGATGGAAACAATATATTACCACAATTTAACCATACATTTCCCTGCCTTTGCATACTTTCTGTAGATACCAGAAGACAAGCAAGATCTTACATTTCAGCTACATAGTGAGCCATCAATTTCTCAACTACACAACATTCCAACCAATACATTTTGAGCTAATGATCAAGTGACAAGAAGTTGCTCTAGTTACTAAAACACCTCTGAGAATTCACCACTTAATGTACACTGGAGGCAACATGGTCCAGTGCAAATGTAGCTCCTAATTAGCTTCCAATTTACTGTGTTAAGACAAATCTCTTCACCTCCATATGTTTCAACATCTGCTGTCCCAGGTCTCTCAGAAGAGTGACCATTTAAACAATGGGGCCTTTTTTTTTTTAAATGCATTTATACAGTGAACAGTATAAGAGTTTCCTCACCTAAGTTGCTATCTATGTTAAAATAGTTTCTTGAATATTAGAGGAAATGTAAGAAAAGGAGAAAAAAAAAAAATGGGTTTTCCATTTCCATCAAGATTTCCATTTCTGCAGTAACAGGCAGCACTCCTCCTTTTCCCAGCCTTCAACCAGATCAGGGCTAAAGCTCATTTCTAGAATTTCAAGAACAAAAGGACTCAATCATCACAACTAAAGCGGCTCTAATTATACAGACTGTATGCTCACTCCAAGCTTCAAGCAACTAAGGAGCAGTGTGTTGACAAGACAATGCCCATTCTGACTTCTGCAGATGGCAAACAGCTCAGACACCATCAACAGCCTGGACCAAGTCCATAAATCCCATTAAGTAGTAAATTAGAACTGCACGCTCTGCTAGCCACAAAAATGGATTTATTCAACCATACAACATACAAGTTATAACCCTAGCAGACACGTTAAAGGAAAAAACAAGATTTAAGAAGCAGAATAACTCACTTTCAAGAGCATTCTTCAACACACTTGTATGTGTTTGCAACACAAACTAAAGCAGTTTTCCGAACTAAACCTGAATGCAATAAAAAGCAGCTCTCTGTTAAAGCACTGCTACCTGATCATACAAAAAGGAACACATTACTGCACTCTCAAGAGGCTCTGACTTAAACCAACACACCATTCAGACAGTTCAAGCCTTCCAGGACAACCACTTCTACTGAAAAAACAGGGCTGTTGTAACAAAGCTTAAGCAATTAAAGGACAACCTCTGTGTTGAATAGATTCGTTGCGATAACAAAAGATATGCCACAACACAAGCCTCTGATTGCTTGCATCGGTATCTGGGCAATTCAACCTCAGTAGGTTTCAGTGTGCAGCAATCAGCACTTCGCTAGAGTTGTGCTTCCACGGATGCCACGTCTGAGCTGCCACGGCTGCAGGCAGAAGCGCTCTATTTCCGCGGCAGCTGCCTTCCCCCACGGAGCGCACAACTGCCCCCACGAAAACTTCCCCACGTTCCCCGCTCTAAACAAGGCCTACAGAACTTGCTCTCGCAGCTGAGAATCAGACAAGGAGTTCAAGCCAGGCAAGCTCCCCGATACCGCCCGCAGCCCCCGGCCGCAGGGCCCGGCTCGCCTCCGCGCCCGAGGGCCGACGGAGGGGCCCGGGCCGCCGCCGCGCACTCACCAGGTGTAGATCTGCAGCTCACTGGAGGGCACGTTGCCGCGAGAGAACTCGTCCATGCGGTGGTGCCGCCCGTTGTTGGTGGTGAAGACGCGAAGCAGCAGCGGGCACGTCTGCGGGGCGAGGATGAGGGGCCGCTCGCCATCCCCCGCCATCCCCAACCGCCCTCCCCGGCCCGAGGCCTCAACGGCATCACCAGACCCTTTCCCGCCTCCCCCCGGTGCCCGCCCTGCCGCGCCCAGGAGCGGCACAAGAGAACGCGCGGCACCACCCCCGACACCTTTTCCCGGTCGATCGGCTTCTCCGGCTCCTTCTTAATCTCCTCCTGCGTGACGCGCGACTCCACCGCCATCTTGCCCCGCCGCGCGCACAACCCCCGGACCCGGATGTCCCGCCCCGCGCTCGGGTCTCGCGAGAGGAGGAGGGGTGGGAGGGCGGGCGCGCGCGCGCGCGCAGGCCCCGGGTGAGCGCCGCCGCGCATGCGTATGGGCAGCGCGGGAGAGGTGTGGGGGCGGGCACCGAGGGCTGCAGCCCGCAGCGGGGCTGGGCAGCGGCTACAGGGCGAAGGGGCGGCTGGCAGGAGGGAGGAGGTGCGGCCGGAGCTGCCTGGCTTCCTCCCCCCGCGTCGGGGCCTGAGGGGAAGGGTGGTCGGCGCTGCCCGGCAGCGGCTCTCAGCCTTCCGCCCTCGGGAGGGGTGGTGTGTCCCGCGGTCCCGGCGGCTGGGCCCCGCAGCCTGCCCTCGCATCGCCACCGAGCCGTAACCTGTGAGGGCAGTGCAGGTGGCTGTGGTTCCTCTGCGGCCACGGGCTGCCCGAGACTGGGTTGGGGGCCCTGCTCTAGCCGAGGGGTCTCTGCTGGGTCTGGCCTTATTCCGGGGCAGCGTGATTTGTAGTAGCTGCCCGGCAGGACTTGACGTGATTCTTCCTAAAACCTGTAAACATCTGGTATAGTCCCTGATCTGAGCGGACTATTGCACTCCTCAGACTCCGCTGGCAGGGTTTAGGGAGTGCTGCCGTGGGCTTCACTCCTTGTCCTGGTCACTGTTACACCCACACGTTCTCTGGATCACTGCCTGTGTTTTTTACTACTTAGAAAAGCTTCTTATAAGCTACTGATAGTGCTGCCTCTTGGCAGAAACCACTTCTTTCTACATGGCAACAGATTTAAACAGATGTCTAATACAGGTAAATAACACGATCAACTGCTGTAACTAGGAATAGATTAGAATAAATTAGGAAAGGGTAAATTGTATTTAGAATTTAGCTTCCCTTAATATTACATTTGGGAAAGATCAAATGCATATGCTTTCCATTTATGGTCTTGTTTTTCCAAGAACAGAATCTTGTATTAGGTTAAATTTGAGTCTGGTTGTGTCTCAAAATAAGTCGGACAGAGATCTGCTGTGGTAACTTTTAAAATGTTGAGAGCTGTTTGTTATTCATATTAGAATGGGAGGGGGATTTTCACAGAATTTACACTTACATTATTTCCTCAAGTGCTGTGAATTTATCTCTCAAGAATGAAACAGGATTAAATTTTTCTGTAAAATGATGCATAAATGTATGTGCTTGCAGGTGCAACATAAGCAAATATCAGAGTCATAGGATTGCTGAGCCTGGAGGGGAGCTCTGGAGGAGACTGCCTAGTCCAAACCCCTGCTCAAAGCAGGATCAGCAAGGGCTGTTTGCTCAGGGCCAGGTCTGGGTGGGTTTTGAGTATGTCCAAGGATGGAGACCTCTCTGGGTAACCTGCTCCAGTGCTCAGTCACCCTCACAGTTAAAAAAAAGTTGGTTTTTCTTCTTATATTTAACTTAATTTTCTGTTGTGTACCCATTGCCTCTGGCCCTGTCACTGGGCACTGCTGAGAAGCCTGACTGTCCCTCCTGTCAGGTATTTATACACAATGATGGGATTGCCCTGAGCCATCTCTCTCAAGGCTGGACAATCCAAGCTCTCCCAGCCTGTTCTCATATGACAGACGCACCCATCCCTTAACCATCCCATTAAGCTATATCTGATGCTATATTATTACAGTGTTCATATTATAGTGTATACTGCTCATATAATCTTCTGTTGCTGCTTGCAGCAGAGCTATGTGCCATGAAGCTGTGTTTCCAGGTCCCTGTTCTGCAATGTACTTCTCTGAGTAAGGAGATTTGGGGTGAATTTACATCTGTGTTGGGCAGCTTTCCGAAGTATAAGCCTAGTATCAGACAGAAATAAATACAATGAATTCTGCACCATGAAAAAAGCATATGCTTGTTAAGGTGTTATAACTGCTGAAGCACCTGTGCTCTAAGGGTGATATGGTGGTTTGATTTCACATTTCCAAACGCTGCAGATACATGTTTCCAATGTATCATTTATTAAAAAAATATGTAGGGGAGAAAAAAATTATAAAAATACATTCACCTATGAGGTTTCTCTGTACATCATAAAGAAAAAGGGCTGTGAGTCCACACTATAAGAAAAAAAGCTCTTGCAGTTCACCTGTAATATAACCAACAGCATTTGATTTAAAATGTTGATTTATGGCACACCTAATACAAGATGAGAACCAACAACCTGTTGGAGTTCACCCTCCACTTTTATTAACTTCGTTTAGTGGTAGTCTGGATAGTACTGTACAGTTTTTAATCTACATTAAGTTATAGCATATCATCATTTTATTACCAAAGGGAATGATTCAGCCTTGCCACCATTTGCAGAATTTGATTTCCCAGGCAACAATACAGTTTATTACACTAAAATTAATTATATCTGCCCTGATAATACACGCTTTGGGCTCAGTATGTGAACCACCATTTCCAAAACAAAGGAATTTATGTCTAGAATCAGGTATCGTAAAGGAACAGCTGTAACAAATAAAGCACAGCGCTGTTATGAATCTAAGTAGTTCCTTCTGCTATAACTTTTTGAGTGCTTTATTTATGTGAAAAATGACCTAGTGTGCTTGAGTTTTAAGTAAATTCAAGCATGACAATTTATTATTCATGAACTGTATTAACAATCACAATTTATTTTCAGTCTAAAATCTTAGATTCTTATGTTACGTATTTGGAAAAGAAAGTTGAAAATTATTTGGAAATGAAAATGCAGTTATGTGATCTGTAACCTGGACTGTGGGATGCAGGTTTTACTGGAGACGGTGCTGTCTGGTTAAACAAGGCATAACACGGTAAACTGGATTCCCACCGGTTTAGGCTGAAGTCCCACGTGTACCCAAGTTAGTCTAACAGCTCGCTCTTGCCAAAGGAAGGGGATTTGGCTCCCCGCTGCCTGTCCTTAGTCATGTGAGGGTTTTTTCCCTCCCTTCTGCCAGGTGTGGCCCTCACTGATGCTTCCAAGAATAAGTTAAATTCCCTAATTTAAGATAAAACTCTCCAGTTGGGGGCTGGTTTTCTGTCAGTTTATTGCATTTGATGCTTTTGAAACTGATTCCATGATCGCTAGACCTAGTTCAAGATGAGTGGTGGAAGGGCGTGCCCAGGAGTAGCTGGGAGACGGAGGGAGAGAATAGGAATGGAATAGGGTCTGTCCCTCCAGTGGTATGAGATGGTCGATTGCTTCACCCTCCCTTCACATTTTCTTAGGTTTTGGGGGGTGAGAGGTCCCCTCTACTTGTCAGGGATGCTGTGTTCTGTGCAAACAGTGCATATATGTACAACTGTATATACAGTGTATGCTATAGAGAAAAAGAAAGCTCCTCACTGAGGTAGTGAGGTGGAGTAAGACTATACACAAGCAAGTCTCCAGCCTTTACTGTTGTAAAGGAGATACCCAAAATATGAATCAAACATTTTCAGATAGGAATGCCTGTAGAGAACTGAGGCAAATGGTCTCAGAAGTGTGAATTGCCTCTTTAAGAATCGTTAACACACATTCCTATTTAAGTGGTTACTTTTAATTGTTTATTGGAGCATCTAGGAAAGGTATGAATGAGTTGGTGTGTTGGTGCCAGCAGGATGTGGGGCTGGGCAAAGCTGCCACAGCCATTTAGAGAAGAGCATTGCGGGTTAAGTAGCCTGTTGGTCTAGGAAACACTTATCGGAAGTAAATTGTGGTTGAAGGGAAAAACAAAAGGAGCAGTTGATATTGTGTTACTTAAAACTTTCTAGGCGGAACAGAGAAGATGATAGTAAATAAAAGGTGTCCTTGGGAAGATACAGAAAGGAATGACACAACTGGGCCTGGGATATCAACCATTGAGGTAACCCTCCAAGAAACTAGAAAAATTGTGAGAGATGACCAGAACAAGAAACTGAACATTTCGGACCCATGAGTATGCTGAATCTCAGTTCAAAGAAGTGGAATTAGCCTCACCCTCTGCAGCATGCTGTTTCCAGGTTCCCAAGGCTCCCAGGACTTTCAGCTTACTGGCTGCATTTGTGAGTTCTTCCTAACCAGGACTACACACCACTTCTTAGTTTTTCATGGTTGTATGGGTATCCCATAAAGCTTGTTTGATAGAGGACTTGGTCTTTATCTTGATTGTGGAAGGTGCAACTACCCTGTCCTGGCAACAGCACAATTGTCTTTCAAACATCTTTACAATCAACCAAGTGAGCAAAGTCTTAAATTTGATGGAGCTTCTACTGCAAACCGGCTTTAACTGGTGGTGGAAGAACACTGTCATGTTTTCTTTGCAAATATGATTGCTGGTATTTCCTACATTTTGTGTCACGGTACATCACAGGTATGTTTTTATGTTCAGAATGCTCTGTGTGCAGTCAATTTCATTACAGGTTTTAATGTCCCGTGTTTTGTACCAAAGTTAGTGTGGATTTCAAGAAGCCTGTAGTGCTGCTAGAAAATTACACTGTCTTCCTTTACACTTCAGTTCTTGTTCACTGTCCTGTTTTGAATTGAGATGATTTGGGCTCACAAAATACACCATAACTGCTGGGCTTCTGTGGCCCTATTGAGCTTGCACATGAGCCAGCAGGTGAGTGCGTCAGCGTGGTAAAGACGAGCAGGAGTGGGCTGTTCGTGTGCGGTGTGTAAGAGGGCTCTGTCACTGTGTGTGTAAAGCACGCGGAGACCCCGAGTATCCTAATTCAGGAGCACCAAGACTTAGCTGCCTGGGAGGAATCTACATTTGTGTATGAATTACATGTATGTTTTCTTCTTCTTTCTCTGTAAAGCCATCAGAAGGACCACAAGTTAATAAAAACGCTTTGAAGACAATTTACTATTCTACAATATTGCAAAATTACTTAACTGTTAATGTGACAGTAGCACCGGTCAGTCTGCACAGCCTTGCGCACGCTCCAGGCGAGGCAGAGCCACTGGTGCGCCTTGGAAACAAGCTGCCTCGTGCTTGCCAGTGTAAGACCTTGTTTAAAGTTGTTTGTGATGTTGCCAAATGTTATAATTCTGCCATTCGGATGGAACTGTTCCACATCAGGTGTTTCCTGAAAGAGCATCCTCAGGATGCTTTTTTTTTTCAGTTTCAGAAAAAATTTTTCCAAGAATAATACATTAGGCAGATGAGCATTATCACTCATATTTCTCTTATTTTTTGTTCATTTTAAATTCCTGTAGCAGTTTGTCTGAAAACCTGCAGCATCCACATACTTTTGAGAAAGAAACACAATTTGGCAGAGATGCTTAATCCTTTGTCAGAAATGTTCTCATAAAGCAAGTATATTTGCCTGAACTATAATCTTTTTTAAAAACTGTGATTTATCCATAGTCAGCTGAGACAAACTAATACTGGGCAGCTAAATTGTCCCTGACGCACCTGGGTGTGTGAGGGATTCAGAAGGCTGTCCACAGCGCTCCTGTGCTCTGCGACTGGCCCGGGCACGGGAACAGGGAACAGTGGGGCTCTTTCTTTTTTCCCTTAGGGTGCTGCTCCCCGCAGTGGGCACCAATAAGGGACACCGGGAGTGAGTGACCCTGCCTGCGTCCTCGGAGCTGTGTGAGGAGGGAGCTGGAGAGCAGCTCCACAGCACTTCAGGCCAACCCAGTGCAAAACTGTTTGCAATCTAAACCAACAAGAGAGGATGTGTTATGCAAGAGACGTCCAGCAAAAATTGTAATGACTGCTTGAATTTCACCTGGAACAGAGCAGAACAAACTGGAACTTGTAATTGTCAGCAGAGGAAGACAGAATTCAGTTTCAAGTAAAGAAAAAGTAAGTCCTGGTCTATCATATAGAGTTATTTTCTTCTCTGTACAAATACACGTGAAGGTGTGATGGTGAGATATACTAAATATTCTATTGATTTTTCCTGGTGGGGTAGTAGACTCGGTTACAAAATATAAAATTAAGGAAGAAATGTTGCCAGAATCTAAACCTGGATTTCATTAAAATGTGTTGTCATTTCTCTATAAAATACATCTGCTACAACGTTCCAGAAATTTTAGACACACAATAGAGTAATAAACTGCTTTTATAACTTGGGTAATACTCTACCATAGATTCTTGATTTCCCCCCTACTGTTTGTATGAAATTACCTCAGAACAAAAACGTTCATACACTGTAAGGAAGGAATAAATCGGTTGTCATTGCAATAAGTGGAAATTTTAAAAATTGCATATGAGATGTGTTTTATAGAGAGGACAACCAACATCAGAAGTTCATCAGCCTGTAATTCACTGCAAATAGACAGGTCAGCAGCGTGGGCCCCTGCCTGCACTCCCCTGTAGCTGTGTTTCCTGGTTTTCCTTCACTGGGACAGCTCCACTACTGGAAGCAGTGGTGGGAAACCCAGTGTGAAGGTTCCTTTCACCGCTGGTGCTTTTCCCAGTTGCGGGTATTGCTGCCACCCATGGAGTTTGCCCTGGGGACATGGACACTGCTTGACCTGCAGCGCTGGTGGCTCTGAGGGCAATAGCACTATCTTCCAAACACCCTGCCCGGCAAAGCCCGTGTGTCCCCTCGCAACATCATTGTCTGGAAGACATGTCCTTAATATTGTCTTCCACGTTTCCTGAGCAGACAAATCCCTTCCCTGGCTGCTTCCTGGATTAATGTGATCCCATCGTTGAACATGACACAAAAGTCTGACAAGGGAGTGAGCGTCTCCATTGGATAGACACAGTACTGCTTGTGCTGTGGTGGGAACATTTCCATGAACAAGCATTAACAGATTAGGATGATGGTTATTCCAGTATTTTCCAAATATCTGTTCTTTTCCCTTCCCATGGAAGAATAATATTAAAAGACACAAGCTTTTTCTCCTAAAGTAGAAAATTCCAAGAGATCTGACTGAGTATACCGAAGTACATATATTTTACACACAGGTCCCTGGCAATGCTTCTCTTCAGCTTGCCATACATCTCTAGAAGTTTCCGGTCTGTGGCACACACAGTTCCTATTGAAAATAGTAGAAGGATAAAGATGCATCCCACACACCCAGAAATATCTGTTTCCTTCTCTGTTTTCTGCCCCAGGATGATGAATCTTAACACAAAGCATCTCCCTGTGTCTGTGGCATTTCACACTGATTCTTTAATGACAATGAAGCTGTTGATAAATAAATCCTCTCTGGTCA
Organism: Strix aluco; assembly: GCF_031877795.1. NCBI lineage: Eukaryota > Metazoa > Chordata > Aves > Strigiformes > Strigidae > Strix > Strix aluco. The sequence goes on from NC_133932.1 coordinate 118,117,494, forward strand.
GCTGCAGTAAGAGGCATGTTTTATTTGGCTTTGTTCTGGGGCTCACAGAGTCCCTCAGAAGGTTTATGACAACAGTGCATATCCTTCATAACAAAAGTTCATGTCGTGTAAGCCGTTATACGTGTCCTGCCTCCAGAAGCATCATCATAAAGAGCTGAGCAAAACTTTTCTCCAAAATAAGTAGTTCCATGTGGAGCACAAAGCAAAGCCTCAGCACCCCGAGACAGCTTGGCTACATCGCAGAAATATCTTTTGTGGCTCAACGTGCAGGTCAGAAAACACAATTCTGTAACTTTTTTTTTTTCCTCCTGAGTGGTCACTTATGACCAAAATGTTCTGGCTGCAATAAATTACCTGCAACATTTTGAATAGTGCAATATAAAACCAAATTATTTTCTGAATGCTGTGTCATATGTATTGCAATATCAATTAACTCGGTGTTTTTTAAAGAAAGGAAATGTCCATCGCTGGGAATTTACAATATGTGAAGTTGAGTCCAGAATGAATTCTGACAACTTGGTTACCATAAGCTCCTCAGAGACACAGTGCTTAGTGGAAACACTGACATAATCTTAATGATAGTGGCGGGAATAGTGCCAGTAAAACAGAATGTCCTGTAGGCATAATGTAAGGCAGAATCACTTCGGCTCCCCAGATCACAATAGCTTAGAAAGAAAAATGGATGGAAAATTTGTGCACGCCTATTCCTTTGACCAAGAAAGAATAATCTCTATACGTACTGCTGACTATTGTTGTCAGCGGTATTATATTCCATTTTGCACATGGTAAAAGGTGCTGGGGAAATTTAAAGGACATTTTGTTGCAAATCTATGAAGTCTTGCTGCAGAGCAATGGAGACACGTTGAGGTTGTAGATGAGCAATCACAAGGGCATGGACAGAGGTGCGCACTGCAGCCAGGGTGCTGGCAGGAAGGAGTCACTGCTTTTACATTTCTTGCTGTTCCTTCCCTGTCAGCTCTCTTGGCAGAGCTGCTCATGGTGAGGTCTCCACAGGGTTATTACAATGAAACAGGTTAGAAAAGACTTCATACTTCAATTGTTTACAATAATCTCATTGCTCTTGTCTGGAATGGGCGAGGAAGGGTTCACACAGCCGTGCTGGCACATCGGTGGATAGAGAGGATGTTGACAAAGGGTATCCCCTTGAAGTGGTCCAGCTAGAGTCAGAAAATGTACATCTGTCCATAACCTGGTGCTTTCAACTGACAAGCTGTACAGTGTGGCATTTTATCTGACAGCATGACAGACTGTGACATTTCAGATTGCTGTGAACAGTGCTCTTTTTTTGTGTTCAGAAGATTTATAAGAAAGTGCAGCACTCCAAAAAATAAGTAAGTGCCTCGCAGAATTGCTGGGGGGAAATTCTTGCAAATGAAGAAAGAAGGAAAGAAAGATATTATTTAAAAATAAGTAGATTGGGGGAAAAAAAAAAAGACCTTAGGTTGACTCTACTTCACAGTCAGCTTTATGCTACAAAGCTAAGAATAATTCAGATTCATTTCTATAAAACTTCAGGGCATAGAAGAGCAGGAGAAATGGCTCTCCTACACCTCTTAGATTAGATTTGTTCAGTATGAAGCAAGGTAAAATATGCTCTGGTGTTTTATTTGGGCTTGAGGAATGCAAAAGCATAATAATTACCAGCTGATACACCAGTTTAATGCAGGTGTTCAGATTTTTAAAAGACTATTATCACTTAATGTTACCTTTAAAAAAGAGATCTCAGATTTTTCAATGAGACAAATATACTAGAAAAAGAGACACCATTATATGGAAGGAGGTGAAACTCTCAAATACAAGAATTGCAAAAATTCTATTATTAGAGGTACAGATAGATTCCCTGCCTGTTAGAGACAAACGATTAGCTAAGCATGAAGGTTTGAAAATATAAAAGTGAAATATTAAGAACACAGGGCAGAGTTATTGCTAAATTCTTACATACACATTCCCATATATGGGCTAGATCTTAAAATGCTGTTGAAGTACAGCTTCTGGCTGCTGATCACTTGTTTTGGACTTGGGTCTGGCTTCACCCCAAAAAATATGGAGCTACTGCTCAAACATGCTTCAGCCAGTAACGTGAATGAGGTTCAGAAAGGATTTTACCCAAGACTGAAGATGAAATGATACGCTGTAGAAGTTATTAATGAACACTAATCAGAATGAGAGATACATGAGTGTTCATCCATCTTGGTCTGCAAATGAAGCAGGAAGATTTGTGGTTTTGTGTTAATATAGCTTGTAGTTCTTCATTGAACTATGGCTAGCAGATGCAAATGATTTGGCTCTTACAGCATACGAAGCCACTACATTATTTTATGTTTAGATGGCAGATGAAATCTTTGGTCAGTCATGGAGAAGTTCTCACTCCATTTGCACTCAGGGATGCCTGGATTGGGATGAACACTTTTTCATCCCACATTCTTTGAACATCTTTTCTTAAATTGGTAATTTTTGGTGGTGTCAGTGGTGGAAGGCCACCAAGAACGGGCTGTGCACCTGCTTCTGGGGGCTCTGAAGTTTATCCTCCTCCTGCTGTCTGTGGGATGTGAGTTGTACAGCTCCTTTAGCTCTGCACATGCTGGATGCTGACAGCTGAACTGTGGGAAATTTTACAGTTTCTTCAGGCTGCTTGAACAAGTCCTAGCTTCTTGCTGGGACAGCAATCCCATGATCCCAGCCATCAGGATCAGGATTGTGAGTGGCTTTATCGGGGACTAGCTGGCAGAGATAACAGATGGTAAAAGGTACTTGAAAGCAGCTGGGCCTTGGTAGGTTTTAAAAATGTCAGGTGCAAGTGTTATTGGTCCTACCTGTGTGTCACTGATGGAGCATGAGCAAGGCTGCAGGGACACTGGTGAAATGTGGGAAATTATACTTTGCGCATGCTATTTCCTGGCGCAGCCAGGAGCAAAGCCAAAGCTATGACAAATGACAATGCAGCCTCTTACTAATATCACAGCTTTTAAAAGAAGGCACCCAGAAAAGATGAATCCTGCTTTTCTGACTATAACAGTGCATATTTCATCCCAAACTACCTTTTTTTTTTTTGCTGTCAAAGTATAAACAAGCCCTCTGACTTCTTGGGGAGGAGTGTGCAGAATGCCAGGCGCTCTGCTTGACGGATGTGCAAAAACCTTTGCTTCCTGGAGCGCCGTAGCAGAAGAGGGGTGAGACAGACACAGTGCAGGTGGGGTGCCTGTGCGCAGGGGACGTGGCCGCGGCAGGTCCCCAGGAAGTTCGCTAAGTGGCACTGAGGCAGGCGCCTGTCCTGCCACACCAGCACCACCATAGGGGACAAATGGGAACGTTCAATTCTCCTCACTGAATAGACCATTCAGCTCCTGTGCTGTCCTCATTCAGCTAAATAATACATTTCCCCCCTGAAATTATTTTGCATTTCCCCAAAGGGTTCTTAAAATATCTGCAACACAAAGCACAAAGGGAAAAACTGCTGGAATTTGGTCCTACTGAGGGTAAGGTAACGATATGAAGGATATGAGGCAAGGTACCATTTCATTGTGCTTTACTAGTGCTTGTAATTTACATCTCATTGCTTTCAAGGCCTCTGCTGGTAATATTTCCTTCTTCTAAGAATAGAGCTTAAAGGTATTTTAAGAATTCTAGTTGCCGTGCAATTAATAGCGTAACACTTTGTTCTGAGTAAAAAGATTTGCTTGTTTTGAGCAGTAACAGTATTTTGCATGTAAAAAAAGGGGAATGGGGAATGTTTTATTGCCAGCACTTTTCCTTACAGGGGGATGAATCACTTACATTCTTGGCAACCAAGCTCAAATTCACAAGAATGCTCAGTTTGATCAACTTCCTTCAAAACACTAAGCTCAAAGTAAAGAGGAAAAAAGAGAGAAAGAAACTTGGATGGGCTTGGATGCGGAAGACATTACAAGATGGACATCCAAGCAGGAAGACAATAAATCTAGTGTACAAATTGTTTTGCCCAAAGCAAGTCGCTGATTTGCTGTTACAGGAGGGTCCAGTCTAAATTAAGAGAATACTGGAGGGAAAAAAAAAAAAAAAAAAAAAAAAACAACAAGGAGGAAAAGAGCCAGAGAAAAGAAAGAAAACCCTGCCGATCTGGCAGACATGACGGATGTTGTGTCAAACATGAGTTTATTTGCTAACAAAACAATGCGAATTTTCAAGAAAAATTACCACCCTTCCCTTCAGAATGAAAGATTGTGCTGAAAAACAAAATATGAGAATACAGTTAATTTAGGTGTGAGGAAAGTGCCCGTGTTCAGCCTGTGGTTTCACATGACAAAGGCTGAGGGTCATGGGGAGCCTTCTTTGGCAGCAGTGCAGGGTGAACCAAGCCGTCCCCTGGTTGCTCCTCTCCACCCATGCAGTGGACCCCTTGGAGGAAGGGATGGCACTGAAAATGGTCCCTTTCGGTTTTATTCTAATGGATTCTTTTTCAGCTGGATTGGTTCCCTGGTTCCCCGGGCAGGTTCACCAAACAGCCACCCATGGTGCTGCACAACATACCCAAGCAGCAGTGGAGAGGATGACAAGGGGAAGGGCACATGGCGGAAAGGGAATGATGAAGCTGGACAGGTGTCCCTGCTGCTGCTGTGCCACCTCGGCCGTGGTCTTCAGCACAGCGCCAGTTGAAGGCACATTTGGCCCTGCTGCTCACTTCACAGTCAAATAGCAGCTTCAGTGAGACCAGCACAACTGCTTGTTGGCTGAAGTAAAAACAACCCAAGCAAAACCCAAAACACTATTTAGTGTGGAATTCCCCTTTTTCTAAGCCAGGTTCTAGGTCACCGTGTGGTCATGCAAACAGCTGTGCCTCAGTATAAAAGCATGACTGTGAGGAGTGGTGGAAGACAAGGAGGGAAGTACCGCTCCTCAAAATTACGTATTTCTTCTGTGTATCTCACTTGGTACACTTTGATTTCTCCCCACTCTTCACCCCAGTGCTCTGCCAGCCCGCAGCACTGGGGCTGCAGCAGGGCATAGGGCAGCAGCACCTCAGGCTGCTTAAGATAAGCATGAGACCCTGCAGCTAGCATAGGGCTGCTTTGCTTCTGTCCAGGGTGTCCCCCCAAAATATATGTTCACTTAGTGGGCCTAATGTGGGGGAAGAAAAATAACTGGGGAAGAATGAGAAGGTAGAGGCCAAGGAGGGCTGGGCCAGGCCACAAAGAATGAGTACAACTCGAAGCAGGATCCAAGATACTGCAGCACTGTCAGTGTCTAATACCCTGGGCATCACATAATTGCTGTCGTGTCTTCAGGATCATGGTTTCAGTGTGTTGCTGGCTTCTGTCATGCTCTGCAGTAGCCATGCAGTAAATACAGTACTTCCTCTCTGAATCTGTAATCAGATATGTTGCTTATATGTAGTAAATTCCACACTTCTGGGACGCTGTGAATTTACTGTGTATTCACCAAGCAACCACATCCCATCCACAGAATAAGATCAGTGCTTCCTGGTCCGGTTTCCTGCACACAGCTTGTACAATAGGTCACCACACGTCCTGGGGATATGTCCAGGTTTTCCACGTGTGTAGCCTTCCTATCCAAGCTAGAGTACAGACAACCCTCAAAAATCTGTGCAGGCAACTTTTCTGAACAGAAAAAGAAAACACCTAGCAAATCTGGACACAGGGTAACCTCGAGTCAGAGCCTCCAACATGACATGAAACACTGGACCAAGCTCCCGAGGAGAAATGTGTGGAATCTTTGCACAGGAGTTTTTAAGACTAGACAAAAATCTGCCATAGTGAAGAGGGACGGCCTAAACTAGATACTTCCCGGCCTTACATTCCTCTGATTTCCTGTAAGAAAGGACTGGTTTGACTCTCCCCGGCATGGGGAATAGCAAGCACAGTCAGTCCTCTGCTCTGCAACCTCCTCTCTCTTTCTCCAGACTCTTGCTGGGACCAGCACGAAACCCAGGACAGACACTACTCCCAACCTGACACTACTCCCAACCCAACAGGGTTGGGCACTAAGAAAGAGGAGTTTTGTATGCAATGAGTCTGTGTATTCATGCGTGAGAGAAATTGTGGTGCCAATGGTGTTCTCTCGTAATGCAGAGCAAGACGGAAATGTGATGAAGGTTTTTTTCAGGATTAAAATAAGCAGAACAAGAGCCAGTTGTTGTTTTGGGGAAAAGGAAAGCAGTTGCTGTCAAAACGTTTCACCGACTTGGCAAAAATGCCAAGCTGGCCCTGCCTGCAGCATACATGGACTTCAAAGGGCTTATCTTGAATAAGGATTAGAGGGAGCCAGATCGTTGCTTCCTACATGCATTCAGCTGAGGTTAAATGATATGCAAGGCTATACCCCAAGGGTGTGTTTTCCTTCTGATGCCAGCCAAGTTGCTGACACCTCTGTCTGCAGGTTTGTGGGATCAGTCTTGCTTTAGCTGCATAGACCCAGAGGGAGCTCAGTTCTAACCCAGCACCAGGAAGAGTGGGTCACAGTCTCCCAAGCGGTCTCTTCAGGAGCGCTGCCCCTCAGTGGGAACGCTCTGAAACAAATGGTCGGGCCCCGGCTCCAGCGGTGAGCCGGCTGCTCAGGAGGGGCGTGTGGTTCTCAAACAGGATGCAGGCTGAATAACCCTCCATTCCTGAAGAGGGTGGTCCCCGAAGGTCAGGGCTGCCTTCAATGGTGTGGCAGTGTGAGAGGAAACTGCCTCAGAGGGTGCTTTCATAATGCTCGGACTATGAATAAATTCAGCCTGTTGTACTCCGGGTTCCCGAGTGTTAGTCATCAAAAATATGAATAGGAGAATAAGGTTAGGAAAAGAACAATTCTCCAGCTGAACTTTCATTACAGGATGAACAGGGGTCCTCCTCCCCCCACCCTGCTTTTATTTCGGACAAAGGGCTTTGCATCCCATGTAGAAGTTCTTTTTGCTGCCTGGGAAGAACACATGGATGTAGGTGATACAAACCTGGTAGGGCCCAGCTCACAGAATCACAGAATACCTGAAGTGATCTGGTGCAAACCCCTGCTCAAGCAGGGTCAGCTAGAACAGGTTTCCTAGGACCATGTCCAGTCAGATTTTGCATATCTCCACAGATGGAGGCTCCACAGCCTCTCTGGGCCACCTGCTCCAGCTCTGAACGCACAGGCAATGACCAGACACGTGATGTCAGTATAGATCATTCTGGCACTTTTCATCTTCGTGGTAAATTATTAAATAGAAGTACAACCTTAATAAATGTACTTGATATTCACTCACTGACTCTGGTTCTGATGAGGCTGGGTATAACGATCTGGGACAAGGCTGATCCGTACGTTACCCAGTTGCATAATTATGCAAAAAAGACGGTCAAATTGACAGTTGGGTGCTACTTGGGATTAACACACTGTGGCCCCATAGGAACGCTCCTGGTTCAGGACAGAAGCGACCATTACCCCAGTCAGTGCTGTGCTAATGTAGTGGAAGGAGGGCCAAGGGCCTCTGAACATGTACAACAATAAATCCAGAAAAACAATGGAGATTTTTCATCCTTTAAGACACAAAGAATTTTCTGAGGATATTTGTCCCTCAGGCTCCAGAAGGTGAGGGAACATACAGGGTCATGCTTTCTGTTCCCATGCTTCCGAGCCAGCATGTTGCCCTGACTGTCACTGTTACCAGGGCATCTTCTCAGTTCTGGCAGGAGATCTTATCTGAAGTCTTAATTGAGGTACATTTAGGCTATCCAAGGCAGTTTTATATTGCTCAAGCTAAAGTCACTGAAATGTTTTAATTAGCGAGCAAACACAGTCTGTCGCTTTCCTCTGTGTGACGCACAGAAATCTGTCTGCTTCCTCCCTGAGTACAGTACAGCATGTCTAAGCTACTGGCTACAATAATTACAAGGGGATAAGCATTTATATGGCACTATAAAGGTGAACTGGGTGCTTTGAAAATACAAACCCCCTAATCTCATTCCCAAAGAATTCAAAGTCAAACATGGTCCAGAAAAAACATGAGGCAGTTGTCTAGAGGGAAAAAATGGATCCTGCAGAGATCAAGAATCACCAGGGCAGGAGGTCTGAAGGACAGACCTGGAGAGGGGGAGTCCTGGGGTGAATAACTGGATGCCACTCAGAAACTCTGGAGTTTCTTTCCTAATCTGCCACGGACCTCATAGATGACCTTCAGGACTCCAGGAATCTGTGCACAAGTTCTCCACCCTGTAAAACTAATATTACTTCAACTCATGCTGCTACCAAAATAAAGGCAGGCCACAGAACAGAGGCTGGGAGGAGACAAGAGGTGTTGTGGCAGGAGAGCATCAGGAGGCACACAGGAAGCAAGAGGGGGAAAAGGAGAGAAAACATCTGAAGAGTGAGGAGGCAGGGAGGCAATGGCAACATTAAGAAACAAGATGGTATCCTTCAAGTGTGGGGGAGGAGAATGTAGATTAACAACCTTGTGGTTAGGCTAAAAGGAGTATAGAAGAGCCTGAAGAGTAGCTGCCAGTGAATTGCAGTAACTGAAGCAGGTAATGGCCAGAGGTAGAGAAGAATTGTAGTCATGGTGATAGAAAAGCAAGGACCACTTCAAGAAAAAGAAGATACTGAGACAGAAGCTGAAAGCTTCAGATTAGGCCTTTAATGAGAGACTGGTCATATGAAATAAAAAGAAAGAAGAGAACCCAGAAAAAATAGAGGAAATCTATTTGAGGCAGAATGAGTATGTAATAGCAGCAAGGATTTCAGGAGAAGAAATTAAAAAACCCACAGGGATACGAAATTGGACAGTCATGGACAGAATAGAAAATCATTTCCCTGCTAGAAAGGTGCAGGCAGAATTGATAGGGTGCACTGGGGAGGAGGGTGGAACGATCAGCACTGCCATGTTTCAGGGGCCACCAGACAAACAACTCCAACTACACCAGTACTGACATCTGGTCCACTCTGTGCACACACCTCCTCTCATTTGCAGAGATAAGGATTTACCATGATGTTTCAAATGGACACAAAGTGAAGAACAGCAATAACTCTGAAATTCCAAGTGTCCAAGAAAACACTCGTTGCACACAAACATAGTCTCTGCTTGCATTTCATAACATTGCACAAGGCTTCTTAAAAAGTAATGTCTAAATTTGCACACCCGTATCACTGTGTACACAGGGGATGGCTAAACAGATTTGGTGTGCATAGAAATTCAGGACATAGCCTGAGGCTGCCCTCTTACTACACTCACAGCAAGGTCTCGGCATGGCGGAGTGCATTAGAGCATCTGGAGTTATATGCAATTATATAAGAAGTGGAAAACAGATGGAAGAGCAATTAGACTGATTTTGTTAGGCTAAAGCGAGTACAAAGGAGCATGAAGAGTAACTGTAGATAAATTACAGTACCTGCAGCAAGACATGGCCAGAGAACAGAGAAGATTTGTAGTCATGGTGTCACAAAAGCAAGGGCCACCTGAGGTATTTTGCACGCTGTCATGAGTTGCAGCTTTAAAACAATTTGTGGTGAATTCTGTGTCTCTATTCACTTTGATTTACAGTATAATAATATTGCTATTCATGTGTTTATCACACTCCAAGATTTATAGAAGACTTTACTCATTTAAGTTACAGACTCAGAATGGTGATTCTCATTATAATCAAATTCTGTATTTTAATTATTTGCAAATCATGTATTATCCAACCTGCACTTTTAGTGACTGGTGATGAATAAAAGCTACCCCTGACATTCAGAGCCTTTTTTCTTTAATCATGGAGTTGAGATTTTATGAACTCTGGCACAGTATGCAAAGGTAACATACAGCAGAGACTGAAAGAAAATAGCTAAAAATTGAAAGTATGTTCAGGACTGCTGTGGAGCTTTTTAGACAAGCAAGTGTGTATTCCTGAAGTGAGCTAAAAGCAGTGGCTGGTGTGGGAAAAAAGTTCAAAATACATGTAGGTTGAAAGATTGTGTGGAAGACCAGGAGACACGCGGTGATAATGATAGTCATCAGACGGGAACATGCGGTGATGAAGCATTTTTAGAGTAGAAAGTCTTTCAGTTTGGATGCTGTTTTCATGTTATATTATTCCGTGATGATACTCTAGTAGATCATTAAGGACAGTTGGGGATTTTGCACAGATTCCTTTGCAGAGGTCTCTCAGAATTTTCCTCAATAACTTTTTTGGGGCTGTAATCCTGAACTTGATTTCCATAAAACTTTATCTTTAAAATGGACATGTGGCACATATGGATGACAAGTCCCAACATGCAATTTTCTGTTTCTATTGCAAATGCTGGGCAATAGTTATCCCCATCCTTCTATCCTGCTTGTGATTATACCAACTGATCTATAGCATTCAGGCCAAGTTATTTTGTTCATGCAAGTCACTCACCTCACAGACAATAGTAAATACCTTCTCTCAGGTTTCTGGTATCCTTCTTTGCTGATAAAGGTATGTAAACAAGCACAAAGCACACAGGATCTCAGCTCCCAGAGTACACAGAGGTGTGACTGTAGTTTTTCCTCTACTCGGTATCTTTCTCTCTCCCCCAAGAAAATATGTGAGGTTTGTTGACTGGAGCTTCTTATGCTGCTTTGAGATGCCTTGCCAAGTTGTATGTTAGCCCACTTCCTTCCTGCAGGCAATCCAAACAGGGGAGGCTTCCCCTGGAGCCCGGCCCCTCACAACTGCACCATACAGCTGCTCAGCTCTCAGGCCCTCTCTTACAGAGCCAGAAATGTGGTGGCTGAGTGCTGGGCTCAGCAGGAGATCTGAGAACGCGCCACTTCTGTGGGCAGATCTTGAACAGGAGAACTTGAACAGAGTGCTGCAACCCCACTGTGCTCGGAGCTCAAGAGATGCTGTGAGCCAGTGGCTGCCGCCTGGCCCCGCTGCACCGTAGAGCTGCTCAGCACCGTCTTGCAGATGTGACAGGTGTGCCAACACAGGGTCAGCTCAACTGGCACAGTCACCATGAAAAGCCAGTATATTTAGGAAAATGAGATGCAGCCATAAGCTTACAGCACCACTGGAAAATTACTGTGTGTCAAAAAGAGGCTAAGCAGCAAGGATCTGGATTTCTGCAGACTATCCAGGGCAAGACCTAAATCTTACAGGTTTTCCCTAGAGCTTTGTGTCCGGGCAATAGCCCGGGATGTCCAACAAGACATTGGACATCCCTGCTGAATCTTCATGTTTTGCATCCTTTTTTATTATTTTTTTACTGACAGTATGATCTAGTTGCTGATGATGATTCAAGACGATGATTCAAGAGATGAGGTCCTGGCTTTGCCGTTGAATTGCTGTGTTCCTTGTGAACATTTGTGCAGCCTAGCAGTGTTTCTCCTTGCAACTTCTCTGTCCATCTTAGCTGTAGAGATGTAATACCTGCTTGAAGAGGTGGTCCCTTATTATGTATTTTTTTGAGAGCAATTGCAGCCTTCCAGTGCACCATCACATGTAGCGAGATTAACTGATACTTGCCCCATGCTTCTCTGGAATGTTCTTGTTTAGCAGCTGTTCCACACATGTGGTTGCTTTGCGTTAGCATGGTCTTCCTTCTGATTCTTTTTTTCATTTATGGTCATTTCTGTCACCTACTTCCCATACTTTTTGATACAAAAGCAGTCTTTTTAAAAACAGAGGTATAGTTTTCTTAAAAGCTCACCACTTCTGTTTATAGCTGACATCTATCCCTGTTTCCACTGTGGTCTTATTCAGTGTATCTAGAATACATGAATGCACATAGTTCAATCTCTTACAGTTTGACTTCCATGTTTTATATTGGCTCACCCTTTTTAACTTGTGCATTGCTGATGTCAGTCTGCAATCTGTCTAGTTCTCTTCCTCTGCACTATGTGTCTTTTTATTATCCGTGGTTGTACTTCCTTGCCCATCTGTACTATTATTTTAATTGTCTTTGAATACACATTAATAGTACTTCTGAACACATGCCAGTGCCCATTTTTCTACGCCATGCCTTCCTTTACTCTGTTCTATGTCCAGTTTTCTCTCAGAATTTAATGAGTTGAAATTAATTTCTGTTATTTTTTTTTTTCCTTTTGAGCTGATTTAGTCATAATAACAAGGCTTACAGGGAAAGATCCAAGTCTTGTTGAAAGATCTGATCCAAAACTCATTACCATGGTCACTATTTTTTTGATAATCTTCCAACTACACTGCCCTGCTTCTACAGACTCTGGCAGCTCCAACATCATCTCAGAAGAGGAATGGTTTCCTCTGAGTCCCACATCTCGACCAAACCACATATTATGTTGGGAACCCAAAATGTGTTAAAATGATATCTAATCTGACAGTTTCTTGCCCTTTTCTGAACTATCGCTTTTCCTTGTATCACTTTTGATAAGGCAGTCTATTAAAAGTGCTGACTTCTGGCTCAATTCTGGCTTCCCTTTAGCTGGGAGACAACCATTCATACGTTTGTAAGCTGACAGGGTTATAGCCTGTCTAGTTTTATTTTCCAAGGATACTGGACTGACAGCCCTCACTGTTGAAATCCTTTGTTAGTACATTTATTCCCTCTGGCTGTACCTTCTTGTCCTAAGGAAGGACAAGAAGGATATTGCTAAGTTTCTAAGATGTGGACACCTTGAGGCTTTCTGAAATGGTCTTGGTTTTGTTCAGAGAAGGGTTTGGAGTAATTGTGGTAAAATGCCTGTGACTCAGTCTGGTTTGCAACCAAATGGACGTGGGTTCCCAACTAACTCGGAGGATGCGAGTCTTGTGCAACCCCCTGCTGTGACTGCTGCATCTGTGTGACATTTGCTCTCCCTATTGGCAATTATCTGGCAGGTTTCTCTGGTGAGGTGTCTAGTAGGTACGTTTCTAGTGGTGCTTTCGGGGAGTGTGTCATTTAGCTTTAGTGACCAGGCATTAATTGCAAGCAGGTAATTAACTGAAAGTACCCATTTCAAGACAGTTTTGTTCACTGCCATTTTGGGCTTCATTTGAGTAGCTTGTGGTCTCTGTCACAAGTCATTTTTGTCTCTTCTTCCAGGGTCTTATCTAAAAAATCTCAGATTTCCCCTATGTATGAGCTACTCAGTGGACAAAGCATGTGTCATTTTATGCTGACGTAATACCTTATTTCTATATTCTCAGTGAAACGAGACACCATTTTTTCTGCTTTCCAGACTTCAGATTTTCCATAAACCAAATATATCACAGGAAATAGGAGATTTTTCTCCTGCACTGTTGGTAACAGCAAACAACAAAACACTGGATTCAAGTTAACAGTTGAAACATATTAAAGACATCTTTTCCTTGATAAACTCACTTCAAAATATGTTTTATTTATCGTAGAGGTGACAATATAAATTCCTTAGCAGCCAACAGTTTTTAAATTGATAGATCAGTCTAATGCAAAATGCAAATTTGATAGATACTTTAACAAATACTTAATTTTCTCATGGGAAGAGCTACACAGGACTTTAATACGAGGCCTTCTAAAGAGGTACAGTAAATTACCACAGAAATGAACACAGCTTTCTTTTAAATTAATGCTAAATTATGACCCTGGGCTTTGAGGCATCAATTTAACATAACGATAGCTCACAGCAGGAGCTATTCATCCAGAGCCTTCCTGGTCTTTCTGTGGGAATCATTCCTCTTTCCTTACAGACAGGGAAACTGAGGTTAAGAAGTGAAGTGGTTTGCTGACAGTTCCAAAGTGGGACAGGGAATGGAGAAAAGCTGATCTATGCTATCTTTGGCTCAACAGACCTGGCTACTACCCCCTCTTTCCAAATCAACATGAAATGTTTTAGTAGAGTATCACCCTTCTGAAGCCTCAGATGGTCTCTTACGGTTGTAAAACACACTTTCACTGGTGTGTGTATGTGTGTGCGTGGGGCAGGGGGCAGTCTGTAGTCTCCATGGGTGTCATGGTCATTTCTCCCCACATGCTCTGGTGCTGCTTTCCCATCCTGTACTCCTCTAGGAGTTTCCCAGTCCCAAACACTCAGCTCTATACCAGCGGCTCTGGGAATTTCTTTGTATTTTCTTCTCCAGAGTACTGGAGAAGAAAAATGCCTTGTTTGTTCCCTCAGGGTAGGGGTTCCTCACAGCTCCCTCAATTTTTTTTCCTCCCCACACAGGCATTTTGGGAAGCTACCCTTGTCCTCACCAGTTCCAGAGTCCCTCATTTTCTGTACCAGACCAAGGGCTTTGAATGTGCTCATGTTCCTCCCACACCTTTCTGTCTGGAGGGTGAATCATTCAGGGCGTCTGAGGCAGGAAGGGCAGAGCTGTGGTGGGGGTATTGTTATGCTGGGAGATGCTAACAGCTACTGTGCCAGGCCTTTGATGAAAAGATAATTGCACGCCAGATTGATGGTTGCTGGATGCCCTCACCAGATGCCAGGGCTTCATGTGTCCTGCATTACCCCCTTCTCATTTTCTCCAGGATCAGAAAGGCGCTGCCTACGGATGCCTAAAAACATTTCCTAAAACTTTGGAATCAGTTGGGTGTGATGTTCAAAAGCCGTCTGCATTGCATCTGAACAAAGCGATGCCATCAAGCTGTTTGTAGGGACTTGAGACTTTGGCCGATTCATTCCCAAATGGAGAGCACAACTGGCTCGTGCTGGTGAAATTCCACACAAAGTTCCGACATTCCTGATGTCCTCTCGGGCGCTGCCTGGGCTCCAGCTGCAGTCAATGATTGATATGCAGTGTGGGGCTGGGGGCAGAGTACATAGGGACATGGGTCCTTGTGAAACAGAGTTTTGAACTTTCTGTGTGAGGGCTATAAAGGCAGTCTGAGCATCCAGAATGCCTTACCCAGCTAACGTGAGCCTGGGTTCATGTTTCCTCTGCAAAGCTGAGGCAGTTTCCCAGTCAGATTTGTCCTATTTCATCTACTTTGTGCTGAAATCAAATGTATTTCTGAAGTATTGGCTCTTATGTTCGCTACATCTCTGCTGCCCCAAAAGAATGCTGCAATAGTTCTCGTAGACATAGTCCTGACAAAAAAAAAAGCATATGTAAACCATAGTTAGAATTTGGTTAGAGTTCATTTTTTCACCCACTCAATTCTTGAAGCAATGAGCCTAACTTTGAGTGCCACAAATGTAATTTTGTATCACAGTTAAACATATACTTTATATTCACATATAGGTTGTGTTGTCTGTACTGCGCTGGAGGACTCAGAACTCCTGTTTCTGTTTTGCAGTGGTGATTTGGGAAGGATGATTCCCTAGAATCATTCTGCAAAGAAAATCAATATATTAAAACAAGAACATTTCAGTGATGTTTACCTAAGTCTTTTTTCCTTGCACATAATTCATCCAACAAACTCAGTGGTTTGTTGTAGATGTGTTATCCTAGTGAAGGATGTCACTGTCAGCAAATTCTTTGTGTCTATATGCTCATACACACATATGTTCACATGTTCATAATCATTTCACGTGTGTGTATATATTCCTCTTTTTGAAAAAAGACTAGCAGAGAACTAGACATTGCTGATATTGCTTTATCTTTCTTTTTCAAGTTTTCTGAATGGGTTCAAACTTTTACTGGCTATCAGTACTGTCTAAAGAAAAAGTTCATCCACCCACATCACAATTATTTGGTTGCTAGGAGTATTTTTAGCAGCACGATTTGGTAATTGGTTCCAAATAAAATAGTTCAGAAAGAATCACGCTGCAGCCCAGCTAAGGAGTATGGAGAGGGGACGAGGCGACTCACAGCATTAGATGTGAGGGGATGGGGCTGCACAGACCTCCAGCTTCCCTCACTGTCTCAGGTGGAAGGAGAAAGAGTGTGAAATGGTGGAGCTGTGGTCCCTCCCACCTTACCCACATAGTGGAGCAGACAGCTGCCCAGGCGAGTCAGGAGATGAGTGCTGTAATCACCATAGATCCAGCAGTCACTGAAGCAGAGCCAGGAATAAACACACTGACCCTTGCTCATGGTAGATTATTATCTCATGGTCTAGTCTGTGAACAGATTTGCTCGTACAGACAAATTGTATTGTTCATTTTATGTAGCATCTTTCCTTCTGGAGATACCTTACTGTGGAGAACATAGTTGGGAGGAAAAACTTGACTGATACACAGTAATCTCCAAAAACTTAGAGATCAAATCATGTTTTAACAGAGTTGTATCATGCTACAGCCCAACTAAATTCCATTTCCTTAGTATTTTTGAGGAATGTGATTTCTAATAGCTTGGGTTTCTAAAGGCTAAAAGCAGAAATAGTCTAAGTCTGTGGCGGACCAGCCAAATACAGGTACATTCTAGAGAGCAGACTGAAGCCATCTCTCCTGTACCTGCTGCTCTGCTGGTGGGAATTCAAACTCAGCATCTCTGTGCAAATGCGTGAAATTCAGAAAGTGCAGCTGGCTGGAACTAGGAGGTGAAATAGTGCAGCTGATTTTCATTCCCAGATGGATTGGAATGCAAAAGGAAAACAAACAGTTCCAAAGGAGAAAAATAAATGAAAATATCTGTTTTACCTAGATTTAAGAATGTGGATGACAACCAAATCTTATGAAAGAGGCTACTAGCACAGAGTAAGCAATTTTTAACTCGATGCTTTTCCTTTAAACCAGCCTGAACTTTGTTGGGAAAAGGTCTCAAGCCATTGAGCAATCTCTGGTTTGGGCAATCAGTTGCTATGCTTCATCGGTTAAGCACAGCAGTAATTCAGAAAATGAAGCCATGCTGCATCTGCCATATCATTTAAAATTTACTTCAGTTTTGCAGGTATTTGAAGATTGCAAAATGAACCACATTACCCTGCAATGTTCTGCCGATGTTGGAATCTGCTCTGAACCTAATGGGTTTCTTTAGCTCCCCAGAGTCGGAGGTTTCCTTCCCCCTGCAATATATTCCAGTCAATTACACTATTGAAATTTTGACAGTAATTCATATACAGTAACTGGCTGCCCTCAGATGAGATGCTAAACAATTTCTGTGCACCAGGCTGCATTTTTCTCATGAAATGTAGCACTCTATTGGCAGTCACTTCTCTCAAACCAGCATCATTTGTAAGCACTATTGACAGTTTGCATGGAAGGCATTTGGGAAAAAAAAAAAAGACTATGATAAACAAGCTCAGAGAACATCCTTGGATAGGACTGTCCATGAGTAATATTACTTATAAAAATAGTCCCCATGGCTTGGAAAAGGCTGTAAATACAGCTCTCATCTTGGAAAGACAGTTATGCACAGACTTCTCTTTATATGTGCTCTTGGTCCTGCTGAAGACACGGGGACTAGTCACATGATTAAAGATGTGTCTTAAGTGTTTGCAAGACTTACATTTTCCCTGCCAGAGTGCCTCTGCAATGAGCACCTACCAGCTTTGCAACAGGATTTCAAGAATTTTTAAGTATTATTTCAGGACTGCAGGCTTCTTCCATGTTAATGATCTAAAGATATAAGCATATATATAGGAAAGCTTACTTTCTTATTGCCCTTACTCCGTATTAGTATTCCCTGGTTATGGCTAGTGTGCGTATCTGTCACACTAAGGGGTCAGAACCAAGCCTCCCACATCCAAATATTGCTGTATTTGGATGTGTGTAGATTATTTCTCATTGATAATTGTCTTTATTAAAGACCATAGAGATATCTGAAATCAGAATATTCCTGCTTTCGTGAAAAACAGGCTCAGATCCAGGCAGCTCCATCCATAACGAGGTCAAACACGCGCTTTGCATCCAAAAATCCTTTGCAGCTTGAGCCTGCGTTTTTTGATCCAGATGTGAATTCCCTGGCTGCCCTCCTCCAGCACCTCATACCCCTCTTGACACGATAAAATACATGAAAAATAAGTAACGCCCGCTCAGAAAAAAAAAAAAAAAAAAGCAGCAAACCAGAAACCAAAAAAAAAAAGCCCGAATAGGCATCGATAGTCCTGGTGCTTTGTGCGTGTGTGGTTTTAGTTCAGCGTGGAATAGTAATAAAAGATTATCACCACAAAACTCACACCTAAAATGAGATCGGGGCGTCGTCCGGGAAGCTGACGGGCACCTCCAAGCCGCCTATTTCAGCCCTTTTTACCTCAATAAGCAGAGGCAACGCTGTTCCCTCACCACCTCAGTCACCCCTCTCCCCAAAACCCAGCGAGGGGGCGGTGTTGTGAGGGGAAAGAGTGTCACAAACTGCCTGTAAATCAGGGGGAGAGCACCCCGAGGGGACCGGAGGGCGGAGGGGAGGCCTGGCCTCCCCTCCGCCCTCCGGTCCCCTCGGGGTGCGACAACCCCTAACGGCCCTTCCCGCCCTAGAAGCCCCTCCCCCCGCTGGTATGCGCCGGGAGGGGGCGGGGGGGGAGTGGAGTGACGCGGGCGCCGCTGGTCACGTGACGCGAATGGAATGCCAACAATGTAGCGAATGTCCCGACTGCGCCCCGCACTCGGCGCCCGGGACGGCCAAGGGGGAAGATGGAGACCGGCCCGCGCCGTCGGGGTCGCCGCCGCCGTTGAGCCGTTCCGTGACGGCCCCCGGTAGGCGAGCGGCGGCGCTGGGCGCCCCGAGGAGGTGAGTGAAGGCGGCGGCGAGGGGGGGGGGCGCGGCGCCGCGGTTTCCCCTCAACTCCGGGTGTGAGCGCTCCTCCCCCCCCCCCCCCCCCCCCCGCTAAGTGCTTTTCCCTGAGGGGAAAGTCGTGTGGAGAAGGGGGGGAGCGCGAAGGCGGGTCCGTCCTTGAAGCGGGAGTGAGTGTCCCGTGTGTGTGTCCCACTGCCGGGGGCAGCCTCGGCGCTCTGCCTGCACTCTCCGACATTTTCCGGACACCCGTGTGACAGCCCAGCCCTAGTGGGGGGGGGGCTGTTCCGCCCGCTTGAGGCCTCTGCCCCAGGCTGGGCAGCCCGACTCCCCCCCGCTGCGGCGTGGGGACCAGCTCCGCGGGCTGCCCCGGCAGGCCGGAGCTGCTGGTGAATGGCCGGAGTTTATTTTGGGAACTCGCTGCCTGCGAAAGGAGTGTGTCAGGGGCTGGAGAGGAGTCGGGGCGCCCGCGTTCCCCGGGGGTACTCCCCGCCGGCGCGGGGGTTGGAGGCGACGAAGCTGGGCCAGACCCCGCCGAGGGTTGTCTCTGGAGGTGAGGGCCGGGGGGAGCCGAGTGGGGGCATCCGGAGCCCGCCGAGTCCCATCTGGCTGCGGCGGGGCCCTGCTGTTCCCAGTCAGTTGAAGGTCACTGCCAAAATTCTGCACTTCGACACCCTCTCTCCTGCCTCGTGAGTGGTGTGCGTGTTGAAATACCCCCTTCCCCGGCGTAGGCACTCGCGCAAATGACGCAAAAAAAACCTCCAAACTTGTTTGGAGTGGCCAGTCTCTGCGGTCAATTACTGCTGGTCTGCTGGGATGGGGAAGGTGAGCTGTTTCCCACCGCGCTGGATTGGGCCAGTGCTTACGGTTGGCAGTGGGACGCAGGCACAGTTACTTTTGCAGGAGGAAGGAGGAATGATTTGGGGGAAGATCCTCACTTCAGTTCTTGGCACTTTCACCATGTGCCCACTCATAAAGGGCAGCGTGGTTTGTATAATAATGAAATTCTTGAAACACTCTGCCCCCCAGCCGACAATCTTAGACCTCCAGTACAAAGTGGACGTCCCTGCTTTCATGAATTTGTGATCCAAAAAACCCCAAAGCAATTAACTGTAAATTGAACGAGGGAAGGCAGTTGTAGCAGTTTCTTAAAACTTTACTCCTTCCTTCTGCTGTGATCTCTGTGTCAGCTCACTACAGTGCCTGCACGGTTATAGACGGGGAAACAGCTCACCAGCTCGGGGTTTGGGACTTAGCTCCTGAAAGCTCCTGAAACTGAGCTTTAGTTTCCTGCCTGTGTCCCAGCTCCACAGACACAGTAGCACATGCAGCCTGTTGGTGAATGAAGAAACAGGAGAGTGAATAGCTAGTGCTGCTGGGACAACAGACATCAGCATATAATTTCAGTGTGGTTGGTTGGTTGCTGCCAGAGCAGCTTTTGGTATTTCTCAAATGAAGAAGAATAATGAGTTACTCAAAAATTGTTCTAACTTGATGCAGTTAAAGTAATGCTGTGCTTATCCTGAAGATATAATATTTCAAATAATGGACAAGCTTCTAATTAGTGCAGAATATATAACATTTTGGAAAAAAACCTTAGGTTTAGTCAGAATGGTTTGAAGCTCAAAAATCCTTTCTCATCGTGGCAGGAAGGCTACTGATACATTCGTGCTGTAGGCAAGGTGCAGATTAGAAGGATTTGGAGTCATCCAAATCCAGATGTACAGTCAGAAGTGAGAATTAGACACAATGAATATCTTTTAAAGCATACAACCCTTTTTTGCTAAAAATGCAAGTCACGGGAAGATTTTAAAAAGCAGGCAGCTTGTCTTTCTTTGTAAATCATCTGTAATATTTAATGTTCTGATTTCTTGGCTTATTTTACATATTTAGTTAAAAAACCTTTCTGCAAAATATGAAACACATTTGCTGTTAGCTCCAGTACTTACTGTTGTTACTGTTCTCATTCATTCTGTCTAAACGATCAACATTTCTTTCTGGTTTAGCAGTATTGTAAATGTAAGCTGAGGAAGTTGCCAGCTGGCTTGACCTAGCATTATTAGACTCGAGCTTAGGCTAAAGGTCACAAAAGTTCTTTATGTGAAGCATGTGTGTAAGCGGGAAAGCAGTCCTTTGCTGCAAAAAGGTGGGGGGGTTGCAAGCTTTTCCAGCACATCCCAGGCCTGAGGATTGGCAAAGGGGCTGAAAAGGAAGAACAACCCAGATTCCTAAACCCAGCCATATGGTGCCTGCTGCTGTCAGAAAAAGAAGGACAGTTACACACCAATTAATTGCTCTGTGTCTTTTAAGCACTAGCTAGTTATGATGTAATCCTAAAAAGGCTGCAATACTATTGTGGGGTTTTTTTTAACAAGGCTATGCATTATCTTTTACTATATTCTAAGTAGAAAATATTCTGTTCTTGGGATCCTTCAGTTGCTTTCATCTTCGTTGAGAACAATGAAAACGTGATCTGTTATTGACTAACAACGTTGTTTGTGGAAATACCAAAATCTAGATGAACAGTTTTAGCACTTCCCTTTAAAACAAGTGACAAACCCTGTCCAATGTGTATGTGGGCATTTATGTCACTCTTAGTTCTCTCTGAATTAGGATTGCAGGATATCCTTATAGACTACTGAGTGGAGGAGCTCAAGACCGCAAATACATTATAGGTGTCTTTTAGTTAACTGAGCATTTCAATCTTAGTGAAAGAGCTTGACGTGGATTCATCTCAAGTGATTAATCTGTGCTCCTGCATTTCAAAGTGGTGAGCCATCATAAAAGAGTCTGGGGTCTGACTTCACTGTTGCATTTCAGTCTTTGATTGTAGAGGAAAGCTTGAACTGGACTCTCTACTAATGAGGAAGTGGTGATGAGTTTCGGAGGCGAATGTGTCCAGATTCTCTTGGCCTTCACAGTAGTAAGCTGTTTGCTTGGCAGTGAGAAGTGATGGTAAATGTATGGAAATGGTTGTTTTGTTGGGAAATACTGTAGCTATCACAGGAAGAGTTGTTGCAGTGAGTTGAGTTCCAGTGTAAGCATGTGAAAATAAAGAACAATACTTTCTGGAGAAACTCTCTCCAATGATAAATGTGCTATGATCAGAAGTGAAGTGCCTTTTTGGAAAAAAAAAAAAAAAAAAAATCCAGTTGACTTCTGAGTGACCAAGAGGAACATACATACAGTGTGTTACTATCTTCTGTATTTGTGGTTTGAAAACAAGTGAACAAAATTCTAACCTTCCCACCAAAGTGGCTTGAGCACCATTCAGGAGTCACTTTGTAAGTGCTAATAGCAGCAGCAGAAGCAAACTTGAATGAGCAGCATCAATAGCGAGATGACATTTCTGATTAAGCTATCTTTTTAATCCTCTTCTGAATGCACCATTATTTAATGTTTCTGTTACGGTGATGCCAGAAGACTTAGTTAAGGTAGGATTCTTGTAACTTCATGCTGCACAGAGATCGCAAGTTGCACAGTAGCTCAGCTCTGCTGCGTAGTTGTTCTTTGCCGCATGTCAGAAGAGAAGCATAAAGCTGTCTCAAAGTCTTTTTTCTGTGTTGGGATGCTAACTGAGCTGGTTCTGCCTCTTCTGCTATTACTGAGTAGCTCCGTCTACCCCTCTTTTCCCTTTCTTCCCTATAAGGCACAGCTAATGAAATACTGTAAATCCCCCCCCCCCTTTTTTTTTTTTTACCCTCCTCCTTCCAGTTCTGGGGAGAATTCTTACCTTCAGGCTTTGCTAAGATATTCATGTGGAAAGGCAAAATATCTTGTCTTTCTGTTATTCACTTTGTTATTGAAATACTAGAAGTTGCTATGGTTAGAGTCATCAATATTTCCATTATAAATCTTTTTCATAAACTGCTGAAACTGAGCTCAGCTAGTGTAAAACAAACAAAATCTTAAGTGGGGGAAAAACATTTCATGAGCATACTCTTCCCTAATTATGAAATAGGATAGGCTTGTCCAGGATTTGGTTATGCAATTGGGTGGGAAACTTGCTGCAGTTAGGTACTGTAAAATTCTTAAGTGTTGTAATTTTTAAGGGTTTTATTTACATTTACTTTGAAAATGAAACTAAAGAAAAAAGGAATTATTTATTGGTTATATTGAAAAAGCCTTTTGGAATCCTGTTCTTGGAAACAGATAAAGTGAAAATCGTTAAAGAGAATCCAGCTGTGACAGCTTAATAGGTTGAACTGATTCACTTTCACTTAATTAATTGTCATGCCGTTCCTTCAGAGGCATTTACAATACCAACTTAATTGCATGTACTTTCTATTTTCTTTTGTTTCAGACACTGTCAGTCTGCAAAATGATGATTCCAAGGATTTTCATTTTCTGTAGGAAACGTGAAGATCGTGAGCTGAAGTAAAACCTTGGCAGAAATTTCTTGAGAATTTTGCCTTCTCTTTTTCTCTTTGAAGGATTACGTTTACAAGAAATTGATACCATCAAGCGACACTTTTGCAAAATAAAGTCATTTTAAAAAACTAAGGATAAAGCTGTATTTATGCTCAGAGAAAACTGGATTAACAATGAGGCCAAAGACTTTTCCTGCTACAACATATTCTGGAAACAGCAGACAGAGATTACAAGAGATTCGAGAAGGTTTAAAGCAACCATCCAAATCTTCAGGTCAGGGACTACCTATTGGACCAGGCAGTGAAATTTCTCTGGAGCCTAAGATTTTAATAGGGAAGGATGCTGCAAGGCAGCAGCAGATGAGACAAACGCCTAAGTTTGGACCATATCAGAAAGCTCTGCGAGAAATTAGATACTCTTTGCTGCCTTTTGCTAATGAGTCGAGCACTACAGCAGCTGTTGAAGTAAACAGGCAGATGCTCCAGGAACTGGTGAATGCCGGTTGCGATCAGGTACGTATGAGTTTGGAGGGGGGATTGTCACTGCCTTCAAAACAGGCTTATACTCAGGACTGAAGAAAGGATTTTCATGGAAGTTATCAAGCTTGCCAGTTGACAAAATGCACCGATTCTTCTGACAGTCGTGTTGCTGTATGACTGGGAGAGTAGATGGACTTGCTGTTGAGAGACGTGCCTAGTATGGGGTTAATTCACATTAAAGATGGTCATGGCGACCTCTAGGATTCACTTATGATTTCTACAGTTGAGGTATAAGGCTAAACAGGGTAGCTTGTCTTTTTTTTTTTTTTCCTTCTTTTTTTCCTTCAATACCAGAACAAGCCTTAGCTATGAGTAAGAAGGTAGAATTTTGTCTAGTACACCTAAGTGCAGTTCACTGTCAGAAGCAAATAGAAGAAACAACAGAGGCAGTATACGGTCTTTAAAGAAGCTCACTTGCTGTTTGCCAGAAGCACGTGGAAGTGATTGGATGTTCAGCAAGCAGCAGTGGTTGGGTGCACACCTTTTCTTCATCACCTCTGCTTCTATCAAGAGGTGGTAGCCCTGTCTTAGATAAGGGGCTTAGCACAGAGATGCCTGCTTTTGTTGTTCTGAGATTGATGCTAGAACATATTCTTAATTCAAAGACCATTCACATGGTCTTGTGTTGAGCTGCTTCCAGCGTTGGTATTGACTTTCACCTCTGTCCAGAATTGTTCAAAGTTTTGCTTTTTAGAGATGAAGTGCTGTTTTGGGTTCAGATTCTAATTATTGTAGAAACAACTTTTTTTCCCATGTGATTGTTATTGACCAGCCGCAACACTTCCATTTATAGTCCTTGATATAAATTGCAGAGATTTAAAACTGCAGTGCTTTCAGTGGCATTTCCTCGATTTCAAAACTTAACCTCCATTGACTCATGGCAGAGTGTGAGTCTCTTGACTCTCCTGGACCATATGCTGAATCTGTGTAACAAAACTAACATCAGGTATTACTATAAACAGTCTGCATTTCTCTGGAGCTATAGAGACATTAATTAGTGCTGTTTCTATTCCAAAGAGTTTATGCTATGTGAGATAATGGGAGTTAGAGTAGATTGCAGATCCAATGAGAAGTATTGCAGTACAACTAAACGCTTCCTAGTCCAGTGAACCGAGATGCTGTACTGAGTTATTTAACTGGAGTAACCAAGGATTTTCTCTGATGTCAAGCATGCCATGAAAACACAGTGTTTTTTAGAACTCTACCCTCTAAATTTCCCTAGCTATTTAGGATGAGAACACTCCCTGTGTGTATGAGCCAAGGTTAAATGAGCACAGCTGGATTCTGGATTGGAAATCTGCATTTGGTAGGTTACATGGACAGATCGTTCACACACAGAACAGGCTTGTTGGACTGAAATCTTGGAAAGTACTCTGAGCACACTACAGCACAGAAATGTTAAGCCAACGTATAAAACAGAAATACCTGAGCACCTGTTAAAATGTATTAAAGGCAGTATAATGCACTGTGTATGTAAAGTTTTTAATATCTTTAGCTATTTTGACTTAAACAGTCATACAATGACTGCTCCTTATAGAGCACTGAAAATGAGCCTGATTCTTACTCTTATGTGGAGATTTTTGCTACCTCCTTAAATTTGGCTGCACATTTTTGGTGTGGTGGGTTTTTTTTCCCTCATTGGCCATGATCCTCACGTTTAGCTTTTCTCCCTAGCTATGACTTGTTGCCTGGAGATAGCATTATTGGGCCTATCCCTTAGGTGTGTTTGGCATTCAAACCTAAGCATAAGCAGGATCACAATTGGCCAGAGTCCAGATAGAGGTTCCAAAACTGGAGTCTTGTGACTAAAAATGCTGGGTTTCCTAATGCGGGCCCAGGCCATATGAAGGTTGGCTGTCCTGGAGGGTTATGAATGAATGGAGCTTCTTCAGATGGTGTGAATGCTACCTGGCCCTGAGGATGGAATGGTGTAGGGTGACAGACTTGATTACTACCTCTAGATTCTTCCTTTCCTCCTGGTGCCTGAGCTGTTTTGAATCAAATGCTGAACTGTTTCAGAGCATGATGTGTAGTAAATCAGCCATCCCCAGCTACCCTGTTCCTGCTTGTGAATCAAAGCCTTTAAATGCCCATGATATGGACATCTTCTGTAGTCCTGCAGGCAGCTAACAGACCTCTGATTTAACAGAGAAGTGAAGGCAGCCTCAGTTTCTTTACCTCTGGACCCAATGCTAGTGGAGGTTGGTAAATGGGCATTGAAGTTGTGTCCGTCCTGCCTCCCCACCCCCCCCCAAATGCCAGGAGCAAGTGTCTAGATGTTAAGGATTTCTGTCCGTAAATACCTAATGATCTACTTGAGCCTTCCCCTACAGCTACTCTGTGGAGTACAAGATCTTACACCTCCTGATCCTGTTGCATGGTACAGTAATCAGCTGTTCCAACAGCTGCAAGTATCCTGAAGTTGGCAATTTGTCATAAGAAGCACTAATCATGGGTGTTGTAGGAAGTTGTGAAGAATGAATAGATGGCTATAACATTATTCAGTTTGATCTTATGTGAACTCCATTTTCAAGTTGGATTTGGGCTGATGCTCTTTGGTGTTCTAGATGGAACACTGGAAAGTAATCCTGACCTTGTCGGTAATCTGTTCTGGTGGACACCACGCAAAGACCAGGATTCTTCAGTCTGTTTATTGGGCCACAGTAAGGATTTCTGAAAGGGTGAATTGGAAAAGTGACAATTAGAAGGAAGGAGAATAAATTTTAGAGGCTGGGGAAAGGCTACTTCTGTTTATTACTTTTATTAGCTTCACTCATCTAGCATATCTGTAGCATGGTTAGATTTTAACAACAACCATTTTACATACTGCAAGAGACATTGTGTATTAGGTAAGATAAATGTAGGGTTTGTAGCTCCTTGTTCAGCCTAAGTTTTAAGATGAAATTGGTTTAATTAAATAAAATGAAAACATCATAACATTTTATTATTTTATTCTTGTTCTATGAAAGACCCATGCAGGCAGGAAATTGGTGATAAGCTGGTTGATAAACTTAACAACTATATAAAATGCAGTATAATTCATGAAGTAAATACAAAATTTTTGTGTCTTTCAGTTACAGTCATCACAGGTGTTATATGTGAAAACTTTTTTTTTTAAATTGATTAGGAAGCTCCCAGTTCCTTTTAAATGACCGATGTTCTTTCACAAGGTTTTCTTTTCAGCCGTTGTGTAGCTTATGATTTTGTAGTGAAATCTGATCCCCAAAACTTAATGGGGACTTTTGCTGTTGACCTGAAAGAAGCCATGATTACACACTTTTTTTTTTTAAGAGATACAAAACAAAATTACACACCTAATTAGTCACAGTTCTTCCTAAACAAATGGAGTAACTTGTCTGTTGTTTGCTTAAGTCATCTTTTCAACAGTAATTATTTAGCAAGTTTGAGTCAAAAATAATTAGTGCAGCATAAATTGTTTTGAAACTTGTAGGACATGACTGCAAAAGGCTGGACCTTTTTTGTTGCAAAAGCTTGAAGCCAAAAGCACTGCTAATATACTGTTTTTTAGTAAATACAACTCCTTGGGCTTGGAAATGTAACTTGCAGTCACTGCAGAGGGACAGGAGCATGGAGTGTCTGTCCTGCAGGCTGGTAAACCGCTGGAATCACCTGGGGCAACTGGATGGCGTTTTGGGTGTGGTGGTAAATGCAGCTGCTGTTGTGAATTGAATTTTTCTAATGAATAGATGCAATTGAGCATATGATCAGTGACATTCCAGCAACCTGAATGGGCTGTACTGTACTTACTGTACTTCCTTAGAGCATAAACAGCCACTGACATTGTAATTTAGAGTGGGCTGAAGCAGTTCTAGATGAACTGTGGAACATTACACACTTGTCACTTTTTTTTTTTTCTTTCCCTCAAGCGAATTTCTTTTCTTTGATCAAGGGTGCCTTTCCTGGGTGAAGATTTCTAGACATAGTTCGGGCAGCTATTTTTAAGAAAAAATGATGTGTTAGGGTTTACAGGCTATGTACCTCCAGTAACATGCATCATGTACTCTGCACTGAATACTTATGTGAATATGTGAAGCGGGGAAGTTCTTACGCTTCATTTTTTCCAGAGGATTTTATAAATATCTCTGTAATAAAACACGTACACCCCACCTGTGCCAATACCAGGACATTCCTGAGGGGAAGATCTGTCCTTTGGACACTAATTATAGCATCTTTCAAGGAACTGGAATGGTATTTGTGGGTATTGTAATGTGACTAAGAGTATCAAGCTGACTATTTTGTCATCTGTGTTACACTGAGTTCATGGAATTCACATTGTAGAAGGGGGGTGTTGGGGTTGTTCGGGTGTTGGTTTTTTTTTTAATTCCTCCTTCTTGCATTCCAGGATTCTTTTGATCTCTTCATCATGGATGACATCCTTTTTATTTAACCCATTTGGCAAAGATTCTACCCTGATTTGGGAACTCCCACTTGATTTTTGGGAAACTTTGAGAATGGGGAATACAATACTTACCTCAATTTGAACAAGTATTTGCACTTCTTTAAGTGAGGGAAATCCTGCTATGCAAAATAGAGCTTGGGCAGGAAGTCTGTTTTATGTTTTGCATGTGGAATTAGTATTCTAATTTTTTTAGTATTCTAGTTTTTTCCTTTCTATATAGCGTTTTACGTCATGCTTGTTCACATATAATCCATGTGCCATCTAGCAGTGTGTTACTGAGCAGTATGACTTTTCATCCTATTGTTGGAGCAATGAGAGGAAGCAGATACAGTGCAAAGTTTTGTTTTGGGAACAGACAATGGAAGGCTGGAGTTTTGCTTGTAGTAAAATCTCTGTTGCGATGTGTTTGTTAAGAGGACAAGTCTAAAAAGACAGCTTGCCTTCAAGGTGAAGGGCAGCAAATTTTGTAATAGCCCTGCGCAAATGGGGGAATTAATTTCATAACACTGGCCTGTCTCATAACAAAATTTTGTCTTTTGATTGGGTAAACTTGACCTGTGTTAAGAATTCTGCTTGCCCAGCTATGTACCAAAACCTCCAGGATGAACATTTTAGTCATCATCTGGGTGTTTTGGGTCCAGATAGTTTTGTTAATGAAAATTGGCTGTTACAAGATTGCCTAGGTTATTCTGTGGGGCATACATTAAAGGTGGCAAGAGTCATTACAAGCTATGTTGCAGGTTACAAGGAGAAAAAAAGGGACCTTCAAATGAGGGCACTCACTGCTGAATGCAGGAGAAGGATTTTATTTTAGCAGCTGAAGTAGATTTGCTAATTCAGGCCAACAGTCTCTTGTGTGTTCATTTGCCTGCCTCATTTGAAGGTAAGTTACTCTGTCTTCTCTTTGCTAGCTGTGTTGAGAGCTTGTTTCATAACCTTTTCCTATACTTCTTTTCACTCTAACCTCCCTTTTTGGTTTCAACCTCTTTCACGTTGCTGAGAAGCTTCCAGGTTCTTCCATCAAGGCATGTAAGGCAATGTGTTTTCCCACCAATACATCTGAAGTTAGCCTGTTAAGTCATTTCAGTTTTCAGCTGCTTCAGAAAAAAGTGAGTCATAGCTTTCCAGGGGCTGAAAGCAAGAGGCAAGGACTGCTCTTGAGCCGATACCTGCCGACCTCTCTTATATCCAGTTTCTCCTGTCTCCAGTCTTCCTATGTTGCTGTCACTTATTGATGACGCTGTCTTGTGAATATACTTAAATCTTCCATGTCGTGATGCAGTTCCTGCAGTATATTTGGGAAGGTGCTTTTGGATTTGTTCTGTGAGCGTGTCTCAGAGTATGCTCTTGTCCTGCAGAAGAAAGAAAAATAATTTTGTCTTTTCCCTTGCATTTTCACACTTGTACAAATAACCTTTGGCACTAGTAGGTGATTGCATGTGCTCCTTCACATGACAAGATGTGGCTTCTTGACAGCTGGGCAGTAATATGGCAGTGAACAAGACTGCATTATGTTTTAAACTCTGCCCTTTATTCTTGTTAGTCTCCTTTCTTCTTTGGCAAACTATAGAATAAATTGCATCTTGGTAGTAGGATTATGTTTGAAATGACAGAACAGGAATCAGATGTCAGACTTCAACTGTAGATAAGTGTGAATCTTGAGTTATGTTAAACTAATGCTTCCCTGTTCCTCATGTCAGATAATCATTCTAGAAGCTTGGGAGTTAACAGTCTAGAATTATATATTGCTGTAACAGGGTGCAGGATTAGCTTGCATTGGATACTTAAATTGTATTTATTAAAAATTAGTTGCCAGAAGAAGGTTGAGCTATGGATTTTTTTTTTAAATAAAAACCAAAATGAGTTCATCACAGTCACTAAAAATTCTGTATAAGCACGAAGTTCAGTCTCTGAATAAAAAAGCCCTTGTGACCAAAAGTGAAGATTGCCATTATTATAACAGGAAGTTGATATCACAATAGTAGTAGGGTGTAACTGTTCCTTTTGCAGTTTTTTTGTTGTTCTCAGCCTAAATCTCTGCTGTTCTTTTCAGCTTGTACCTGAGAGGAACCAATGTGATTTTATGCAGAGACTGAAAAATAGCCTCTCTGCATGGGGGGGGGTGTGAGGGTGGGGTGGTTTTTTTCAGTTGTGTTTGTGGGGTTTTTTTTCTTAAAAAAAATGGAATGAGATTTTTAAACTTAGATTTCAGTGGAAGGACTGGTTGCAAGGCTTTTGCATGCCTCAGTTTTTAGCTAATCCAAGGTACGCATTTAAAACTCATTTATGTCAACCTAAGAATGCTTTTCTGATAGTTGCCAAGCTAAATAAAAGCTTATGTTAAAGCTGCTAATTGAATGTCAGTAGAATGCAAATAAAAGGCCATGACTACTTCTCATGTGATACACAGGTGTATGCCATACTTGTGTGGAGTGGTTTTGGGTTTTTTTTAACCTTTTTTTTTTTCCTAAATCATCACTGAATATACATAAAGTAACTGACAATGGCAGTCCTTTTCCTCACTTTTTTTTCTTGCTGTATCCATAAGAAAAATTATTTTTGCAGACATTTTGAAATTAGTTGATCATCAGAACTGAAACTTAAGTTAACAGGAAGAAAAAAAAATGGGGAATTTAATCTGTACCCTGTGTAGAAATACTAATACTGTCACCAGGTATGTGAGTTTATAGTAATTTAAATTGCAAAAGAGTAGCCAGGCATTCAGTTGCATAATATAATCTGATAAACTGAAGGGAACTAAACTACTTTTTCTTCCATTTTATTTATAAAATATCATTGCCAGATACTGTCATATTTGCCCCAGTACAGAATGAAGTTACTGTGACTGCATTTTCTGAAAGCATGGTAGTATTACTACTGTGTGTCTGTTTTCTGGAAGTATTCAAGATGCTGGCTAAATTCTTACCAGACCACTGTTGGAAGAAGAAACAGTGACCAGCATCGTCATGCCCAGGAGGTAGGGACTAAGGATCACACCGCTGTTGCTCTGAAGGTGACTGGTGATGTGCTACAAAACGCAGCAGAAGCACTTTTTGGTTGTGAGGTTGATCATGTCAC
Organism: Strix aluco; assembly: GCF_031877795.1. Taxonomy (NCBI): domain Eukaryota; kingdom Metazoa; phylum Chordata; class Aves; order Strigiformes; family Strigidae; genus Strix; species Strix aluco. The sequence continues at coordinate 118,148,366 of NC_133932.1, forward strand.
TCTCAAGCAAACCAGAGCTTGTTGGTGCTTCCTTGGGCACAGTATTCAAATCCTGCTCAAGCAGCTGCTTGTGGTGGTGGTGACTCCTACAGAATGTCCATGTCCCATGTGTGTTGTCTGTGCATCCCCCCAGCCTACCATAAATCAGGCTCCAGTACATATAGTCTTTGTTCCTTGGGTACTGGCTGTCTCTGTGACTTGCAAATGCATGTACACAATGCTATCTAAAATAGATGAGGAGAGACATTAAAGAGACCTTCAAGTCGAGTTTTCTTGGTGATGGCAGCTGCTGTTTTTCTCATTTATTGGGTCTGTCCATTAATTCCCCACCATTTCCTCTTTTCGTTAAGAGAGATTAAAAAAAAAAAACAGCTGGGCAGGCTCAGGTTTCCTTTATTTGACTTAGGTAACAATTCTGGCTGGACTGCGAGCTGCCTCACCATGGATATAGCTACTCTAGAGTAGATGTTTTACTATCAAGGAACAAATACAATTTGCACTGGTAAAATCAAGGAGGGACAGACACCCTGTCTGTTTGCTTAAAGCTACAGATGTTTGTGTCAATTTGGGCCTTACCCTTACATAAGTCACGTGTACAGCATGTGAAATACATTCCACGTTTTTCTCCCTTTCTGCTTATGTTCATAATCTGATTGTGAGCATAGCTTAAATCTGTCAACTTTATGTTGCTTGGAACTGAGGCTTGGAGTGGAAAATGCTGGTCCTTATTTCTAGGTTTTCATCATTTCTTAGCTTTTTGGAAAAAAAAAAAAAAATATTAAAAATGCCTCTGATTACCAAAATAGAGGCTGAAGTTGCTGTGGCATTGTGGTCTTTGGTGTTGTCCTACCATAGCACCAGCAGGCTTGTATTGTCCAGACTTGAGAGGGATCCCAATTTCGCATCTTCAGAAGATGCTTAAATAAAAGCCTGGTGAAAGTCAACCAGTTGGACTCTTGCTGTCTGCTTGCTCTACACATCTGCTGCTGGTCACCCGCAATACTGTTGCTCCTGGAATATTTTCAGCTTCATGTCACTTGGCAGCTGATATGTCTTCCCTGGTACCATGTGGCTTCTGCTGAGGTGGTTCTGTCAGCTCTGATCTTTATGGGATCACACAGCTATAGTTGCAGCACAGCAAAACTGTTTTTGTCCTAATGGTCTTGTCCTGCCATCTGGACTGTCACTGGGATACAGAAACCTTGTATGCAAACTGACACATAGAAATTTGGTTTCACCCAAGAGATGCATGTGTGCATATATGTATTATGACAACTGCAGTGTTTGTATGGTACCAGCTGTTTGTGAAGAACTTAATCCACAGGATTTGGTACTGCACTGAAGTCTTCTTTTTCAGGCTAAGTAATCATTCTAATGTTTGAGGCTGTGTTCTGCTTCCCTGCAGTGTAAGAGATAGATTTTTTCCTGATGAGAAACTTGTGCTCTTCATTTTAACTGAATCCAAGCAATTAAAAATATTTCCCCAGGGAGGTGAAGAATGAATAGAACAGGAGAGGATATGAAAATACTTTTTTAAAAAAATTATTTCTGGGTCAGTTAATTTTCAGAAGGCTGAAGCCAAAGAACACTGTGTACCCATAACTTTGTGAATCAGGTAATGGCTATGGTAGAGACCTGTTCTGTGCTGCTTTGTTATCAGCATATGTGTGCGTATGTGAAACTGTTACTTCAACACATATTGTCTTCGCATTTAGAGAAATATAAACACAATCTACATTTAAATCTCCACATTTTTCCATTTAGATTGCTTGAATGACCAAGCATTTTGCAACTCTTTCTGTATCCTTTGTCACTCTAATGCGTGATTTGTAAATTACTCATTTAATCCGGAGCATGCAAAGGTGCAGTGTATTACTCCTCACACATAAAATGCTAGAAAGAAGACTGCTGATACTAGGTGATAATATAGTTAAGTTCTTGCCCTTCAAAGAGATGACTTCTGTAGGACAAATAGCAGTGTAAAATTACTCCTGTTTAAGTCTTTATATGGTTCGGTTCAGGTTTTATCCACCATTTATGAATCCGTTGGATGTGTGTTACTTCAAAACAGAAGAAAATGTCAGCACAGACTCAGCTGCTCTGCAGCTTCCTTTTCTCCCTGTTCGTTTTGTTCTTCCACTGTATCAACTCTTTAAATATCTTCAAAGCTTTTCAAGTCTATATCTTCCTTTACCTGTTGTCCTATTGCATTTTTTTTTCTGCTCTGTTGGTTTGAATGACTAATATTCAACACCTACATGCTTTTCTCCGTGTGCCTCTGAATACCCTAAATGCATTATTTCTTTTAATATAATTGCAAACTATTAAGAAAGAACTTTTTTATAGTCTTCAACTTTATTCTTTAGATTTGATGTGACATCCTAAAGAATTATAGATGCAACCGTAATGTGACTTTGACAGCACACCCCGTGTATTTTCATTTCTGCATCTTTTCTTCCATTCAGTGTCAGGACTCCATCGTCTGTACTTAAACTAGCTGCCTGTCCCATTCATGCTTTTCTTCCAGCTTTGCCACAGTCACTGTTCATTCCACCCTCCTGCCAGATGTCAGCCTAATAAAGATGCGTAAAATCTAATTTAATCGATGTAACTGTAACCCTGGAAATACTATTACGTGCAGGGTATCCTGGTTTACAAAACCAAAAAAAAATCTGGCTGTTCCAATTAAAAATATAAAAAGTTGCGGCAGTATGACAGAGATCTTTGAATCAAGACAAATCCATTCCATATTGGGCTATTTGTGTCCTGGCTCCAAATGAGTGCTGAATAATTTTCTCAGGAGACATGCATTCCACCTTGCTGGAGACTGTTTTTTCTGATTGTCCAGCACAGTTTCTTGATCGTGCTTATAGATAATCCCTTGATTGCCTGTGTAATGTATGCTGCCCAGACATGGTAGTGACCAGCTGGCTGTGTGCTGGAGCAGGGTGGAATTCCTCTTTTTCTTTCAGTTGCTGTGCTGGGACTCACCTCCATCTCCTTTGTGTGATCATTTCTTGCACCTTGGCCATCCCTCCCATTCTGAAAATCTTTTTATTATGTTCTCTAATGCAAGCAGTAAGTTCATTGAGTGCTTTCTTGAATGTGTTTTTATGAAGAATTTGTGAAACGTGTGGTGTTGCAGTCATACAAATGGTGGACAGATGTTGTTGGTGCAGTGCTCAACAAATTGAAGACTTAGAGCCTAGTTTACAAGCGTGCAGAAATCATCAGTTTCTGCCAGGGCACGTGGCAAGCCAGCTCCCCATACTACAAAAGCAGGACCTCACTGGGAAATGCCAGCAAATTCAAAAGCAAGCCACAAGAATTTTCATTTGCGTTGGTGTGCCTCCCCCCGCCCCCATCTCTCTGTTTACTGAGAAGTGAACCTTCAGGATTTTTAACCACATGAAAGTAAACTAGAAAAAGTATTTTTCAGTACTACTTTGGTGCTATAAAACCTTCTGTAACAAATCAGTTCCACTTTTCCAGGAACTTCGCTGTGGTTCATAAGCGTTAGAAACTGCTGGAGGTTGAGAACTTGCTGTTGCAGGCCCTGCTCTACACTTACGCAGAAATGGGTGCTCAGTTTTACTGCCAGGGAGAAGCTGTTGCCTCCTGAGCCTGCAACACCTCTGCTCAGGAGGCAGAGGAGAGTCTGAGCTGCAGCACAGTCTGTGGCAGAGCTACCTTCTCCCAGATTCCTGGGAAGGTCAGAATGTCCTGCTATGTGTTCAGCATCTCCAGGAATGCTATATTGGGCAAATAGCAGTGCTATGTGTTGTAACAGGATTCCTTGTTTTTTTGCAGAGAGCCATTATTTTCTTCCTCTTGCCTCATGGAGGAGGGTTTGGGCTCCCAAGCTCACCACTGTCTGCTGGGGTTTGAACTCAGTCATCATCCTGCCCTACATGAGGCAAACAACAGCATCTAGGGGAGGCCCATTATCTTACTTTCAACTATGCATAAAACCTCCTTCTCTTTATTTCTCCCATTACCTTGAAATAGGACTATTGCCCAGCACTAGACAAAACCCTGAGTCAAACTAGCAGGGCACTATCAACCCTCCTTGCACACAAACTTTTGAGCCCGTGAATTTTGGGAAAACCCTGCCACTAGACCACAGATTTGGTTTGGTTTGCCATGATCACATAGTAGCTTTGTGGTTTCCCAGTCAGGGAAGAGGCTCAATGGAACTAATTTTTACTTCCCCCCTACCCCCCCACCCCCTTTTTTTTTTCCCCTTGACTCTCAGATCGTGGCAGCTAATGGATAGAGGAGGTATTACTGCTGAGGTTTAAACTCTTGACAGGAAAGTGGTAACTGACAATCATGAGGGCAAATGGAAAGCGTAAGAAGGATGAAGCCCCTGCTAAAAAGCAGGAACTGGATGTATGAGCAGAGAGGATGATGTCTGGCATTTACTTGGGGAGGAGGGCAATTGGGTCACAGAGCTGGTAGTGCTGAGTTCAGCCATTAATAGCAAACTGGTTGTTTTAACTGGAGGAATGTTAGTGCTAATGAAGTATCTGCCTTGCAGGTTGGATGTAGTTTTGAGGATGAAAATTTTAAGTATGCACACTGAAGTGCTGTTTTGGTCTCTCAGCCCCCAAGCCGCCTGCACGACTGACACCAGCGTGTGTTCAGCGAGGGCTCGTGCTCAGGCATTAGGAAAGTCCTTTTTTCAGCTCTGCAGTGTGGAAGAAACAGCAGCCTGAGCCAGAGCTGCTCCCTGCACATCAGTGAAAGCAGCGCAGGGTTCCCAGCAGTGCCCCCACAGTGAGTGAGTGCTGCTTGCTTTAGCTGGCAGGCACTGCAGAGGAGGAGAGGCGTCTTCCCCACCTCCCCAGCCTATTGAATTTTCAAGCTCCAGATTGCCTTGCTTTTCTCCTCCCTACTTCCCTCTTTTCGGTGTTTTTTGTGTGCTTGCTGTCTAAAGTCATGCTTAACCCCTTATCCTGCCTACATGCTCAGTTCACAAGGCTTAATTGCTTTTTGTACTTTTAGGTAACACCCTCCTCTGTTCTAAACGCCTGGTTTCTATGCTTGTTGCAATGGCTGTTCTTGCTTTTGGGAAAATAAAGGATTTTCTTTTCATGTAAAAATAGCTTTATTATTTCCATACGTGAGTAGCAATCAGGGTAGGCATATTTCCAGGTCAGCCTGGAGATGGGGTTGGATAGTGAAACCCTCTGTTCCAAAAATGGGCTGGAACCAGCAACAGTTCTTGATGTGCTGAGCAAAGCTAACTGGCTTGGAGAGAAGTGGGATCCCTTTTTTGGGTGCACATGCAACATGCTGGTATTCTGCTATGGACAGGAGCCAAGCATTGACATAATGAGCACTTTACTCTGTTCGGTACTTATGTTAGTTTTACAGTTTTCTCATAATCACGTTCTTTTGGTAATTGTAGGCATGAGTTTTGAATAACAGATTACAGAAGTAAGTTTCTTAGGGCATGGTCAGTAACTACAAGTGCTTAGAGTATCTCAGTAGAAGGGATGTTTGCAGGAGCAGTCTGTATTATTCCACAAGACTCTGCTCAGTTGGGTACTGAGTAAATAAACAGTAAATGTGCAAATCTTGGATAATGTTGCTCCATGCTTGTTTATATAGTCCAGCTGTACTTTGGATTTTGTCCTCTATGGTAGCTGTCTTGTGAATCTTCTGGCTCATTGCCATGTATTTCTAGATTTATATGAACATGATGGGATCTTTTTCATCTTTGTATTTTGCTAGTTCATATTTTTACTTCCTTCAGGCATATTTTAGAGGTCTCTTTAAGGCTTTTAAAAACAAGTCAGCTTGAATTTTCCCTTTATCTTCACAAAAGTCACTACAGAAGTAAGAAAAAAGCACAGAAGAGGAATTACAGGCAGCATTAAAAATGTTCCTTCAGAACAGAAAGCAGATTTAACATGAATTAAAAACTCAGCTCTGTTTCAGAGTTGCAAAAGCTCTTTTATTCACCAGAGAACTGTTAAAGCTAGTCATTTTTGGCATAGTATCGGTCAGGGAAGCGTGACAAAGTGCAGTGGAATGCACTGAGCTGCAATCCAGCTTGTAGTGTTATATGACTTTAGTGTATGGAGCATTGCAGGAAGTGCTGGGGAGGGGAGTGGGGAGGCCTTTTCATTTCATCAGCTACTGAGTAACAGTGTTCTCCTTCCTCAGACCCCACCTGCAACAACAGAGGGTCACTTGGATGCTTGGGTCAGCAGACAAAGTGTGAAGAGCCTGTGCAATCTGAGTTTCTGGTAGTACTTGACTCTGTTCTCTGAGCACTGCTGTGCAGAGTGCAGTGAGGTGAGAAAGTTGGGAAGAGTAGTGTGTTTGGGATTGCAGATCAACTGTGCATATGTAGGCTGGGACTGTATCCCCAGCCCCACCATGTTGGAAGGTGAAGATTCTTGGGCTGAAATTCGGTCCTCATTGAAATAAAATTCCTATTGATTTCATCAGGCCAGAGATTTTTACTGCCAGAGCAGTAAAAGAGTCTTTCTGTTCCACCAGTACACACACATGCTAAGTCCATTTACTTAGACTTAGGTTTTGGCACAGATTTTGGCCTTAAATGGAAATCAGTTCAAATCCATTTAATATTGGTAGCTTGGATTTCAGATTACATGGATGGTTAAACCCAGCTATATGTGATAATGAATAACCAGTTAAGATATTCCTGTAATTTGAAGAGTACCTGGTATTTTCCTTCTTTCTTCTCTAAATTACGATGTTGGTGTCCACAGAGTTTTCCAAGCATTTGTAATGACATTACAAGAAAACATGATGGTACCTTTTCTGGCAGAACAGGATCTTTGGTCTATGAACTGCGTCTTAGAAACTAGGAAAAGTTTGGTGTGGTATGGATTGTGTTACCAGTGTAAATTGCTAACAAGAGTTTTACTGTTCACCTTGGGTTTCACATTTGCATTGCTCCATTACAGCAGTAATCAAATGCAAAGCTACTGTTATACCAGCATTGTGGTAAAGCTGTGTGGTGCAACATCATTGTGAAAAATGAGGTCTCTACCCAGAAGACATTACAGCCAGAATTGATGTTTCTAGGGTAGGGATGTAGGAAGGTTGCGACACAGAGAAGATAAAAGGATAATGCTATTTAGTGCTTTCATTGTTCGCATGGATATCTCTGTCATTCTTACTGTCTGCTTACTTAATGTTCTTCAAGAGGAGAGCTTGAGGTTGTATTGAAAAAGTGTATAAATGTTTCGAGCAGGAGTAAATGAGTAGTCAGCTGGTGGGATGTCCCAGCCTGTATGCTTCAGGTTAGAAAGCGCAGAAGTTGCTTGGCAGATAGATTGCTTAGATGGGATCATTGTAATACATAGATCCTATTTAAGACATATGTAGACATAGATCCTATTTAAGATGTAGGTTGTCAGATTATTATAGATTAGGGTACTTTTACTCTGGATTCTTAGCTCTACCCTTTTGCAGAGGCAATCTGGAAGTTGAAAAGTATTAGAATTGATATGCAAGAATCATTATAGTCATTCAAGTAATGGGCTGCATATGGAACTACTTTGACTGTATTACTGTTTTCTTTGCATGGCAATACTTCATAGTTCCAGCATCTCAGATATTGCATGTTCTGGAACATAAATCCTACAAATTTCAGTTGTGGAAAAAAATTGCCTAAATTCATGTTTTCACACATAATTGTATATATGTACTATATATATATATACACACACACATATACTTCTAAGCTTGCTTATCATTGGCCTCTGTGGTTAGTCTCTGAATGTGGTGCCAGATACTGGAAAGCTTGATTAAAAATAATTAATCATGATGTCAATGATTTTAAGAGCTGATGGGTGCCTTGGAGAAAAGGACTAGACAGTTGCAATGCTTGATACAGGAAGTGAGTGCTGACCTTGGAATCCGTGTCTTCTGAACACTGCTGTTCAGGAATCATTGCATCTGTAATTGTGTCTCACGGCATTATCCAAGGCATTGTGCATACAGACAGGAGCCCAAGTACAATGCACACACAGTAGAAGTGAGGAAGGAGTATTTCTCTGGAGCTACAGAAATTACTCCAAGATGACCTCTCGTAGTTTACTGGTATAGTATGAACTCAATCATCAAAATACAGCGACCATCACCATGTATCATTACCATGGAGGTTTAGCTTTGTTTTGGGCTTGGCATGCTCAAGGAGTATGAACACAGATCTTCTCATGAACCTGCAGTGTGGTGTGATGCAATGACATCTGTTTAACAGTACTTGACAACCTGCAAACAGGTTAGAAACCAGTAGGAGTACTGTCTCCACCTAATTCTCGTAGGGGAAATTTAAGAACTTGGAACTTTATTGCCTAACCAGACATATATCCTTACCTTTGGCAGTTTTGTCAAAGAGGTGCATAGAAACTGTGTTTTTTTTACTTCCTCCAGAAACTGAGACGTTCACCAGTGTACTACTGCACGTTGCTGAGTCTTAGTTTCTGGGACTCTGTATTATGAAGCCTCCCTTCCATGCTATGTAGCGTCATGCTTGTTACTGCTAGTGTTATCCCGTCAAAGCACTGGCCAGGTTCCATTTCATATTTGAAATATTCAGGAAGAATTTTGACCAATGTGATTTTGCTGTAGACCTCACTTCAAAGAATATTTTTTCTTAAGAAAGAAAAGTGATTACCTGTCTCTTACTGGTTTCTTAATATTTTGCACCCTTAAAGATCTCAGAAGAAACATTGCTGTCTTGAAATAGTATTCATGCAACTGAGCATGTGCTGTAATAATAATAATGAAGCCTGAAAAACAATTGCCAGTTGTTCTCCTATCAAGTGAAACGGGTTGAGAGCATTGGAAAACAACAGTCTCCTAAAAGTTCAAGTAAAGGCTTGAAAGAGGGAGGTGAGGAACATTGATCCACTGTCAGGATTACTGGGAGCTACACTGAGTGACTTGGTCAAGGGAACAGCTTCTTTCTCTGCCTTCTCAAGCTTCCTCCTCAGACTTCAACTGTGGAGCAAGGATGAGTGGAATCATGTCTTCTGCTCCGCTTTCCTCCCTCTCCTTTGTTTCAGTCTAATCAAGTTCAGACTTCAGAATACTGTATTTTCCTAAGAAATACAGTTGTTATGGAATAGGTCCAATATCTTCTAGAGTCATTGTTACAGGGATTTTATTGGCTTGATACAGTGAGGTTTTTTTTCTTCCTCCTGTGGTTTAAAATTACTTGTCTAACATGTTGATTTATAGCCTGTCATGTAAGACTGTTTCCCCTTGGCTATATCTTTTTAAGATGATCAAATATATTTCTGAAAAATGTCCTGTTGTTGCCTTGAAATATTAGGTGATAACTGCACAAGAGAGGGATTAGCTTGTTAAACCTAATATGACACCAGCAGACTGCAATTAAAAACTTTCTTAAGGCAGCATAGAGGAAAAAAACCCCCAAACCTTATGGTCTGAGGTATCACAAGTATATTCCATTCACCCGGGAAGTTTGTAGGTTGGTGTGATCTGAGGGGAGGAGACTCCTGGGCTGGGGCTCCAGGAGAGCAGCTTTTGGTGATGCTGCCGGAGCTGCCTGTCTTCCTGCTTGTTCCTCCCCGGTTCATTCCTGCAGGCTGTGCCAGCAGTGTTTGTGGAGCTGAGCAGTGACTGATCAGGGAAACCGATCCAGGTTAAAAATAACTTTTCGGGGATGGTGGGAGGGACATGAGCACAATTGGGGGCTATGGCAGGAGTGCACAGAAAGGAGCAGAGAAGTTGAGACAGTGGCAGCTGCCTTGGCTGTCAAACCACCATCAGAGGAAATGCCGAGAGAAAGCTCAGCCTGTGCTCACGTGCTCTCCTCCTTCCAGCTGTGCTCCAGAGATGGCCATCTGCTCAGTGCTGTCTCTTCTGACTCCTCCTCTCACCCAGGTCTTACTGTCCCAGCTGAGCTGCTGCTGGAGTTAACCCTAGCTCACTTGGGTCAAAATGAGCTGAGGTAGCTTCAACAGCTAAATCATAGGTCTGTGCTAACCCAGCTCTCTGGCGGCGACCGGACCGCAGTGTGGTCAGGCAAGAGAGAGGCAGGTGATACCTCCAGCACAAGGAACAGGGACAAGGTGGAAGAAGTAGTTTTCTGCTGACACACTTGCAGCTGGAAGATAGTATGTGAATACTAAGTTATGAATGCTGAAAGGAGTGATTTCATTGATGGCTAATGGCAGGTTTGTGAGGAGATACTAATGTTAAGGGGATGGCATTGAGGAGGATCTTGCAAGAGGATTTCTTTTCTTACAACAACCTAATACATATCACAGCCTTTGCACATAAATGGAGCGGAGCGAGAAAGATGCCTTTTCAGTACTGTGTGTCTTGCCTATTAAAGTGTGCCACTTGGCTGGTAGCCAACAGAAATAGCATTGAAGTGAGTAAAGATACTGCTAAGGAAATACCAGATAGGAAAGGACAATTCAAGAGAGATATTGTGGAAACCTAGAAAGAAATGGTTTTTTACTTTCAAAAGATGGTTTTGAAAATAATTACTTAATAAAAGCAAAGCCTATATTCCTTTCAGTTATTCTGTTAAATATTATCTAATATTTCTTCCCCTATTCTTCTGTGTTGAACTGGACTTGGGTGTCTGCTTACAAGGTTCCTCTAGGACATTGATTAAAGTGTGTGTTACCAACTGGCTTTAATTTTTATTTATGTATTTATCTACTTATTTTTACACTTTTGTATTCTCACTGAGCACAGAAAAGGAGCAGTTGTGTGAAGCATTACCATGGTGCAGAAACAGTCCTTCATTTTCTTCCCACTTCTGGTCAGTTTTGGGGATTCCAGCAGGCATTTCTCCCTCCCAGCAGTAGCTCCCCAGCTGAGGAAGACTCAGCTGCTCTCTTGGGGGAATTGTTTACCTCTCTGTGGAATCTTGTCCCGGTCAGCTATGTGTTAAGAATGTGAATAATTTTGCTGCGGCTGCTTTACATGTAAAAAGCCTGACCTTAAGATATTTTATCCAGCTGGGTTTTTTTCTTTCTCTTTTTATTTTTTGCCTCTAGCACTGGTGGAGTTGAGAGTTTTATCTTGCAACTGCAGAAAGCTGCAGTGACTAGCAGTCATATAAAGTGTTTAGTATAAAGGGGTATTTTTGTAGTCTTAAAAATCCATTAAGTGGCAGTTGGTGGTGTTTAGCAATTCTTACTTTTGGACGTGTGGTTATACATGTGTATTTGATAGAGTTAATAAAAGTAAGCGCTGCATGGAGACTTCTGGAAAATGTCTAATGAAATCCCTAGTGCTGCAGAGTTTGAGTATATTATATTACAAGGTTGAGCATATTGATTTTAAAATGTTAGAGGCGAAATGTCTTTTTTGTATTTCTGAATGAGAATTTGAAAAAATGAAAGCTAGCATTGCAGTTAATACATAAAACTAAAAAATGCCAACAATTTTTTAAAAAGTAATACTGTATGTAAAAGTTCTACATCTTCCTACTCCTTGAACAATAAATATACCAAGTTGTCTTGCCCAGCACGCTTGCATTCTGCGTGTATGTATGTGTCTGTACTGAAAAATATTAGGAATCTCAAGATAAACCCCAGATGTTTCTTCAGTCACGTGAGACATGCTGCATTGGACTGTGAGGCTGAGAGAGAAGTAGCCTTCACTTGTCTCACAATGGAGCTATATTTCTCAGATATATTTTTTTTCTTTTTGACTGTGCATTACTGCTTGATGTCAGTTGGTGTCCCATTGTGGCATAAATCCTCAAAGGAGAGAACAGGTCAGTGGTGATGCATTCCAACCAGATATCTTGGAGGTTTCATAGCTCTATTAAAGTACGCCCCAAAGAAAAATTAGGGGGAACAAAACTCTCCTAAACTTCTAAAGGCCATATCAGGAATATGCTTGAACCTTTTTTGGAAAATTATGTTAGTATTTGACCTTGAATATGAATGGCCAACTTAGTTTTACTGTTTTTACCTGAATTTTTCTTGCCTTGGAGAAGAGGTTTTAAAATAACAGTTGAAAGTTCCGGTGGTTTAAAACTTGAAAAAAACCCATATAATAAGTTAAAAGAAGAGGGGAGAGGAGTATCACTCTTTAAATGTTAAAATCTTATGAAATATAAGAAGACTTGTAATGCCTTAAGTAGGCAGCACTCAGTATAAAGGACGGAGGCAACTTTAACAGGACTAAATGCAAAATTCAGTTTGTAGAGTTGGATATGGAAAAATGGCAATAAACAGTACTAAAGCATAGCAAATTAGCAGCACCATGTGACTTTCTGGGGAACAGCTGACTTTCACAGACCAAAAAGCTCTTCCAGTCTTTGACAGAATTCTTTTCTGTGCTTTGGGGCTTTATTCCTGAACAACAAACCTCATAACTCATCTTGCTGAATCTAAATGCCCAGTTTACAAGTCCCTTGTATCCAGTTTGGTTGAGAAATCATTTGCAAGCTCTGTGAATATTTGTAAAAATCCTCTTTTATATGTAACTCAATACGTATGCATCTTTATAGTAGAAGGAAAAGCAATGGGAAGCACTCATCTTAGTGTCTGTGGCCACTGGAAAGAAATGCTTTGATACACAAATAGCATTATTGTAAATGTAATGTCAGCCAAACGCATTTTTGGCTAACGCATGAGCAATAAAATTAGCAAACACATCACTTGCTGCTAATGAAGAGGAATAAGCTCATCATGAGACTTTCACTGAACTGCTATTCTATCCAGCTTGGTTTACTTGCCCTGATAGAGTAAGAAACTGCTGTCTCAGAAAAAAAAAGGAGGGGGGGATGTGGGTTCTGGTAGGAAGGAGTTATGCTATCATTCGGACAGCTCAGTATGTGAAAAGTGTGTCTGGGGTAGAACAGGGATGGCCTGCTGCTCTTGTAGCAAATGTGCCCTGTGTACTAATATGTGTAAAATACTAAGACCACTAAACATCCCACCTGAGAGAAAGAACCTGATTCCAAGAGAATACTTAAAAGAGTTTTTAGAGTGCTTTATTTAGATGGCAGCTGGCCTTTGCACAGCAAGGTGTCGCTTTTGCTGGAACTGCCATCTTAATATATTTAGTAATTTAAGGTGCATTATGTCAGGAGTAGGTTGATTTTTGGTTTTGTTTTTTAAGATTGCACACCTTGAGGGTAGGGACACTCACTTGGACCCCTGGAGTAGAGTAGCAGGTGCCATTTTTTATTCATGGCTGGATTTCATGTGTGAGGATCCTGGTACACAAGTGCAAATGAAGCTATACTGGAGTGCCTTTCTTAAGAAACAGTGCTGTTCAACCGTGTGGTGCACTTTTCCCTCAAGGTTGGGTCCAGTTCTACCTCAACTTTGAAGATGCCTTCTGTGCAAGGCTCTTCACTCTGTGTGTTCTACATCTGTTGAGACTTTGTGAGATTTCAGTGGAGTCAATAAATTCCTGAAGGCAACTTGCTAAGATTTTTTTTCCAGGAACTTGTATTGGTTCTTTGCTGGGTGGTGCAGTGTTTATTAATGTTCTCAAATTGGCCTTTAATACTTATATTGGTATTAATGTCAGCACTGTTGGACACATTTGCATGCTTCGTTAGGCTGAATCAGACAAGGGCAGAAGTGTGGAGTAAGGAGGAATTAATCTGGCTGAAGTCTGCCTGTTCTCTTGGGTGGGAAAACTTTATGATTGCATGGGTGAAATGCACAGCACCTGTCCTGCCCTCCTAATGATTTCAGTACACCTTAGGAAGAAGTGATAGGAAAATGCTTCCTGTTCTTGTCTTTTCAAGCTGATTTCTGTCTTTAAATTGAGTTTCTGGATCCATTATTGCTTTCTGGGTGTAAATCATACCAATCCAGAGGAAGGTTTCAAACCAAATAGTGACTGAGTATTTGAAGATTCTTACCCCGTGTGTATCTTTCTCCTAGTTATAAAGGCTATATAACACCATTGTCTGCTAATAGCTTTTGGCAAACCCTGCTACTCAGTGCTGCTGCTGGAAGGATTTGCTGCTCTTTGCATCAACTCGACTGCTTTACTGTTATGATAAAGAAGGTAGAAGACAGGGAGATAGGAGGTGTTGCATTCAAGAATAGCAACTTGAATCAAAATACAGAGGCTTGGTAACAAGCTCTCCACTGGCTTGGACTTCTCTGCTGTGTGCATAGGATTTGATTTGGAGTACCAGGTAGGCAACTCCTGTTCATTAGTTACAGTCGTAAGCCTCAGAGCTTTCCCATTGTTGGGCTTGGTATGAAAAGGGGATGGCATGTTTGGTAACACCTCTAGTTATTAAAAAATATGAACAGGAACCTATAAGTGGTTTTCAGTGAACATCACAGGAAGATGATGATGCTTTTTGGTTTGGGACAACTCATTTGCTTGTACTTGAATTTGTTTTCTAATTGCCCTCTATTTCCTTTTCTTCAGAGTTCAAAAGGATGTTATATTACCTTTATAGTATTAAAAGTATTGATGAATAGTGCTGTGGCTTGCCCTAGTTGACAGGAGAAACTCTTAAGCCTCACGGGTTAATCACAGAATCATAGAATGGTTTGGGTTGGAAGGGGCCTGAAAGATCGTCCAGTCCCACCCCCCTGCCACAGGCAGGGACACCTTCCGCTAGCCCAGGTTGCCCAAAGCCCCGTCCAACCTGCCTTGAGCCTTCCAGGGAGGGGGCAGCCACAGCTTCTCTGGGCAACCTGTTCCAGTGTCTCACCACCCTCACAGTGAAGAACTTCTTCCTTATATCAAATCTAAGTCTATCCTCTTCCAGTTTAAAACCATTACCCCTTGTCCTATCATTACACTCTCTGATAAAGAGTCCCTCTCCATCTTTCCTGTAGGCCCCCTTTAGATACTGGAAGCCTGCTACAAGGTCTCCCTGGAGCCTTCTCTTCTCCAGGCTGAACAACCTCAACTCTCTCAGTATGTCTTCATAGGAGAGCTGTTCCATCCCTCTGATCATCTCCATGGTCCTCCTCTGGACCCGCTCCAACAGCGACATGCCTTTTTCATGTTGGGGGCCCCAGAGCTGAACACAGTACTCCAGGTGGGGTCTCACCAGAGCAGAGGGGCAGAATCACCTCCCTCGACCTGCTGGCCACGCTTCTCTTGATGCAGCCCAGCTGGCCTCAAGCGCATACCGCTGACTGATACTCAGTTTTCCATCCACTACTACCCACAAGTTCTTCTCCGCAGGGCTGCTCTCAATCCACTCATCGCCCAGCCTGTATTTGTGCATGGGATTGCCTTGACCCATGCACACGACCTTGCACTTGGCCTTGTTGAACTTCATGAGGTTTGCATGGGCCCATTTCTCAAGCCTGTCAGGATCCCTCTGGATGGCAATGCAAGGCATATGGCTCAGGCACCGTGTGACAGAGTACAGGTCACCGCAGTGGCTGCCGGTCAGGAGGAACAGGAGTGAACTGGAGCTGAGGCTGAACCTGCTACAGACCATGTCCAGAGGGTGGGAAGTTTCCTGTTCCTGTAACCAAAGTGAGGGGATTTCAGGGCAGTAAAGTAGCACCTTTGGAAAGAAGCTATGTACACACTCGCGTGTGTGTGCATGTGCATTCACACATGCATGAAGTAAGCAAGGCTATTCCATGCTGCTCTGTAACATAAACCTGACAATGCAGTAATTTATAAATGCTGTTTATATAACATGATTTAGCCTCAGTATAAGATTCCTGAATTAGCATATAATAGTGCTCCTGGTTTGAGTTCCCTCTGCTCCAGTGCTGAGGAAAGATTAGGAGAGGTTTATACAACTTTCTGTCTGTTGATGCACCCGCCATGGGTCATTTGGTTAGACTGAACTCTAAATAGTTTAAATAGCTCTCCAATGAGCAGACTTAAAGAGTAATGATGTACAGTTATGGCTGTATATACAATTGTTCTGTTTTAAATTAGAAATCCTTTTTAGAATAGGATTCTTCCCTTGTGTTTGTGTAGGGCTCAGCACAGTGCAGAAGGCTTCGGGTACCATCACAGTAGAAGGGATTTTGTGCAGCTAGGAGATAACTTGAGCAGTGAAGACGTAAAAATACAAACCTTCCCCTCTTTATTTTACCATTAATGCAAACCTGACCTGTGAATTTTGGTATATAGACAGTCCTGGTGTACTGCAAATGTTGAACTGAATGTTGTGTGCTCACTCCTTACACCTCTGTTCTGATGTTGGATCTGAAGCAAGGTGTGTGTTTTCCAGAATGCGGACATTCTGTACTCAGGGAGATACTGCTGCTGCCTATTACTGTTGGCCAGGTTTGACTGCTAAATCAGGAGCCTGTGCCTCTTTCACAAAGTTGGGGGAAAGAGTGGGTGCCTTCAGAAAGGGTCATTCGAGCCTTTGAGGCAGGCAGCAACTCACTGTGTATCTTGGGTGCTAACAGTGTCACCCTCTCCACCAAATATCTAGGGAAACAAGGCTTCTACCACCAGCTCTTCAGCCACAGATGGTGCTTTTTCCAAGGCCGGGGGACAGGGAGAACAGGCTCTTTGTCACTGTTCCTCAGGTCTGTCCATTAAGCTGCCTCTGTGATGGGGCTCTTTGCACTCTGCTTCCCTTCTTCTCATGCCCGTGTCCTGGTTGGGAAGGAGCAGCTCAGCTCTGTTCTTGCTTCCCACCCTACTTGGAAGAAAGCAAAAAAAAAAAAAGTAGTATTTGTGATGGCTTTTGATTATTTTCACCATTTTTCCATTATTGTTGTTACCGTTGTGGCTGCTCTTTCCTTGCCTGTTTGTAACTGTTCTTTTATGGCACTTAAGCTTCATGCAGAGTACAGGATTGTTGCCTGGGGCAGGACCTCTTCCAGTCTCCTGCAGGCCTTCCCCTTTCCAAATCCTTTCCAGAGTGCCTGACATGCTTCCAGAAATGCTATAATAAATGTATATATAAATATATATGATTAAATTACTTGTCTGACTGGTGAGACAAATAAGAGCCTTATTTCTTCATGAAAGGTGTCATGTCTTTTTTTTAATATATTGCTTTCAAAGGGCTCACAGGCCTACTTGAAATTAGATTAATTTCAACCAAATCACATACACAGACATGCACACATATAATATCTACATGTATGTCTGTATGTACACACATGTACTCTCTGGGACATCAACAAGAGTTGTCTGATTAAATGTTCTGATTGGATTTGAAAATTGACATGGCAGTGTGTGTGTGTTTTTTCTTTAAAGGTTGGATCTCTTGAATAGTTCATCAGAGCTTCTTGAAGTGTTTACATACATGCTCTTTGTCTGGAGATACCTTGTTATAAATACTCCCATCATTTTACAAGCATTTGTTTGGAAATATGTTGAACAGCCATGCTTGGTTTATTTCCAAATGTCTTAACTTTGGGACCCTGGATTGGCTTATAGCCTGAAGTTTGTATCTCTCCTTTTCATGCTAAGAGCTGTAATTGATCAACTCGTGAAACACAAGGACTGTAGTGTAAAATGGCAGGCGTCCTCCATGAAACACACATGGCCAAACGCAGTGTGTCTTACAAGGAGCTGCAGTGGGTGGGGTTTTTTGTTCAGTTAAAAGAACAAAAAAAAACCCCAACACCAAAGGAAGTTATGTGCTGCTACTTGATATAAATTACATAGTGTTAAAAAGTATTTTGATGTAACTGGTGCCTTTTGAGACACCTGCTAAGGAGCTGTGTCATATTTCCAGTTACTGTTCTCAGCTCTTGTTTTTTTTCTCTCTTGCCCTTTCCAAGTTGGTGAAAGTTTTACGGTGGTTGTTCTTCATAAGTACCCTGCTGCTAAGTCTTTAGAGTATTTTTTCTTCTCTTGAAAGAATTTAAATAGCTTTGATTAGTCATGAACTTAAGGAAAAGCAGCTGGGAAAAAACAGTAGAGAAGTGTCATGATGGCCCTTTGATTTTTTTTTGTGATACTTGTGAAGGAACTTTGTATTAGCTCTAGGGCTGGTAGAATACAAAAACTAATGTGATGAATTTCAAATGTTGATTTCATTTCTCTGGTTCATTTGTTTTTTAGTAATCCAGAGCTGTTTTAAATCTGGAAAGGTACTGGAAACATTTTGAACAGCTGTAATCTTGATCATCAAAAGATGCTTCTCAATCTCTAGTTACTTTTGTTTTATTTTGCCTCATTCCTTCCATAGCTCTAGGAAATGTGCCATGTCCTGGGGCTTAGAGGATTAAGGTAATCTTATTTCAGGGTTGGTTTTTGGTGGTAGCGATATGAGGGTTTCTAACCTGGGACCCAGGAGAATTGACGCTTTAGCTCTCCACCATCTTTTTGCCTACTACTACAAGTTGAATATTTTGGGCTGGACTTAATTACATTAATAGTAAGTTGTCATACTGCCATAAGCAGAACAATAGCAGGACCCTGTTTTACTGGATGCTGCACAAACACAGAATAGTAAATACATCTACCTTCTGTAGGTGACTATCTAAATAAAATAAAGAGTTTGATGGTAAGGAGAATGAGCAGTGGCATAGCAGGGAGTGTCATGTTAGTTTTATTTTTATTTATGTTTTTCTTCTGATAGGATGTTTACCAGAGCATTGTATCATGTCCAGAATCCTTCCTCTATCTTTTGGGCATACTCCCTTTGTTAGTTCTTCAAATGTCCCTTGAAAACATTATATAAAAACCTTCCTGTTAAAGTTGTTCCTTACCTGTAATTTCCCATTCCTAATTTACTGTCCGTTATTTTTTTGGTATGTTGATGTGACTTGGTGACACTTACATTTCACCACCTACCCATATTCTTTTTCTGTCTGCCGCAACTTTATGTACTAATATGTACCAACTTATGTACTCTTCTGCATACTTTTTCCATTAGTAATCTGGTATTTTAAAGAAAAAGGAAGCACTCTGACAATGTGAAGTGGGAACGGACAGTCAGTGCAAAGCAGGGCTGGAGCATCCTATCAAAATAATGGATGACCTTAAGGGCTGGAGTGCTACCAGAACTGAAAATAAATTCAGGAGCACAAAGGGTAGAAATCCTGCAAGCAAGGACTAAAAGCAAGGACTAAAAGCCAGGATTAAAACCCCAAACTCAAACTTCCTCTGCTGAAATCAACAAAGAAAAGGAATGACTTTACCACGAGGATAATTTTTCCACCACTGTTTGCACATCATCAATGGTGTGCGCAGCTCTTAACAAAACCATGTCCCAGTCTGATCTTTTTTGATAGAGAGATGGGCTACTACAGTGATAGAGTGAAGAGCCTGTTTTACAAGAGAAAATGAAAAGAATGTTGTTTGTTTAGCCCAGGAGGCCAAGATGCAAGCATCCATTAGGATGAAGAGGTCTTGGTCTCTGTAGATAACAGCAGAGCTGCTGAAGTTAAAAGACAATTGAAACTAAAGGCAGAGGGAATAAACACCCTGCATAATTTGGGCTGAAAGTAAGAGGGAGGTTTATCACCTCCAAAGCAGGAGGGCTTTGGAGGAACTTTGTAACAGGAGCAGCGGGAGCAGAAAACTTAACTAGCGGTGGGGTAGATCTCCGTTAGTTTCTGAATGGGTTACATGGTTTATGAATGGTCTAAGTGACCTTGTGGCAAACAAATGGGCACTCAGTAGGTTTCTGAGTGCTGATTTCCTCCTGCCTTTTTGATACACTAAAACTGAAGAGTGCTAATGATTCTCAGGATAGCTTCTTCATTATGTGGCTAGAATATTTTAATCAGGATTATAGTTAGGCATGGGAATTTGTGGGCAAAATTTAGCCCCTGGTGTTAGCAACCTGAAAATAGGCAAAACAAAAGTAGAGTACAAAAGTGGATGAAGCATCCAACTAGAGAATAATTACAGATAGAGAATATTACAAATAAATTTCTCTGTTCAGTGGGGCTGCAGCAACCCTGACAGAGCATATTGTATGCACTGTTTCCTGAATTTCTTACATTTTGTATGTTTAAAATAATGAATGAAAATTCCTACAATGGTGGGCTATCACAGAAAGGTTTGTAATCAATTCTGGATCATCTCTTCTGGCATGGGCTTTAGTTTCTTTCCTTCCGCAGGGAACCTGTATCTGTTTCCTGCATCTGTCACCCATCCTTCTTTGTGAATGGAAAGCAAGTAATTAATTTTTATTGTTGTTAACAATTAATTACCCTTGCCAAATCTTGGAGGATCTATTGTCTCCTTCAGACACAATGTTCTTGGGAAAAAGTCTTACTTATTGTAACCTCTTGTGCAATCTTCACTTGGATGATAAATACATCTTGGCAACGAGGAGCTTTCTGAATGAAAAATGTTGCTGGACAACCCTGTAGTACAGCAAGAACGCAAGCCGCTGCCAATGCTGGTGGAGTACAGCCAGGCGGGAGGGTAAAATGGGGAAAGCCTTTCACATTGCCTACAGAGCAGAGTGAGATGAAGTCTGTATATGTACACATCCAAATATCTGTTTACCATCAAACAAGGATTTTCCCTGTTGAGCATCTGAGCTCAAAGGTGGCCTTCCTTCTAGCAAAGTCTTGAAATCTGTTGGAAAGCTGCCTTCTACTAGTCCGAGACTGGGGAAGTAACGGAGAGCATGTTGACCCTGCAGCTGTCTGGTTTGGGTAGCACACTGTAGGAACTAGCTGGGAAACACCCGCTCCCCATTTTTCTCTATGAACACACAAATTTGCAGAGTTGCCTCAGTCTGTTTCATGGTTCATGGCCTGACTGGTTTTCCATTACATCTGTCCAGAACCGCAGCTGACCACTGAAACCTCATTTTAATATTGCAGCTGTAACATTAATTACAAAATTATTAGAGTTAATTGTAAAAAGATATTTTTCCCTTGTAGCTTTTCACCTTTTTCTGGTTTCTTTTTTCACCAATAGCTAGTGATGTCTGAAAGCTAAAAGGTGCATAAAAGCCTGCATGGGGAGTTGTTTGAATCCTCGGAAGGGAGTAGACAGAATGCAAAGAATGAGTTGGGGCCGGGACCGGTCTGTTCCCTTGTGGTTTATGTACGCGCTGCCAGTGGCTTGTGTTTCTCCTTGCAGCCTGACAGCTGGCTGTGGGGTTAGCAGAATGCAGCTAGCGGCCAGGTTTCTCAAACCATACTGCGGCTGACAGCATTTGGCCTGGTGAAAAGGAAACAATCTGAAGCGGAGGGCCTGATGCAGTGTACCTTGCAGTTAATGGAAATCTTTGTTGACCTCAGTGGGAGCTGGATTTGATCCTGTGCCTACTTGAATGTTTTGGCGTGGATATGGCTCCGAGCAGAATTTTTTTTTTTTCCATGTCTCATTTCTGGTCTTTTTACCCTTCTCTTTCTAAAATGTACTTACCTTAGAGTGGTGTAAAATCAAGACAGCTCTCTCTGTGTCAGTGTAGCTGTGCACTTTTGTCCTTGCCCTCTTATTTCCTCAGCTGTCTACTGTCTACAATATTAGTTTGCAAGATTTTGGCATTGATTTCTCTCCTCCTTCTGGAGCCATTCTACTGCTTCTCACAAACACCCTCCATTTCACTTAAGCCTCTTCTCTCCATCAATTATAATTACTGATACTGCCTAATTGATCTTCTGCCCTTCTTCCCATCATTCAAAACAGTCCTTGTATCGATTTCCAGCAAATGCAGCCCAGGCTCTGGCCCCTGCCACAGCAGGGAGCCAGCTTCCCTTCACCAGGCTCCTGGAGTCCAGCCCGTCACTGCCTGTCCCAGCCACGCTCCCTCACTCAGCAGAGCTCATCGCTACATTGCATGTAGGAAGGAGAGGGTCACCATGCCCCATTAGCCAGCAGCCACCTTGGGCACAGAGCACACCCTCCACAAGCCTCAGCCATGCCTCAGCTTGTCCCCGCTCCCTCATGAAAAGCTGCTGGAATGAGTGGAGTGCTTTTCAGGTGGCTGCCAGAGAGGAGAGAGCTGTGGGCATGGAGGATGGCAGTGGGAAAAACAGTGCAGAGGAGGCAAAAGGCCAGCTGTAACCGTGCTGGAGCTTCTTGTTGCCCTCCATTCTCCTGGAGTATCTCATACCCCCAGAGGGATTTGTCTCCTGGGTGGAGAATTATGATTATGTGATCTGCCTCTGAGAAGATCCCTTTCCTTTTTTATGCGGAATGTGTATTTTTTGTTGGTCACTCTCCATTTGCTTGGAGATGATGCGAGGCTTTTGTGAACCAGCATCAGAAACTAGGGCTATTTGTGTCTCATGATAGCTACGGGGGAAAGTGCCAAAGCTATGGGATGGTGTACAGGAGAATCACAGGTGTTCTTTTGAACCACAAAAAAAATTACTTCATTTTTTCCAGCAGTAATGTAAATACTAAGGAAACAGGGTATGTAATGAGGAAACTTTGGAGAGTGGGAGCTGACCTAATGAAAGATGAGAGGCAGTGAACTGGAGCACAGGGCTTGCGGGGGTGAGATTGCCAGTGACACATCTGCTGGTCCCAAGTTCTTGCTGGCCCTCTTAGGTTATTATACAGTCCACAGTGAAATGTGTTGGGCTTTTCTCCTCCCATTATTCCAACTGAAGTTTAAATATGAAACCCCTAACATATCTGCTGAAGGTAGAACATGTGGCTTCAAATAGACCAGTGTCATTTTTACTCTGCTTTTCTGACAGGCAATGGCAAAAGAGGAGAAAGGAGTGCCACAGTATAGCAGGGGGGAAAGGATTGTTTTCAGAGATTATACCACTATGTTGGTGATAAAAAAAACTAACCTATTTTAGCCCCTTCAAATTGTATATAGCCAACACAGCTAAGAGAGAGAAATGGATTGTATGAGCATTTATTCTCTTGGTACTCCATTGCTGACAAAACCCAAAAAAATATCCAAGCCAGCCCAAATGTGTGTATGGAGCACATTTGGTTTAGGAAATTTTAGGACTTGTGATCTGAGGCTGGTGTAAATGGGCAGAGTATGTTAGCAGCCCTGTGGAACTGGGCTGTAAAGCCCAGAGTCCCTGGATGATGAGAATGCTGAGTGCGAGGATGCAAATTTGCTAATACTTTAGAAATGCATCCAGAAGAAGAAAAAAGAAAGAAAGAGAGGAAAAAACCATTGTGGGAAATTCCTTCCTTCATACATAATAGTTTTCTGTTGATTTAAAATTGCCCTTAGTAATGTGTTGATGCCAGTGAAATATTTCAGCTATAGGAAATGTGAAACCAACTACTGCCTTTCTATGAATTATGAGTCATAAATTGTATGAAAAATATTCAAACTTGCTATAGCTATTCCCTAAGCAGAACCTCTGAGTAATGGAGAAAATGCTGCCATTTGGGGGGGAGTAGGAGGGGACTGAGCTAAGCAAATCAAAATGCCAAGTGCCAGCATGTGGCTCTGTGCTAAGTGTGAATTAGTGTCATCTGAGATGATCCTCCCTTGCTAAGTAAACAATTAGAGTATGTTACATGTACTTGCAGTTCAGTCAAGCAAAGTTGCTCTTTTCTGCAGATGATACTGAAAGGGACATATATGTTGGGGCTACATGACTGTTAGCTAGTGTGCAGAACTGACCCGTGGGAGAGCAGCGCACTTGTGCCAACCTGGCTGTCACATCTGCAGCTGGTAAGCCAAGCCAGGAAGGCACAAACTCCATCTGATTCAGTGCTCAGTGGACAGGTTGCAATGACAGAATTCCCCCAAAAATGGCTGTGAAGTGGCAAGATAATAGGATACTGATATTTTCAGGCAAGTCCTTGATGGTGATGTTCATTTCATCCAACTTTAGTCTTCTAAGAGCTAGGAGTTTGGTTCAAATCACTAATCTTCTGTCACCAAAGGTCAGTGTATCTCCTGTTATACCTATTTTATGAATTGCCTTTTGGAGGTGATTATAGAAAGGTTCTCAGCAACTACTTTTGACAAGGTATCTAACTTCTTAATGGGTGAAGTTCAGTGAGTTGAATTCAACATTAAAGCTCTGGATTTCAGTTTCTCCATCATTTCAGAAAAGACCATGCAGCCTTGTGAGGGTTTGTGAATTTTGCTTTGTGACCAGAGGCTAGAGTCATTGTTGAAAGGTATTCTGTATACCTGAGCTATAGTTAAAAGTATAAACAAACTGCAGGAGAGTGTGACTTGCGGGCTGTAGAGCAGGGGATGCTAACTATGGTTGTGTTAGTTTAACTAGAACATCCATATTTGCCCCAGTTTTAGTTTTCAGATTGTATGTCTGGGACCCATATTAACTTCTCAGTGATGGATGTGTGCCCAGTAAAATACAACTAAAAAGACTAACAATGCCACATGCAGTTTGGTGTGCCTTGTCATTTTGCAAAGAGATAGTGAATGATGTCCCAGCTGTACTGAAAACAGCAGTCTTTCTTCCGCATTGATTCTAGTCAGCAGAAATCAACCCCTGCCTAATTAGCTTCTTGTGGCATCTGTGAAAGGGTAAAGCTTTATTGTGTTTGGGTGTGGCTGAGAGACATGCTTTCAAATACCAAAAGCTAAATATTTCATTCTATTTCATCCTATGTCAAACTATGCTGCCTTTTCCAGACCTGATTCAAAGTTTATTTTAAGGAATCTTAAAGAACACGTTTCATTGATGCTTATTTAACTGCTGGAGTTTGGGTAGCTTGTGTTTTCTGTTATTTTCTTATTTTAATTTTTGTGTTGTATAACGCGTGCAAATGTTTTCAAAATATGAGTCTATTTGGCTTGAGGCAGCTGTGATCTGGTGTGAATTATAAAATG
The DNA here is from genome assembly GCF_031877795.1 of Strix aluco. NCBI lineage: Eukaryota > Metazoa > Chordata > Aves > Strigiformes > Strigidae > Strix > Strix aluco. The sequence goes on from NC_133932.1 coordinate 118,172,982, forward strand.
TTTCTATAAATGTAAGAACACTTACTGCTTTCTAGCCTGCAGTACAGTGCTTGGGTTTTGTCTCAATGTGATGCAGTTCTTGTTTGCTTTATACAGGAGATGGCTGTCCGAGCACTGAAGCAGACGGGTAGCAGAAGTATTGAGGCAGCTTTGGAGTATATCAGTAAGATGAGCTACTTGGATCCTAGGAATGAACAGATAGTACGTGTAATTAAGCAGACCTCACCAGGTAAGCATGAACTTCTTTTAAAAAAAAATTGTGTTCTTTCTTGCAATAAGATAGTTTTTAAAGTAGAATCATTGCTGGTGAGTAGTGGATTGGCAGTATTCAGTAGTAGCCTTGCAGAAGACAGTGAAGTGAACATGGCCTGGCAAGGTGGGCTGGGCTGGGAGCTGAATACAACTCACCTGCTTCACAGGAGTTGTCCATGTGCACGTTCTTAGTCCATCTTCTTAAAGAGAAAGCTTTTTATCATTTGGTGCAAGTCAGCTCAATCATCTCAAGTTTACCATGAAGTAAAAGGTTGTGCATAGGTAATTGCTGTGGATTTGTGAGATAGCTCACTTCGTAGGAATTCATTCATGTTAACAGCCTTGTAAGTACACTGCAAAAATAGCTTGGGCCAAGATAGCAGAAGCTTTTCCACTCATCCCTGCTAGTCTGCTTCAGCTCTGTTTCATGTAAATTAGCAAATTGGAGGATTTGGGCCCTGTGTATGCCTCATCAGCAAACATCAGACCACAGCTGAAAAAAGGCCTTTCATGAGTTGTTTCCATTCAGATATTAGCACTTACAGCACTGCAGAATGCTTTTGATCTGCGATCAGGATACACTCTGGTTTGCATACAGTTTGTTACCTTTATCTTCTTTCAGTTTCAAAAATGGGCCAAGCAGACAAATAGCTGTCCTCTGATGGGCTGAACCTGTGTAATCACATGGTAATGTAATCACATGTTACATGCTGCTCAAGGGGTTAGTGGACAAAGGGTTGAACGAATTGGAGAGCTGTTGTCAGGGGCCTGTTTCATTGGACAAGGAACTCCTCTTGTATCAGTGGCAACATCTAGACTTAAAGGTCTTGTCTGTGTTGGGCTTGTTGAAACTAACAAATCCATACTACTGTAATCAGATTGTTTGAATGTATCTCTAAGAGTGGTCATAAATTGAGTTTACTGAGTGCAAGTGATTTCCCCATGACAGAGTTCTCTTCTTGGCCACCTCAGCAGCACCTGCCTTCTTGCCTCTTGATCAAACCGAAGATCTTTGTTGGGAAGGGTGTTAAATTTGGTGTAGTTGATAGAGAGGCATGTCCAGAGATGAGGAAAGCTGAGGAAGAGAAAGCCCATTCAGTCTACAAAGAGAAATCCCTGGACAGAAAGGAGGTCTTCAGTAAAGCCACTTCTTTTCCTGGTAGACTCTGAGGTTATCCACATTTAGGGAAGACAGGAACGGGGAAGAAACTTATTTTCCAGGTGGTCACTCTCAGGAATGGAGCTTCAGATGTGGTGGGAAAGGGTGGTGGTTCTGTGTAAGGAGCAGCTCAGCTGCCCCTTCTATCAGTCTTGAGACTCCCTGTTCTATTATTTGGGGAAATTCTGGAAAACCGTAAGAAAACATTTCCGAGTGTGTTACCCCACAGGGTACGCTCAGTCCCAATACATGCACAAACGTGGCCTCAACTGGGCCTTAAGGAGAATTTAAAATAACTGACAAAATTACTGAACTGTATTTTGCTTTATATTATAAAGGCTTTATTCCTGAAAGTGAAAAAACACACTCAGTTCTAAAGAGCATACATTTCCTCTGAAAGGGTTGTAAAATCTTTCTAGGCTAACATTTCTATTACTCAGTTGTCTTTCATTTGCATTTGGTTTTGCTTTCTTAATGTTCCAATGTATGCAGCTGTTTTGAATACTTAACCTTTTGAGTCGAAGATCCACCTTTGCTTTTAGGGTACGCAGGATGCAAAACTTAAATATCATGTGATTGATGTTTGCCTGCCTGAGGTGCCACGAAATCATACTGATTTGTTTGGTCTGGTATTGTTTGTGCTAGGATAGCATAGGTCTCCTCTAGTTCATTAGGAAGCATGTAATGCTACTTGGGAACTTTTCATTTGCAGTTTGAGAATTTAAATCTTCTGTTTTTGAATTCCATATATTGGTGTATGGAAGTAGATTTTTCAAATTTTTGTCCTGCTTTAACTTAACTAGTAAAGCTAACAGGAGTTTCAGCATACTGACAAGACTGAAAACTTACCAGATATTACTGTGCCACAGAGAGTTACGTATAAAAATAGATGATCCCATGAGTATAGTTGATTAATCTTGAGAATACACTCTGATCTAAAATCTTCACAGGCAAGAGATAGTCATAACAGTTACCGTGTTGGATAGGAATGTGTGGAAAAAAGAATCATCTGCAACTGCCACATTTGGTATCTTCACAAATCCAAATACTCCTCCATCAGACCAGAACAGACTTACTGCTATACAGATCTAGGAAGTGGACATTGTATCTCCTTACATCAGCAAGTTTCCTTACACAGTTTAAGTATGTGTCCCAAAGGAGGACAAATATTGCTGCTACTTTTCTTCATGGCCTCAGATAGGGAAAAACAAAGTTGGTTTGCCCCAGAGGCTCAACATGAATCCTACTGGCAGATGACAAATGGAACTTATGGCTGCCTCCCACCTCCAGACCAGAGTAGCCACTTCTTAGGATGCTCTGGATTGCCACAGCCTCATCACTGCATCTCACTGTGTCCCAATAGATGAGCTATCAAGGGAGTGCTGTTATAAGTACAATCTCACTAAGAATGGCCTTGTGCTATCATGGGAAAAAGAGCTGCTGATTATAGATTTCACTTTAAAGAACACTGATTATTTGTCCAACTCAATTACATTTCAAAACGTTGTTTATGAAAGTGTCGTTTAGTGTGGGGGCAGCCTCTTCAGTGTGCAGAGATGGTGCATAGACCTGCCTTAATAACATGTACATCTTTGTGTGTCTGTATATAACAGGGCTTGTGTGTCAAGGTGAGGAGTCCACAGCTATGCTCAGGTGTGCTGTATCTGGCCTGACTGGAACGTGCTGTAAAGCAGATAATTGGAAAAGCTTTCAATCCACTGTTCAAGCCTCTTAGCTCATTACGACTGTTGTTGCAGATCTTGTGAAGTCAAGATTTTAAAAGGAAATTGTTTAGGCATAGTCCTGTGATTTGTGAAAACTAAAGAACCAGAAGGGGAACAAAAAAACAGTGACAGCACAGAGTTTCCCCTTGTCTTTTTAGCACAGCCAGTGCTTTATACACCTGCAATTTGTCCTCAGATCAAAGAATTGATGAAAAGTGCTGTTAACACTTCCACTGTAGGAATGCTATCTTGTCTCTCCACATTCTTCAAGCTAAGGTTAACATGTTGACACCCTGAAAGATTTGCCTTCCAAACAGATGGAAGATAAGTAATATGAGGGGATACTGTTGTGTCCAACACATTAGAAAGAATACAGGACAAACTGGATGATGCCTTTGTTGTAAATGAAGGAGAGGGAAACAAGGATTTTTGAGGAGAACGATGGAACAGAGAGATGTAAACAGATCCCCAGTGTGAGCAGTGAGCTCAGTGTACAGATGTGGACTATGTGATGACCTAGTAGCTTATAGTAATGTTGACTTTAAGTTGTAGTGACAGTCCTTCCAGGAGCTTTTTTCCTCCCGTTGGTGCTGTACTTAACCCCCTGGTCTGTAGCTTCCTCCTGTCTGTGAGTAATGATTGGTAATACTGGTCCAGCTTTAAAAACCAGGCTGTAGTGTAATCTGATGATTTAACAGTTAAGGACTTTGTGCTTCTATTTTCATTATTTGATAGGACTCCCTGATGATTCCTGGCACGCGCAGTGTTGTGAGCCAGTAGCTCGTTATCAGTAGTAATACTTGGCACCTATAACTTTAAATGTTCAGAGTGCTTAATTTAGATTTTGGAAGGTGTTTTTATAACACATACTCCCTACACAGCGTGTGTGCATGTGTGTGTGTATGTCTGTACGTATAGATGGATGAGTAATGCAAAGTAATTGATTCACCTGTATTGTTTCCTAACATTCTTCTGTGTTCTTTTTATGAAGGAAAGGGTATTGTGCCAAATAATGTAACCCGCAGGCCAAGCTTTGAAGGATCAAACGAATCTTTTCCGTCCTACCACCAAATCAGTAATGCAGCCTATGAAGGGACAGGCTTTGGAGCAGAAGGTGCAAATATGCTTACAGAAGTTCCAAGGCCATACATGGACTATTTAATCTCTACTTCACAGTCTACAGCTATGAATGCTCCGGTACAGCGACCCTCTGGAGTAGTCACTCACAGCACACCAACAAGCCATCAGCAGAAAACATACCCTGCAAATATTGAGTCTTCTGTGATTAATTATCCAGTGGCTAATCACAGCAGTCAAGCCTTGCAGCTGCAGGCATCCCATGGTTCCAACAGCCAGCATTACAGTAGGCAGCACATGATGGTGCAGGGGGAACCTATGGGGTATGGTGTTCAACGGAGCCCGTCCTTCCAAAACAAGATGCAGCAGGAGGGAGGATACACCAATCTCCCAAATAAAGGGGCAGTTGTTCAGAATAATTCTGGTCATGCATTTCAGCAGGCAACGTCAAGTCTGTATATATCACATTCTCATCACAAACAGACAAGTCCTTCTTCTCATCAGATGCATGTGATATCCAGAGGTTCAGCCTTTGCTAATGATTTTTCAGACAGTCCACCACAAAATCTATTAACTCCGTCTAGAAATAGCCTAAACATGGACCTCTATGACATGAATAATCCTCAAGTTCAGCAGTGGCAGGCAGCAACGCCATCGCGCCGAGATTCTTTACAAAATCCAGGAATAGAAACATCTCCACGGCAACATGTATCCTTCAGACCTGATGCCACAGTGCCGAGCCGAACAAACTCCTTTAACAACCACCAGCAACAGCCACAAGTGACAGTGTCTATAAGACAGGTTCCTCCAGGAAAACCTGATCCTTCAATTACATCTCCAAATACAATCACAGCAGTCACATCTGCTCATATTCTCCAGCCAGTGAAGAGCATGCGAGTGATGAGACCTGAGCCTCAGACTGCGGTGGGACCTTCCCATCCTGGTTGGTTACCTGCACAGGCACCGGCTGTGGATGGCTTGGAGATCATTGAGCAGCATGTGCCACCTGTTGGAGCCACTAATGCCTATCAACTAGATGTGGATTACGGTAACCAGGAACTGCGGTGTCCACCACCGCCATATCCCAAGCATTTGTTACTTCCCGGTAGCTCTGAGCAGTTTGATATCAACTGCTTGTGCATGGGTGTAGAGCAGACCCTCCGTGTAGTCCCCAGTTCAACGTGCAATAAGGCTGAGGAGAACAGTGAGCGAAATGATAAAAGCAGCAAGAACACTAAAGCTGAAAAACCAAGCAAGGATAAAAAGCAGATTCAGACGTCTCCAGTGCCTGTACGAAAAAATGGCAAAGATGAGGAAAAGCGAGAATCCCGAATAAAGAGCTACTCACCTTTTGCCTTCAAGTTCTACATGGAGCAACATGTAGAAAATGTCATAAAGACCTACCAGCAGAAAATTAACAGAAGACTACAATTGGAGCAAGAAATGGCTAAAGTAATTATCCTTGTTTTGTTATAATAAAAGATAATGGGGTCAAATTGATTATTACTATTTTTAATCAGTCAAGAAATGTATAAAGGTAGACTCCAGAAGCAGTAGGTATCCAACACCTCCCTATGCCAGACTATACTCACTTAGAAGCATGGATGCAGGTCTGGGAGGCTGTTTGAAAAACCTGAAATGGGAAATAATGTATCTTCATACCAGAAAAGTAAAATGAAGCAAAATCCCCCATAGTAGGAAAGCATTAGGTTTGCTTAGGCAAGAACTCAGCAGCCAGGTTTGAGACTGAGGTAACTCTGGCAATACTTTGGCAGCTCTTTCAAAACACTGAAAAATGTTTTCCTTTTGCCTCCAATTCTTCCTCCCTGTTCCATGATAGCCACTCATTCACCAAAGCCATGGTTCAACTTGGCAGTATATTCACTGTGCCATATTTTTAGATGAATATGTAATACTTGACTGGAGGTTGTCTGTTGAACTCATGTAAGTAATAAGATCATGCAAGTAATCATATCTTGGCCAGCTTGAACTGGTCTGGGGACCCTTGCTGGAACTTGTTGCAGAAGCAGATCTCAGGGAGGTGTACTTCAGTGAGAGAGCTTCTTTCATGCCTAATTGTAGCTCTCAGACCTAAGCTGATTCACTGACAGGACTGCTTAAAACAAACCTGACAAGTTCTGATGGTTGCTCTGGCAGTTTTGTTTTTAATTTTTAAATGTGGAAGAGGTTTTTTTCCCAGGCATGACTAGAATATGACTAGTCTACTTTTGTATTTAAGGATAAACTCTATAAAGAAAGCTATTATTAATGCATAATGGATAATAATTAACTACCCAATCTTCCCTAGCACAGTCAATTTCCAGAGTCAATTAATTTGATGCTCACATTGCTCCAGAAAACTCAGCCATTTGTTTGTTGAGGTTAAAATTAAACAAATACGCTTCTAAAATCTCTTGAAAGGTCGGCATTTTAGTGACAGTTAACAGTTTGTCCTCACTGCAAGTACAGAGTGTGTTGCATTGCTTGGATTTAGTGAATATTTTCCTGAGATTGAGATAGGGAATGATCTCTAGAGAAGTAAAGCAGCAGCTAATTGCATTAGTTTCTCTTCTGACTCTTCAGCTTTCCCTCACTCCGTAACTCAGAGATAATTCAGCTATAAACAAAAACAACTCCTTCCCCTAGCAACCTCATCACTGGCTGGAATAATAAACTCTGGAGATTCTGGCTATCTGAATATCACATTATTGTAGAATTAACCAAGAACACAACACACTAATTATTTTGCCTTAAAATAATAAACACTTCATTTATTATGGATTGATGTACTTGCCTTGCATTTTAAAAACAGTTATTACTTGCTTTGATATGGCTGTTCTGTTGAGTATGAAAATTCATACTACCTGTTCTGCAAGTTTCTGCAAACCTCCTCCATCCTTATAGAGATTTCATTTTTATACCATGGGGATCTCAGTGCATAGTCTAACTGCCCACATTCACCTTTAAAGAGCTAGACTACAGATGTGAAATTAAATCAATCTCAGCAGCAGCCCTGTGGGCCTATGCGTGGGTTTCTAGCCCGCTAATCAGTCAACTTCAACTCCCTCTGCCCTCCTCCCCATTGCCCCTTCTCACCAGGCACTAATCTTCCTCTCAGAGTGGTTGAATTGGTGACATTTAATTCAGGATTTTGGAAATGGGGTATGCAGAAAGAAAAGGGCATGCTACAGAGGATGAGTTGTCAGAGGATACTGGGGATCAGCCCAGGGGCTTCTGCTGGTGGAGACCACCAGTGGTTCTCAGGAGAGGGACAGGCACCGAAGTTGGCAGAGTTAGCAGTATGCAGGCTCTGTCTTGAAGGGTGGGGAAGGTCTGGTTGGATACTGCTGCTTCTCCCCTTTTCAGGAGGTCTCTTCCCACAGCCATGTGAAATGTTACTTGCAGTTATTTGGAGGTTCTCTGGGGACAGGAGGTAAATAAGCAGCTTTTTTACATCTTAGATGCAGAGGGGAAATAATACATTTAGGGGGGAAATAGCATCAGGGTCTGGACTGCAGTGTCTGGGGAGAGGCCAGACCTGAGGGTTATACACACGTATTTTGGGAGGGAAAAGGGAGAAGTTTATAGAACAGATGGTCAGGAGATCTGCAAACCTTGAGAGTGGAGGCTGTATTACGGCAGAGGAAAAAAAAGTTTCTAAAGAATAAGGTTCCCAAGGAACTTGGGAACATGTAGGTCAAAACCAGCTTCTTAATTACAACACAGAAACCAACAGTTAAACAGCACTTGAGGTAGGAACTATTCATGTGAGTTGCCCTGGAGAACCATTTATGAACAAAGTGGACTGCTGCGTCTAGGTTTAAGTTTCAGTTTAAGTTAAGCTGTACCCCTGTGTGTCTACATATAGTGGAGTGCAGTGACAAAGTACACATTTGAAAGTTGTAAACCAAATCCTGTGATCAGGTTTGGTATGTTATATTGTCCTCTCTGACAGTATTGCCCCATGCCTCTTCGTTCCGTCAAAAGAGAAATGCAGACCAATCTCAGATACAGCAAATGCAGGTGAGTTAGGGCACAGTGAATTTGCCAGTATTTCAGAAATACCTCAACAGACAGACAAGAGAATATGTCTCTCATGAATTTGTCTAGAAGGTTCTTGGTTAATTTTGCTGAGAAATGTGTTTTGGGAACGCTTGTTTATTGTTCTGTTGCTATGAATGTAACAGTACTAGCTCTTGTGGTTTGCTTTCCTTTGTAAAGGCTGGCCTTTGTGAAGCAGAACAGGAGCAAATGAGGAAAATTCTCTACCAGAAGGAGTCCAACTACAACAGACTTAAAAGGGCCAAAATGGACAAATCTATGTTTGTGAAAATCAAGACTCTGGGTATCGGTGCATTTGGAGAAGTATGCCTGGCCTGCAAAGTGGATACCCATGCCCTGTATGCCATGAAGACTCTGCGAAAGAAAGATGTGCTAAACCGGAACCAGGTGGCTCATGTCAAAGCGGAGAGGGACATACTTGCTGAGGCAGACAATGAATGGGTGGTTAAACTCTATTATTCCTTCCAAGATAAAGAGAACTTGTACTTTGTGATGGACTACATCCCTGGTGGGGATATGATGAGTCTACTGATTCGGATGGAGGTCTTTCCAGAGCGTCTGGCTAGATTTTATATTGCAGAGCTCACTTTGGCTATAGAGAGTGTGCACAAAATGGGGTTTATTCATCGAGACATAAAGCCTGACAACATTCTGATAGACCTCGATGGGCACATCAAACTGACTGACTTTGGACTGTGTACTGGATTCAGGTGGACTCACAATTCAAAATACTATCAGAAAGGTAGTGTTGTTAGACTTTATTTGTGATGGCATTGTGTTACTTATTTTGAAACAAACGTGAATCTCTTGGCAGAAATGCCAGCTCAAAAAGCAGAGGTGGTGTGTACATTGACAAACAGTCAATGACAACATGCTATGTCTGTCTCTCTCTGACTCATTCAGTCAGTTTGTTTCCAGCCCTTTGTTTCCAATACTGTTCAAATCCCTATCAGTAATGTGGTTGACCACTGCAGTAGCAGCAATTTTTCAGTTTATACTTGTTTGGAGGGTCTCTTTTGATGGTGAAATAATTTAATCACAGATTTAAAGTAGTCCTGTTTGTGCCATTGAGGAGTATTGGCGTCTATTGGCAAAAAGGTCATAAACAATTGGTATAGCTAACTCAAATATACTCCATTGTTCTGTACCTCCCATATGGGAGCATGCTTCCTTGAGCTGAGACAGAGACATTTTGCTGGTTATGGGAAACCAATTGTGAAGGCAAGGTCAAAAGGAAATGCCTTGGGTTTAAAGTTTAAATTATGTTCTTCAGTGAGAGTAGAAGATGGCACAGCTAGACCTAGATAAATATTTTTCTCTTCGTGTGTTGTGTTTTATGACTGTTAATGTAAACTTTCTCTCCCATTTGAAAGGGAGCCATATCAGACAAGACAGCATGGAGCCCAGTGATCTATGGGATGATGTGTCCAATTGTAGATGTGGAGATAGGCTGAAGACATTGGAACAAAGAGCTAAGAAGCAACATCAGAGATGTCTAGCCCACTCATTAGTTGGAACCCCTAATTATATTGCTCCCGAAGTCCTGCTTCGTAAAGGTAGATCACCTGTATTTTTCTCCTGTTTACATGAACGTCGTTGCTTTGAAATACTACTACTTTTTTTTTTTTTTTTTTTCCCCTTAAATAAGCTTGTTGCTGTGGAAGATTGTCGTTCTAAAGGCCACAAACACTTAGGTCAGATTAAGGAGAAGAGATTTTTCTACACGCTCCACTGTTTAACATCACATCACTGACACTGATGGTGGTCATACTCTGTGTCTGTGTATATCTACACTCTGAGGCCTTTGGAAGAGACTGCCAGTAAATGTGTCAGATGATATTGGCAGTAATATTTTTCAAGTGTGAAGCAGATTATCTGAACTCATGGAGTATGACTATGACTGCTAGCAAGTTTACATAGGCTGGTGAGTAGCCAGCTGATGGTTCTGAATCGCTGATTCAGACAGGCCACTTAAATATGGATGATGTAAACTTGTGGAAACATGTCCTCCAGATGCCCAGCCAGAATCTTGAGGAAACCCAACAAAAAGTCTTCCACAATTTACAATGGACACCCTCCATGGAAAAGCTCATCCTGAGGAATTTAGACAGTACTTGATGGCTATCCATGCAGAACAGACGTGGTCACTGTAGTAAGGAGATTAGATGTTCAGTTGTCTGCAAGCCAGATCCTAAGCCTGATCTTTCTCAAGTTGAGAGATTTCATGTTGGACCCTACATCATCCAATGACACAAATCTCCATTGAAATCAGTGTTTAAATCCTCCATTCCTTTTCAGAGATCTCAAACATACAGATTACTTCTCTTGTCACAGCAATTAAGTGACTGAAATTGTTCCTCTGCTTGGAACCTGCTCAAAATGTCATCTGTTGCTTTCTTCCGTCTCTAGAGCCAGGTTGTGTCTTTCAGCAAGTTTTCAAACTCATGGTGTCACTTCCACTGAACCTAGGGGGGACATCAGTCACTAAACCTTTTTTGTTATTCTTTGAGGTCCAGTTTGTGCTGTGTAGTGATGTAGTTGTGGGACAGGGCATGAAAAAAAAACTTCATTGTTTCTAGTTATACGATTTCACCACTCACTTTTGTTGAGAACTAAATTTATTCAGACAGATTTCCAGACAACAGGATTAGATCTTTACTTACAGCAGTAGAATTGAGGTCAACAAGCAGAAGCAGCTTTATGATGAAGGTGGATATCTGTGCTGTATGTTTTGATACTTAATTGCAAGTAGCTCTATACACATTCTCCTTGGCTGGTGGAGAACAACCTTTTGACTTGCCTTTCAGGATACACTCAGCTCTGCGACTGGTGGAGTGTTGGTGTGATCCTCTTTGAGATGTTAGTGGGACAGCCTCCTTTTCTGGCTCCTACACCCACTGAAACCCAACTGAAGGTAAGTTGAATCAAAATTCCAATCTGTGCTAGCAAAATGTTAACCTTTTCCCTTCCCTTCTCCTCCATGCACAGACCTATCTCCTTTTGTTTTACTAGAGAAGGGAGTAGTGACTACAAAAGCCTGATTTTAAATAGCTCTATGCAGGCACAACTCCTTTCCCAATCAATGAAGGTACTGAATATCAGACTAGAACTGACTTGTCCAACTGCATAGATAGTTACTAGTTTTATGAGTCTTCTCAGCACAATTCTGATTTCTTAAGCACAAGTTCATCCATCTAAATTCCCTAGAGTGCCTATCAGATTTAAGTAAGCTGATGTGCCAGTGATAATTGCAGTTGGTAATGTGTTTCGAAGTCAAGTAGTGAGTAGTTTTTTGTTAGAAAGGATGTATCTCAACTACTTTTCCGAGTTTACGTTTTGGAGACAAAATGAAGTAATTCCTTGAAGTCATTCCATTAAGTCATGTGTAAACTGAATATGTTCTCAAATCTGACTCTGGGAGCATTCAGGAAGGAATCTGCCTCTTTAAAAATGGAATTGCTCCTTTTATCTGCTATCTGTCAGTATTTCTTGATTCATTAATTATTAACAGCTAATGCAATCTAATCATTGGGTTCTTGAACCTCTAAAATAAATACACAGACTGTGAGTTGACTAGTTACGTGTATACTTCTGTACAGTTAATGTTGGCAATTGGAAGAATGCTGATTGGAGGATTAGAAGTTGTTTAATACCTTTCTTACATCCAGGTGATAAATTGGGAAAGCACACTGCACATTCCCTCACAGATCAAGCTAAGCCCTGAGGCAACTGATCTCATCACAAAGCTCTGCTGTGCTGCTGAGGACAGGCTTGGAAGAAATGGAGCAGATGATATTAAGGCCCATTCTTTCTTCCACTCTATGGACTTCTCTACCGATATCCGTAGGCAGCCAGCTCCCTATGTTCCAAAGATCAGCCATCCAATGGACACTTCAAATTTTGATCCAGTTGAAGAAGAAAGTCCTTGGAACGATGCTAGCGGTGACAGCACCAGGACGTGGGATCCACTAGCCTCTTCCAATAGCAAACACACAGAACATGCTTTCTACGAGTTTACTTTCCGAAGGTTCTTTGATGACAATGGGTATCCGTTCAGGTATCCCAAACCTTCTGGAATGGAAGTTGGCCAGTCTGAGAAATCTGATGTAGAAGACAAAGGTGTGGTGGATCAGACTGGAGCTTGTCAGCCTGTATATGTGTAAATTATTGTATAGAGTACTCCAGATAAGACTAATCTCAGATCCAGTAGGGCCTTTAACTGATCCTTTAGGAGTTGATCCTGCAGCGCTTGTTAGGTGTAACTTCAGCTGAGGCTGGAGGCATCCTGGGGAGTCAGAAGCTTGCAGGGCCAGGTCCTGAAAATGGCACTCTTGAAAGTTCAGGTCAGTTTTACTGTAAATACTTTGTTGATAATTACACTTGAAATCCTGGTCTTCACCAAAATCTGCAAGGCCAGCAGTCTATCATTTCTAGGCCTATTTTTATTTGAGGTCAGCATCCCCCTACTCAGATTAACATTTACAGACTTCTGCAACTGTCAGCGTTATTTTTTAAATAAATAAAGAGCACTTATATTTTGTTTATAGCAGGGGTTTTTTTCCTACTAAATTATAGGGATTAACTTTGACAAATCATGCTGCTGTTCTTCCTTTCTACATTTTTATTTTATCCATAGCACTTATTTCACATTTAGGAAGATGCATAAAGCTGAAGAACATGTGATGAAAGGTTTCTGTGCAATAATGTAAGAAAGAAAGAAAAAAAAAAAAGAAGAAAAATGAAAAAAAGAAAACTGCTCTCTAATTTTCTAAATTTACTGATGCCATTGTATTCGCACCGTGATTTTTGTTTATTGTATGTATTTTCCACATTTCAAAATTGTGACATAACCTTAAAGCTGCTTTACTTCCTTCTGCTTATTGGAGTGTAATAGAAAGTGTGAGCAAGTGACAATTTGGGTGTGATTTCATTGTCTAGTGTGTGAAGAATGTTGCATGAGCAGTGTTTTTCTATTTGAAATGGCCTTTTCTTGCCATTCACAGGCAGGTCCTGTGGATCCATTTTTACTGAGGGTCTAAAATTAGACCATTTTAAACCGTGTGTTGATAATGTATTGTGTGGATGGTTTCCTCTTTATGATTGTATCCAATATTAATTTTGTAAAACAGATTGCAAAGGTTATAACTGAATAGCGACTTTGTGGTCTGATGTAATAGATCATTTTAGTAACATGTATCATCGGCACACACGTATCCCCACAAATGATCAATAGCAAGACCATTATTACAAAGCTGATTTGTGGCAACAGTCTAGGTCGGGCTTATTCACGTAGCATGCAGCACAGTGTCCATTGTTGAATACTAGCAGTAATGCAGAGCACCAGTACTAACAGATGTAGCTCAACATCTTCAAAACAGAATGTGGAATGCTGTGCCTCTGTAGCACATCGAGATCCTGAGTGTGATGAGGTGGATGTTGAGTGCATGCAGCTCCGCGGACGTCTGCGGGACCTGGAGGTACGTGGCTTTTCCAGACATCAGATCCCTACGTGTGACTGGCTGTATCTGTTTAGGATCCCAATGTTTTAGGCACTGACATATGAAAATGTTAACATTGTTCATAGCTCATTCTGTCCTGTTGTCTGTAGGTAAAAATGTTGCTGTGATGGAGCACAATAGTCCTTCATTTCTGTCAAATTATAGGCATACTTTGAAATATCAATTCTTAACTATGTTAAAATAGGCATTTTTCTTATATGTATAAGTGAGAATTATTCAAGGTGATATCAGAATACTAAAGATAATTAAGCCATACATATTTGCATATATATTATATATAACTAAATAAGTAAACACACACAAAAATCCTTAATTCAGATTAGTGTAACAGTCCTATTTAAAGTGATTGACGTAATAACATTTGAGGAAAACACTCCTTTAATGTGTTTTTGCTTTATTTTATTTTTAAATCTGGAGCTTCATTATTTTTTCCATATATTATTCCACATATTATTCCTTAATGTTTTAGCATATCCTATCCATTGTTTAGATATCTAAGCAACAACATATAAATTCATCAGCCTAAACTAAACAAAAATGATTGTGTATTTGTTTACATTTGTATGAAAGGAATGTTCTGAGGTATGCAGTGCTTGTGTTGTGACAGTTCATGTAAGATTCAGTATTACTGCTTTTTTATATAGTAATGCCATTTTTTGTTATTTACATCTATCTGACATTCTTTCATGTGGTAGGTCCTTTCTCAGGAACTCAATTTAACTGTTATTTATTGATATATCATTGCCTTTGAAAGCTTCTACTGGCACAATTTATTAAAAATCGGAATCGAAATCTAAAATGTGTTATGTGTTCTTGGAAAGGATGCTTTCTGCCTATTTTAAGGCAGAATTTTTAATGGGTTTGGTTTTGTAATGTTAGTGATGGGTTTGAGCTACAAACATGAGATCCGAATCTCACCTCTCCTGCAGCATAAAATTCAGCACAGTCACTTCCTCTGCAGTGGTGGCTCTGCCAGGGCAACCACAACCCGTGTGCTTGCCCCTCTGGCTGTTGCCTCTGATGTATTTTTAAAATGTAAATAATTCACCTGCAAATACAGAATCTTTGCAACTAAGCAAAACAAGGGAAACTAGCCCAGAAGGAAACAGGTGCTTCCACAATGAGTATATTACTCATTTAAAATCTATGCTGCAGGGAACAGAAGCCAACTCCCTTTTCACCTGAAGAACTGATTTGAAAAACAAATCTTTCAAGCTTATCAGGCACCGTCTCTAGAAGGTTCACATCCTTTGCAGACATTTCAGGGGTAAACAGAAACTTGGAGTAAATTTTATGAAATTTGGACAAGTAAACAATATGCCATATATTGGGACTGGCTCTAAGCATTTTCGGTTCTGCTGAACTTCTGCAAAAAGCATCTAATATCTACTTTTAAGAAGTTATATCGATTCAATGTTTGTATTTTAAAAGTCTTTTCCTTTTAAAAAAACAAACAACAAAAAGCCCCGCAGATTCCAGACTGAAAGTAAGGAGTTTATTAATTCTGAAGTGATGTTCTTGGTTAAGGCCACAGGTGGCTTTTGAGATGTAACCCTAACTTTACTAAGTCAAGGTTGAACCTGCTACCGATCTCAGAAAGACAGGAATTTCATTCCTGGGTTTCAGCAAAGACACATGTGCGTACACACTTACTCTGTGTACAAAAGTGTACATAATCACCTCAAAAAATGTAAGTAATTGCTGTTTCCAGTATGGAAACTATAATGCAAGGGTGCCAGTGGCACAGGAACAGAAAGGGCCTCTGCAGCCTGTCACACCTGTACTCCTCAGTGTGGCCAGACTTGCCAAGCAGCAGCAACAATTCTTGATAAGGAAATTATTCCTAGTTGGATGCAGAAGAACTAGCAGTAGAAGTTATAACCAGGTACCTCGCTTGAATAACATGAAAGCTAAGTGAGGAAGAGAAGCATTTGACTTTTAAATGGAAATAGAAGAATGAGGTTAACTATGCAGGAAGCAGGCGATAGCCTGGAACTTGATGGAAACTCAGTCTCATAAAAAAAATCTGTTCTCCCTGTAATTTTTGAGGTATGAAATAACTGCCTTAAAAGCTTTCCTAGAGAAACTGTAATGAGAAGTGAATTTAGAACATATAATTTGGTTCTATCCCAAAATGCAGAAACATTGGCAGAAAATGGCAACTGTTACTAAAATTA
Organism: Strix aluco; assembly: GCF_031877795.1. NCBI lineage: Eukaryota > Metazoa > Chordata > Aves > Strigiformes > Strigidae > Strix > Strix aluco. Next base: position 118,188,952 of record NC_133932.1, read on the forward strand.
TTATTGGAATTAAAAATATTAAATCTTTCCCACAGGAAATAATCTCAGGAATAGATTATGTAGAAATAGCAACCGTTAAAACACACCAAAAAAAAGTGTAAAAATGTTTTTCCTGGCAAAGAAATCTGCTGCAGCACGAACATGGAAATTGTGCCTTCCTCTGGTTTCTGTTCTGAGCAGTGAATGAGCAGTGAGCAGCACTCGGTAAAAATGGAGTCCTGGGCTCATTCTTATGAAAATAAACTGAGGATCTGATCCATAAAGCTGTGGTCACCTTCTGCAAATGCAACAGTAGTTCCAAGCCCTGCAGAAGAAACTGGAGCCTGGTGACACGGACAATTGACATTTAAATGGACTGATGGATGCACTGACTTGTCAGCTCTCGTGGTCTGGAAGTTCTGTGAGATGAAAAATACCTGTGCCAGCATCTGTTAATTTTTAGAAATGTGGAGAAAATGCGGCTTCATGAAGGAGGCCTTTGTGATCTTAAGTATTTCTTAAACTTCAGTGCGTCTCAAAAAATAGCAGGGTGTAAGGCTATCTCATCTCCTGGTCTTGGTCCCGGGATCTCCATGACCCAGGAAAGCCCAGGCACTTGGCCCCCTTGGCTGTTGTAAGAAAAGGGGGAATTGCATGTGAGGGGTACACATGGGCGAGGGGAAACAGCTGATGGTGTTAGATCACAAGTGGCAGCCAGGAAGAAGACTTTAAAGATGGTCCAGCCTTGCTGCAGCGTGCAGCGGTTGTCCCACGGGGGCGCGTGTGTTGAGGGGAACATTTATGTCGGCACCTCCTGTTCGTCTTAGGCTTTTTGGGAGCACACAACAGCACACACCGCCCTCCTCAGAGCGTCCTGCGGGGCAGGAGGGAGCCTGCGCACACGGTCACGTAGCGAACCAGACCCACAGCTTTGGGTCACGCTGTACGGGGAAGAAAGCGGCTGCATTGCCACCCAGCTCCCACACAGCTTCCACCCCTGGGCTGCTTGCAAGGAGAGCAGAGCCATAGCTCACTACCATGCTGCTGGTTCACCCAGCCGCGTGCCCCAAACGAGCTCGCCATCTGCCATGAAGTGCTTACCACAGATGGTAAGTTTTTCCCCTAAACTCCTGACTGTGCTTCTGAAGGCTGCGTCAACTGTCCCATAAATATGCTTGTTATAAGTAATAGCTTTTCTTTTTTTCCTACTTCTGTGCTGTTGGGTAGCTATGGGTGTTGGGGTTTTTTTTCTTTTTCAGCACAACAGTTGGCTGCACAACTCTGCTCCTTTCCAAAGGGAGCAGCGATAACTTTCTGTGGCCAGAAGGGAAGTTGGGCTAGAGAGGAGAAGGATCTGCAGGTCACTCAGTAACATGACAAGTCTGATAGGATCCCTTTAGTAATGCAAAGTCTGAAAATTAAATCACTGCTCCTGAGGGCAATATCTCAGCCTCTCGTTGCAGTAGTCTCACGGTCTGATGAGTTCTTGTCTTTTTGATAATTGCTTTCCATAGCATTGGTCATTCTTGGCCTTAAAAGCAACAGTGAGCTCGGGTCAGTAACTGCCTGGGGTTTTCGTTGGTCTGATGACAATTTCAGAGTAGTTAATTTCACTAAAAAGATACCTGATTGTGCTGAATAATACAGCCATCAAAAAGGAAAGAAAGGAACACACGTTTACTTTCTATGTGTCTAGCTTTGCTACTGGGACCTCATCACAAGGGCAAACATTGATCAGCACATTCTTATGAAAGGCTCAGTTGTCCAATACCTTACAGGTATGTCCACCAGCTGTTATAGTGTTAGGGTTTAGCTCAACATTGGGGGATTGGTAAGTTTTTTTGATTTGGTTTGGTTTTCTAGACATGAAATCTAACAGATAAGAAAGGTCAAAATTCAGGACTGATTTACAGGATAACAGCTTCAAAAGCATCTGCATAGAGTGTAGTTTAACCTGATGTTATGATGAAACTCCAACATGAAGAAGGAACTAATTTGGGTGGAAACTGGGGAGACTGCAGATACCCAAACCGAACAGGGAGTGACAGAAGCAGCAGTGGGTATCAAGGCGGGCTTCACAGCTGCATTTGCTTTGCATGGGGCCAGGGGTGAATAAACAATAGGACCACAGAAGTGCTGGTTGGCAGGGACCTCTGGAGATCCACAGTCCGACCTCCTACTCACTGTGGGCCCACAGCCAGTGCTGGGTCTGGCCAGCCAGCGCTTTAGCCAGCGAAAGCCATTGGGGATGGCACATCCTCCCCCAGCACAAGGGGCTGAGGCTGAGCGGAGGAGGAGATAGCTGTCATCAGCCAGATCTGTTGCTCTCCAAGCCCTTCAGAGAAGCCTGGCAGTCGTGGTGTTCTTGGCATTGTGGCACTGCACAAAAGCCTCGTATCGCCGTTGAGCATTGTACTGTAGATGGAGGAATGTATGGAGAGGCAACGTCCAGCAAACAGATCTGGAAAGAAAGCACAGCTAAAGGGGTGCATGAACGATTACAAAGCTGTTGAGATGCTGGTGCACACATCATCCTGCCTACGTCCCCAGACTTTGCCCACCACTAAGCAGAGCCATGCACAGCCAGAACACCAGTCTCACCTAAAAGGGATCCTTTTCATAAAATGTGCACCCACATAGCTGTAGGTAAATGGGGTGACTGCCAGCCACTGGACACCATTTCACAGATGGAAGTGCCAGAGGAATGGCAGAGCACTGGTAGGCATGACGATGATCTGCTGCAAGCCTTGCGGGACACCCGTGGCACGTCACCAGGGAGAGTGATGCCTTTTCTATATTCATCTTCTCAACGTATGCCTTGTCCGGGCTGCGCAGAAGGACTGTAACACTGACACAAGTCAGTGCTCTGCCCCCCAAATGCTTAATACTGGAGGAATTATCTAAATAAAAGTATCTCCCAGAAGAAAGTTGTCTTTCCGTTCCCAGGGATCGGGTGGGGACAGGCCGTTTCCCTCAGGGAACTCTATTTGTGTCACTGAAGACCAACTCACTGGGCAGAAAGAGGCAACTTCAAATCCATAGTATGTTTTTTTCCCAAAGAAAACGCTTCTCATAGGAAAATATTGTTTTGACAAAATGGAAATATTTTGGGGGGAACCTACTGGTGCGTTTACAATCATGCTTCCAAAAAATGATAAAAATATTTTGTTTCCAAAAAAAACAAAGCAAAAAATGTAATAAAAAGACCAAGGTCTTCTATTGTATATAATACATTATATTCAAAATTATAAGAATAAAAATGAACTGCTGTGACTAGGTCATTTTGATGTTTCCAGAACAGATTTTGGAAATATAATTTCTTGGAAATTTCCAACTGTGCGTTCCAATTTAGTCCTAAAGGACTTTTTTTTTAACATTCAATTTCCCACATAACAGAACCTGCCAATTTAAACTAGCTCTAAAAATAACAAAAGAGGTCAAACAAATCTAAGTAATATCTGAAATTAAAATGAAATTAATTGACAACCTCATCTCGCATGTAACTCTGATGCCATCAGTCTTCTTGCCCTCTTTTTAAACATAAACCATAACCCAGCCAGGGCTAGGATTGGGGGTCACGGCAGAAACGGTACCGAGGTTGTGATGTGCTGGGCCGGTGTCCACACCATCCTTCAGCAGAGGGTGTCACATGCCAGGGGGCCAGTCCACATGCACACACAGCAGCACAGTCACAGCACCCTGCCCGATGGGGGGGTTAAGCCAAGCAGCCGGACTTGCACCACAGCAGCTGATACCCGTGGTCGAGCCAATTGCTGGGAAGCATCGCTTTGTAAAGGGCCAACATGAGACAGGCAAGAGCTTATTTTCCCAAGCTCATAGCTGAGGGATTGACACTACTGTGCACACAGTTGACTTTAGTTTACTGAAATGCTGTTGTCTGCTGATTTGTAAGTGGTTTTTTTCTATTATGATTCAGCTCAGGGTAATGGTGGTCACTGGAATCAGTGTCCTGAGTGGCTGTGTGTTTGCAGCAATGCAGGAATGTTTTATTATTGTTGTTTTCAAAATGAACTGTTGCCCAGATTTGCTTTGCAGCTTTCCCAATGGAAGGTAAAAAGTAATACAGGTGACAAGACATAGTGATGTGAAAGCATTTCAGGGTTGGTAAATTTAAAGCATACTGACCTAAGGCCATAAGCAGAGAGGAAGGAGTGAGCATGTTGCAAGGGCATGACTTCGGTGTGGGCTATACCTGTTCTGACAGTAGTGAACCTGGGACCGATCACTGCTCCTGAAGCCGAGTGGTACCCAATGGGCTTGTGTCCACACGGGCTGGGACTAGCCTCCCATCTCCAGGGATGTTTTTCTGTCCCCACTAGCTGGGACAGCCTAACATAGGGCCAGTGAGTAGCTAAGCAGTGGATGGTCACAGCCCAGGAGATCTGTCATCTCGCTGTTACAGAAAGACACAGTAAGGGGGACATGTAGCCATTCATCTCCCCTCTCACAGATGAGCATGGCACATGGAGTGCCTGGCAGATGTCAGGCTGAGCACAGCATGTGATGCCCACAGGAAGCAGCTTTCTGGGGCACCACCATCTTTCCTACCCCCACAGACTGTTGCTGTTTGACAGAGGGGCCTCCTGGTGTTCCTTGACTGAAAACAAAGCCCACATAGTCACAGCAATCAAGAGCAATCCCTGCCACATGTAGCTCCCTAGCCAAAGCCAATTCCATGTTCCTAACAGTCTTGCGCTCGGCCCTGGTAATTAATAGAGTTAACGACCTTGAAGCCCAATTACTCAAAGTCACAGTAAAATGAAGAACATCAAGCAAGTTGGAGGAGACCTACTAGAGACAATCTGCTGAGCAGCCGTGATTGCAGTGCCTCTGTGTCTACAGTGCTTTACTCTTGTGTTTGGTCTCTATTAAATTGAGCCTACTTCAAAACCTCCTACATAGGGTGAGAAACTTAGTGACAAGCTGCAAAATTATAATTGTTCAGTGTGGAGATTGCTTGGAGGAATTTTTAACAGCTGATTTGGGAATCAGCTGATTTAATAAGTGGTTTTGTCAAAGCAGAGTAAATTGCTTCCAGCACATTCCTGCTTTGGTTCCTGTTTCACCTCAGCGGTAAGACACCTTGAGGTGACCTTAAGCTGCCCTAAGCAGCCCGGTCTGAATTCAGGATGGGAGGTGGACTAAAGACCTGCGGGGCCCCTTCCAACCTGGAGGAGTCTGTGGCTCTGGGCCAAGGATGGCCAGGACCTGCTGGAGGCTCCCCTGTCCAGAGGGTGGAAGTCTCAGCAGCAGAAAAAAGGATCAGTAAATAACATGGAAAATGGTTTATCATCTGGAAGGAAAAATCCTCTTTTCTAGCAGCTGAGAACCAGCAGGAAAAATGAAGCACGGCTGTACCCAGCGAGAAGAAGAAAACAGTGATGTTTAGTGAGCCTTGAAGTAACTTTGTGGTTCCCTGCTAAAGAAGAGCTGTAGTGCAGTACAGAAAGGACAACCCCAGCGACAGCAGCTGGAGTTCAAGGGACAGGGAAGAAATGTTCTAAAACAGATTGCAGATCTCTGGTTTTTCCCCCTCTTTTCTAATACATTCAAATTCACTTTGCAGCTAAATGACCGACAATTTAAATTATTAACATCCTGACTCTTACATAAAGCTTCTTCATCCCTTTATTATGAATTTAAATGTTACTTTGCATTTTCTGAGTGTCAACATGCATAATCAGGCTTGACTTCCTTTTGAGAAATATCAATAAAATAACAGCTTCTCCTGTCAGGCTCTGGCACAGTTCCCAGTTATTGAGGTAGTTGAAACAACGTTTGTCATTGCTAAAAACCATTTTTTAATATAACATGGAATAGGCTATAGAAGTTTAACTGCTGCCCTCTTTTGGGTAGGATAATTACTGCTCTGCTCTGGCAAGATACTCTACCACCAACAGATACTGAATTATCTCAGCATTGGGAGCACAGTGATGGAATGGTTTTGTACACAGCAAAATATACTTTAATACCCCAAATTCCACATGCTGTTTGTACCTTCCTTTACAATTAACAGTGGCTTGCCTATGAAGGACTTCCACAGTCAGTGATAGTTTCTGTGTCCCACTGTTCTTCTTCTACAGTTCCTGTGGGCACCGAACCACTCCATGCTGCAGGACACTGTGGATCACAAAGTCATATTGTCGGCATGAGTTTTAATTGCTTACAGAACACCAGGGAGAATAGCATAGGTTTATTCAGTCTCTGTAGCCTGATTTTCAGATGGCTTTCTGTTGCTCTGGGAAGCCCAGAGTTAATATGTACTTATATTAACATGAACATATTGTGCTTCTATTAAGACTCTTTCCTCTAGTGTCTGTATTTATTTTTAAAGCAAATAACAGCAGTTAAGTGCTCACAAGGGGGATACCAGAATCTGTCAGAGCAGATACTGGTAAATGTCCCAAGACAAAAGCAGTAGAAATGTAAAGGCAGAGAAGGATGTTTAAAGCCCAGTGAAAAGACATTAAAGAACACCTGTGCCTTTGCAAATCAGCTTCTAGTTTATTTTTGAATCCTGTGATATAGCCAAAGGTGAAACATTTCCCTTTGAGTCCCTGCACAGGGCAACTGTAGCTGATCGGCTCCCTTGAGAAGGAGCACAAGGTGGCCAGTATGCAATCAGTGGAGATTTTTTTGGAAAATGCCTGTTCCTGGGCAGCACGCTTTCCTTCCTCTTTCGTGCTTGCTGTCAATGGACAAAAAGTCAAAGGAGAGGAGATGCAGGTTCAGAAAGTGTGTTGTCAAGTGATCCGTTCAGTCTGCCTTTGCCTTTGGCATCACTTTTATCACTGAGGTTAAGCAGAGGAGACCCAAAGGCTTGTCTCTAGGATTATTTTCCCTTCCCCATCACAGCTCTCGCTAACAGACTTTTGAGCAGTGGATTGAAAGATGGATGACTCGTGTCATATCTTTGAAAGGAGCTGAAACCCAGTTCCTAAAAGGTGCTTACAGTTGCCTCTTGCCTCATATAGACAGCTCTGGCAACTCTCAGGTTGCTGCACATCTGCCACAAAAGGCCCCCCTAAGTCCAAATCTCATGGGGTCCCTGAATTCATGGGACAAAGATGTTCAAATGCCAAACCTTGCTGCACTCCTTACAAGCTGTCGAGGGTCCTTCTTCAAGCTGATGCCAGGTTGGCACAAAAGCTAGACAAGGGACTGCTTACCTGAGTGTCAGAGTCAGTTTTGTTAGACATGTTCTGGGTATCTCTAAGGCAAAGGGTGGCTAATTGTGTGTTACTCATTAGTGTACTGGAGTGGGGTGTAAAGTGAAGTTTCTGCTTCAGAGCACGATTTTTCAGTTCTTTCTTCCATATCTGAAGGCAGATGCTACTGTATAACCTGTTAAAATTCATACGGGTTTTTTGCAAGAGATTTTTTTGGTAAGGGCATGTATTCATCTTTTAAAGGAGTGTCTTATTAACTGGAAATAGAGTTGGTCCCTCTCTAGCTTAATATTGCTATTTATACAAAATAAAACATCTTTAACATGTGAAATCAAGAGAGCTTCCATGATATGACAGCCAGTGGTCTGATGAGGTGGACTGTCACAAGGGGGATAAGAGAAACTTCTGGCTCCAGGAGAGGCAGGGGTCCAACATGAGCCCCTCTCCCACGTCCACCCCTGAGGCTGCTGACTACGTTCAAGTGAAAGCAGCTTCCTATTTGTTTCCAGGTAAGAAAGCTGGACTTTGGGTGTCTACTGCCCATGAACAGATGCAGATCTCTGGACAGAGGTACCAAATGGGTGACATAAGTGTTGGTTTTTTTTCTCTATATCAGACTTGGCTGTTTCAGGTGGCTCCCTCAACAAAGGACAGTATTTATTATAAGCTTCTAAGAATTATTTATGGGACATGGCTATGTAATTTAAGGCTATAGATAATAAGTGACACCACAAGTTCAGGCACTGATGTCCCTTTTGTTGGTGTACTCTCAGTGATCTTTAAGGTTGAGGTCTGGGTGTCCTCAGCAACCACTGATGCTAATGAGAGCTGAGAGCACCCCGTGACCTCATTAGATTAAGCACTAACCTTAGTAACTGCTGATCAAGACATTCCCACTCCAGCAGCCAAGGAGAGGAAAAATGCTCTGGAAATCTAATTTAATCTCTCAGGACGAGCATCCTGTGTGGGCCTTGTCCCTCTCGCTGGACTGTCTCCTCACAAAATGCCTCAGCCACTGCCTTTGAGGGACCTGCTGATACAGTGCTAAAATCTCATCCTAAATCTGATCACTTTAGACATTGTGCAGTCTTCACATAACTACAATCAAGTTAACTCTGTGAAGAATTTATGTTTGCCATGTTTATCACCTCAGGAACTGGGTAGAGAGGACTCGGCATTTAGTCACTGTGGAGACAAGGGTAATCACATCCCATAGGCTTGATACACTGGGAAAGTGTTTTGTAGAGTAAAACATAATGATAATAATTCCCAGACCCTGTAGGAAGAGAAGCCAATGGTCCACACTTCCATAGGCTGCCACGCAGTGGTCAGCTACACGTGAGCTGCGGTTGGTAAGGGCCATCTTGTGGTAAGACGATTGTACAGTCATTTTAAAACAGTCCATAAGGAGATGCCATTAGGTTAAAAAAGAATAAGTTCAGCTCCCCCAACCTTTCTGTGTTAGGAATCCAGAAATGAAGATGACTGTGTTTCCAATAAACGCAGACTGGGCAAGGGTCTGCAAACATGGCCAAGTAACAGTCGGGCCCCAGAAACAGGCTAAGCTGGACTGCAAAGAAAAATGAATTTTATTTTTTTCAGGTAGATTTTAGAAACTTCTCAGGTTTTAAATTTAATTGCCTGGCAGCTTTAAAAATGGTGTCCAAGAATACTTTTTAAAATAAACACCATAGTTATGACAACTCCATGGAAAGCTAAAACAAGACTATAACAAATCTGCTAAGTACAGGCTACTGCAATCGGGGTCATCATCTTCACACTGGAACAGCATCGCAGGCTGTTGTACGGCAGCTGTTGTATGCCCAGTCAAGGAAGTGAAAATAGTAGTGTCAGATCTGAATAACCTTTGAAACTGTGATGGCGATACTCCGCTGCTGTATTTTTGGCCAAAGCGCAAGGACACATGCAGCTTGTCTTCCTTCGAAGCAGAGCAAAGATAACTGTCACCTCGATAGGTGCTTAAAACAAAGTTACACCATGTTGTAAACAACAGTAAAATGTTTGTCTTCTGGAATTTTCCAAATATTAAAAAACAGTGAGGAGTTCTTTTTTGCTTTAATTTCTTGATTTTTGCTAATAAAGCCTTCAAATTGAACTACATTATGTATTACTCACATATTGTTCTCATTGTAGGCTGGATCATTACTTACAGCTTAATTAATATCGATATCTAACAAGTGGCACTTACTTACCTGTTTTTTCAATACTCAGTTTTCAGAAAAGCAGACATTGACAGAGTTGACTCTAAGGTAATCCTCTGCTTCAAATAACTGGTGACAGCAAAATATTTGAAGAATAGTTTCGGTACAAAAAAAAAGAAGGAAAAAGACACCTGGGAAGGGCATCTTATCTTCATGCCAGAGAAACTGGATGAATCACTGCATTACTCTGGGGACTGCTGTTGCTTGATGGGTCAGCCTTACCCTGCTCTTTCCCAGTTTGGACCCCAGTTCAGGGGTGATTGTCCCCAGCCAACTCCTTCCCATCTGTGGTCATGTAACAGCACAGACTGGTGTTGGGGAGCACCTCACCTGCATCAGGTGAGGAGGAGTGTGCATAAGAGCATTGCTCCGCTCAGACAGGAGGAGACAATCTTCCTTTTGCCTTTAGTTGTGCTAGAGCGGCTGTTCTGCCTCCCTCCACCATTGCAAATATATAGCACCCCTGGAGTAAGGCCTTACATGGAAAGAAAACATGAGGAAAAGAATGGAATTCAAACACAGGCAGCCGGTGTTCTCTTAGGCAGCTTCAGGTAGTCCACAGACAAGTTTACTAGCAGTGTCTGGATACAGTCCTGAGTTAAACAGGTCGTGGAGGCTGAACTGTGCTGTGGTTTCTAGAAGAGATTCCTCCAGTTGAGGATGCCATTGACCAGCTGGGAAGCTTGCATGGCTGCTACCAGCATGGGAGTGAGCACTGTGCCAAAACTGCTTCACGAATAGAGAGAAGGTGGATCCCAGGGTGGGATCCCATTCTGCCCCTGGGATCCCACCTCTCTCTGAACAGTGTCATGGCGTTTCATGAGAAGCTGCCTCCAGCAATGACAGCTGTTGAAGGGATCCCTCCAGTGTTCCTCGTGCTCCATCCTGCCTCTCCCTGCTTGCTCTTGCCATTTCACAGCATCATACAGTGCAGCTGCCATGTCTTCAAACGCCCTCTGTGACAGCGGTGGCCAGTCCTGTTTCATGAGCACTATCTTCACCAGCATATTTGGAGCAGGGAAAATAGATGCACTCCCTCTAAATAAAGGTGGATTTAGTTGCAGGAGTGGCTGAAAAAAAATGAAATTGCCTGTTCTCAAACAAAAGTTAATGCAGTTGCCATCATTATTCCAAGATTTCAGCAACACTGAGAAAACATGACTGATGCATATAGCTATGTTGGAGTTGGTACATCGGACTCCAGCGCATTTCCTGCCAATTTGGTAATAACCACTTCCTGGCTAATAAACACAGTCTCAGAGTTTATTTGCCTTAATCACCTTGGCCTTCCGCTTCAGAGTTCATCCAGTCCAAAACAATGCTGCTGCATTTCTTTTTTTTTTTTCCAGACACATCCTGATGTCAGAACTACAGCTAGCAAAGGAACAGGACAGAGGACATTGCATTGCTGGATCTCAGCAAAAGGGCTACTGCTACTGGCGTTGCTTGAACTGTTGAAATGTTCCTGTGTTGGATCCTCCAGACCTGCTATTGTCTCTCATGTTGTGTTTATTCCTGTTTTTCAGCATATTAACATCAATACACATTTTACTTAGATTACTCTGGATGAGTTATTCCTAAATGCAGCTGCTGACAATAAGTTATACCTATGGTAGCAAATAAAACAAGTTATGTACTAACAGCTTTGAAGAATTGAGGGAGTCAAAACAGCAGCAAGAGAACAAAGCACAATCACAACTTGACTCCTGTCACACTTACAGTCCCGACAGAAAACCTCCTTCAGCATTTTGTTCAATGCATAAGTCCTTTGAATGCCCAATAGAAACAAACCAAACCTAACTCAGCATAATACCTTCTTGTTACACATGTGGTATTTCTCCCTCTTTATCCATACCAAAAGTCACATTTGGATGGTACCATTTTCTCTCTCTAAAACAAGGTAAAGGACAATTTTTAGCCAGTATTTCTGTGCAGAAAATGGCACTTCCAAACCTTAGAAATGTCTGGCTCCACTGTATTTTACTGTGCCACCCTGAAAACTTGACCCCTCTGGCCTCGAGCAATGGAATCTGAGGAAAACCATCCTCTGAGTAAATCAGCAATAATACTGTCTTTGAGGCAAACAAAACTGTTTATCTCAATAATTCTAGTCATTTAGGCAGACTGTTTACTCTGATGCTCACTCTCAAATAACACATTATGTAGAATTACTGAAAAATGTTCTGGCAGATGCTACAGCTAAGAATAATGTGAAGCAGTCAGGTGATTTGCACAGGGAAAACTGCTTATGAAAAAGGAGCAATCCAACAAATAATCTTGTTTTCTTAAGTTAAAATCTTAAATGGGAATATTTTCCTGATTGCAAATTATCAATAAATTATCAATTTTCTTTTAAATTAAAAGTTTTAAAATAAACTGTCAGAGCATTTACAAATGATGTGTAGAGACTGATTATAAATAAGGATTGCTGCCTTCATTTCCCCAAAGCAGAACCCTTACCTATTTTTGATTGTATAGGACAATTACTCTCAATATTTAAATTTGACATTGGTTGTTTGCTCACAAGTTTTTTTTACTAAGAGTTAAGCTCACTTTAAACTTGTAATTTTTTCATATATTAAATTCATATAGTAAATTCATAATCAAGAATGCTTCTAAGGGTAATGCCCCCCAAGAGTAAGAGCAATTCTGTCAATCCCATGGTATTTGGGAAGCAAATTTTAAAAATGTGTAACATACAAAATGTATTGCCATTATAAGATTGTTATTGTTCTTTCCTCAATGGGTATCATTTGGGGAGGCAGACTAGGCTACTAATTAGGCTGCTGGGCTACCAAAGCTGTGATGTGACATTCAGCAACTGTACTCTCTGAGAACATGCTAGGTGCTCGCTCTCTTTCTTCACTGCGTTGACTTTTCAGCCCCATGTCAGCCTATTCCCAGGACAGGTGTTTGTGTGACCATGGGACCTTCTGGATCAGGGAATTAATCTTGCTGAAAAATAAACCAGGAGAAATGCTAGATTATTTTTTTCAGTTAGGAAAGCTGCCCAGCATATCACTGCACAGCCTCACAAATGCTTGTGTCGGAACAGCGCAGGAGGCAGTGGAGAGGAGGCAACTACAGGATCAAAACATTGCTTGTTGGATTTGTGTAAGTGAGGATTGCACAGCCAATGGCAAGGCCACTGAAGCTGAGTTGACAGTGCTGCTGCTCCCTGCCGCCCCTTCAATACCCCCTCAGCTGTGCTGGTGTAGTTGTGCAACTGGGCAGCAAACTTAGAGCAGAGAGCTTAGGCCAAAAAATAACCCAGTAAAACAGTGGCCGCTAATTTTAGCTGGGTTGATTTTCTGAACCACTTCAGCGCATGGTGACATGGCCAGTCGTGGCGGCATGGTGAAGGAGCACAGGGAACAGGGGGGGCTGGAAGGCCAGAGTAGGACAGGCAGGGTGGGGACTGCTTGAAGTGTCCCTCTTTGCTGAAAAATGTCCATGTAACCGTAATGAGACTAGCTCTGTCACTGCAGGAAAATTCATGAGTACAGTCTGGCATGTCATGAGTCATCATTCCCCATGTTACTGTTTTTCTTTTAGAAAGGATCACACACTGATTTCAGGTCATCAGCTTTCACTTTTGATCCTATCCTGTCCACAGGCTTCCATGGGAATTACTCCTAGAATAGGTCCTGAGGTTTTGCACATATGAGACCAGCTGCTCACCAAGAAGAAAGATTGTTTCACAAATTAAGCATTATGCTTTTCTTTATTCACAAAATGTTTGCAAGCAAATCGCAACTTTAACAGACCTGGTTTGGGAGGCCATATTAGTAGCAAATTTCAGCTGTTTACTACAAATAGTCCTTTCAGAAGTAAATACTCAAGGCTGTTTATCTAAGAGATATGATGCCTTATATCATAATACAGTATTTCAATTTCTGACTGGCTAACCGAATTATTACATATTTGCTTTTCTGGTCAATACAAATGTAATCACAAAATAAAACTACTCTGTGATTAAATAAATCAAAACCTTTATCTGAAGAAACAAATGAATGCAACTTACTTAATCTGAATTTATCTGAATAATCCTGTGAATGTAGCTTTACTGACAACATTATACATGGACAACTAATAACAAAAATCATGTTGAAATACTCTCCAATATGCATTCCTTTAATACTCTGCTAACTGGGAAAAAAGACAGGGAAGTCATGACACGAGAAAGCTGTGATGGCCTCAAGGAGGTAGAGCACATTCTGATGGTGCATTGGCTCATAAAATCTTCACATCCATACTGCTCGAAGTACTCATCTTTAACCCCAGCCTTTATGTGACTGTATCTCCTAAATCAGCTGTAGCACTAAAGGGTTAAGTGGTTGGCCATGATTGTACCTGCTTTGTAAAATAACTCCAGGTTGGATCTTGAAAAGCATAGATCAATAAAATTTTTATAAGTATCTGACAAATTTGTTAAAATGATACTTAAAGAGAGAATGCAAAAATGCCTAGAAAATCACGAGATGCTATGCTAATGTTTAACTAGCATGCTTTCTGTACCAGACAATCATATTCCAGCAATCTCTTACAGGAGACTGTTTAAGTAATTAAGTGGCCCCGAAATGAGAATTCTAATAATATAATAAAAAGGAACTGCTTAAAAATACAAAAACCTAAAAGAGATTTATGCTCTAACTGATAAAAATTAAGAACAGGTGCTTCAAGGTTGTGTATTAATTCCATTATTGTTTAAGATATTACCATCTGGAAGGGGAAATATTAGATAAAAAATCTGCAGATTGTACAAGTAAATTAATTATTTTTAAAAAAAACAGGTGCAGGCCATGGTACTTAAAGGAGATTTAATAAGAATATATGAATGGACAACATCATATCAAATGAAAATTCAACAGTGACAAATACAATATATTAAACACTGGAGACAAAAATATAAACTATCCATACACCTTCAACGAGTCTAAATTAATTTCATCAGCTCAAGAAAAGCACCTGTGCATGAACATAGGCAGCTTATTGAGTACCTCTGGTAAACATGCCGCACAGCTATGAAAGCATGTAAAAATGTTATTGTCAGGGAATATATAATACTATTAAGCAAGTCTGTGGAGTATCTCCACATGGCACCTTTCATCCAGTTCCATATCCTCTCAAGTTTTTCATTTTTGATGGAGGTGAGCAAAACGAGAGGGGGCACTTTTGAGGGAGTCTACACGCTGCACTAATAACAGGAAACTTATTTGCACACAGAGTATAACATAGCACAATTCTAAGCAAGTCTCTGAGGACAAAAATTTAAGAAACACAAAAGGATTAACTATGTGCAAGGATAGAAGGTAGAGTGGCAGTATAAGGATTTGCTGACCAGTTTCTTCAGCTAAAGTCACAGAGTTGGCCATGAAGGTGCCCACCTGCTAGCCTGCCAGACCTCAAACCACAGAAAGCAAAGCAAGATCAGAGCTCTCAACTGCTGATGGAGGGGCCAGCTGGGGGGGTCTCAGAGAGCTCCCACTGGGAAGGGCTGGGTAAATAAATGGAAGTTGGGAACGTAAATGGATGGGGGTATAAATTTGGAAAGAGTGGTTAATCTAAAATTTTTTATACTGATTCTTGAGATTTCTAAGGCCCTCCTGCAAGATGGAGAAAAATGGAATTTCTGTTCCAAAATTATTAGAAGAATTAGGAACTTCTCTATAGTTGTTTATATGAATTGCCCTACACAGAGCTGATTCTAGCACTAAGTCTGCAGTGGGTTCCCTGAGGGGCTGATGATGAAAAATAGAGATGGTATTTCTGCCACATAGACTACATTGCGAAGGGGCATGTCGAGGGGTGGAAAGCCTATAAATAGACTCAATTTTAATACTTTTACAAATGGCTTGAGAACAAAAAGTAGAGCACGTTAATGAAATCTGCAAATAGAATTCAGGCACACTCTGTAAAAGATTATTAAAAGTACTGTAAAAGGAAAAACTAAATTACTTTGATGCATGGAATAATAGAAATGGCATGAAGTTTTTTACTGTAAGACTTTAGGGATTAACACCCTAAAATTCCTGCTGTAATGTATGTATGTGTATCAGGTGATTTTGGGATGACTAAGCCATGAAGATGATGCAGACTGTGAAACTAGTGGAGGCAATTTTACAACCTTGGTCTATGCATTTCCAACAGAGTTACAGAAAAAGCAATGCCCTTGTGAAACGTCGTCTGGAGTGTCAGCATTCTGGTGGCCATTTTTTGAGATAGATCAACTCGTGTTAGAACAGGAGAAGCACTATTTATGAGAAGTAACTAATTTATGGAAAGAAAACTCTTCTAATTCTAGATGAACTCACAAATGAAGAATAAGGGCAACATAACTTTCTAAATATACCTAGAATAAACATGGGAAGGAAGAAAATCTAATTGGGATAGAGAACAATATCTATTCCTGTGCCAGCAAGCTAGCAGCAAATAAAGTGAAAGTAAATTAGCTGGAAGTCAGAAGGATTTACAACTCTGAAAAGTTAAACTCTGGAATAGCAGTTCAGTAAGAGATGTGAGGACAAGAAACTTACCTTAGACACTATTAGCTTATGCATGGCTGCACATGACTGCAAGGTGAGGGGCTTAAACTTAGAACTGTAAGGTGCTTCTGATTTATCATGTTCCTCTCATAGATGATATACAACTTTTTTTTTCCTGGTTGACTTCATTAGGCTGTCATAGATCTGGTCATGCCAACCATTCAGATGGACAATACTAATCTCTGATAAGGCTAGCAAATGTTTGGACTATCTGGTGTAACTGGAGCTGCTGTCTCAACCCACCAGGAAAACTAAAACTTTTTTTTCAATAAAACAGCCAAATCCACCTCAGACTAACAAGAAGAGTCCATTTCTAACAGTGCAGTGTTGCAGTGTGTTACAGAAGACAGCAGAGAGGTGCAAAACAAAGGCAAGACTAACCGGTACAAAACCACGGTGATAGTGGTTATCCACTCTGGAAAACAGCAGGTAAGAGTGATGCTCACAGTTCATACTAACCCATCACCCAGGAACCTCCTTCTAAGGCACACTGCTGTGCTCCATCCATAAAACTCAAGGAAGGGGAGAAAGAAATCCTTTGAAAATCCTAGTTTATTCCAGAACTGCTGAAGCTGAAAAATCTCCTCCTCCTTAGGAAAAGCTTGGACAAGCACTGCAGTCTGTCATTTGGCTTTCAGGGAGCTTGTGCAGGCTATAGACCCAAGCTGCAGCAGCAGATTGGTTCTACGTAATGACCATTCTATCTGTGTACCCTCAGCTATTAGAGAATCTAATAAACTGGCAGGGTAGTTGCTTTCTGCTACTTGCCTCTTCTGTATATGGAACAGGAATACAGAGAGACTAAATGATGAGTCCTGTTGCATATTTCTGCTGTGACTTCAGAAGTTAACCACCTTTAGATAGCCTATGTCCAACTAGCTACTGGACCTTTCTTTGTCTATTGCAATTGATTTCTTTACATGGCACACGCCTGTGGCAATTGTATAGAGGACAGGTCAGCTGAGTTATTAGCTTGCTTTCCCGACTGCCTCCAAAATAGGAAATAGATAGATGATGAACCAACCTGCGAGTACTCCACGGTATTTCTGCAGCGAGGCACAAAACTTTTGGGCAAAAGTTCTCACCTTGTGTCAGAACTGCTTAAGGGAAAACCTCCAAAGTAGTACAGCAGCGTTCCCAAATACTAAAGTAAAACAAGTGCACACATGCATGAGTGCATGTTTTAAGCTGCAAAGCCTTCATTGGCACCTTCTTCTGTGAGCTAGCACAGAATATTTCACCTGTCAGCTTCTCCAAACCCCACTCTTTTGTACCTATATAACACACAGGGAGAGTCAGACAACCAGATTCGGCCCATGAATCCTCCTAGCACTAAAATGGCAATTCCTACCTAAGGGTCTTGCTGAGGACTTCCACTTAGGTGCTTGCTTTTTATGCAGGATCAGTTAGTTGGCTGCAACTTGTAAGCTACTGAGAGAAGGGAAAAACCACCTCCTAAGCAAATGGCCTTGGGAATAAACTATTAGGAGTGGGAAGCCCTTTGCAGGCATCTTTAGACAGGGTCAGAGCAGAATGCTTTCAGAGAAGAGACTGAAGCATCAGTACTGTAGCCTATGCAAATCAAAAGAATGACTTAATCTTGAGTGAATGACACTTATATGAAACAAGTGTCTATAGACAGTAGCCTAAAATACACTGGTGCTGCATTGATCCCTTTTGGGTTGGCAAGTTTGCCTTCACAACAGTCTTGAGATGAAAGAGGCAGTAAGCTGGCAATCTGAGTTGACATTTTGTGTGCTTGAACATAGATATCTGCGGCATGAAGATTTTAAAGTGTTTGCTACAGACAAGATCAAACAGGCTAGCTTAAGCTATCATCCTACCATTTAGCGTACCAGTAAAGTGTTCCCAAATACCCCAGAAGATCATGGCAGAGGCAGCACAGAGGCTGCGTGAAGGAAAGCACGCATGTTTTCCACATACTTAGTGTCAGTTATTGCTGATAAACTTTCAAGTGTGAATCATAAGCTACATGTTCTGGTCAACCAGTCATAAATCCTAAAGATAACTTTGAAGGTCAAAATAGCTAAACTTAGTGACTGTTCTGTTCAGCTCTCCCTTTCTTGGTACACTGGAGTGCTAACCGACATGGTGGTTGCTAGACAAGCAGAGTCAGGAAGAAATGGAACATAAGCAGATACAAAACCAAATACAGCAGGTTTCCTGTCAAACAATTAATTCACTCACTTGTTTTAAACAGTGCTTAAGCTCTTATTATTACAACTTCAAATACAGGAATTTGATGTCACAAGATGCCAGAAGGCTAGATCTAGTAATATTGTCCACCTAGTCTACATTTTTTTGTTCTACTGACATTTTGCCTCCCTCATGTCAATTGTATCTACCCCAATGTAATGCCTTGATTGTGAAAAGCCAGGTTAAGTGAGAGGTGTGTGCCCCAGCTCTTGGGCAGAATATTCGTTTAATAAATCCTGAGTGTGACTCAGTCATCTGCGTGTCTGACATCCTCCTGAATTTCCCTTCTGCAGGCTGCTGTTGTGGCAACTTGACTGCTGCTCTGGGTGTGCCATGGCTGCTCCCAGCCACTGTCACTGTTCACTGCTCTGACAGTGTCACAGGTACTGCACACACACAACTACACAAGGCACCAATTCTCTATAACCTCATTCTTATCCCCTGTATCTCTGTCTGTGTACCACTGGTTAACATGGTTTGTACCTTTTTTCCAGTAAGACCCAGTCTTACAATGTGGAGGTTGTTCACTTAAATACCTAATATTTTACCTCTTCCCAATTAACCTCACTTATGACACACTCCATTCCTAGTCAAACTCCATTCTTAACAAAACTGAGAACTTGAAATTAGTAACTTGAATGACTAATCTAGCTTTGCAGCATTGTGTACTGTTACTTTGTAAGAAATAAACCGAAGAGCCAATGTCTACTTCAGATCATGAACAACCTGAAGGAACTCTTCTTCAGATACCAGGTAAGTTTAATTCCTCCAATGAAGTTCTCATTGTCTTTACTTGCAGTCGTAAACCTTCAGTGCTACTACAAATAGACCCCAGAAATCAAGTCAAGACCCATAAAATAAGACACACAGCAAAAATATGAAGCCTGGTTTAAGCCCCTCACCAAACCAATGCAAGAACAGGCAGGCAAAGACAGGTACTCTCCCAGAATTCCTAGAATCTGCTTAATCATTTTCATTCAGCCTGCACTTCCTCCACAAGAAGGGTAAGATTTCTACTACAGACAAGCTGGTTCTTTCACAGACTTCTGATTTTGAGTTGGATCTTAATTTATTCACAAAAAAGACTTTGGGGAATAACAGGAGTATCATTCTCTGCATCCTGAAGGAAAGCAAGAGTAAGGGAGAAATGGATGGTGATTGCAGAGAACTCAGCCAGAAGCAAAAGCTGTGAGGGGCCGGGGCATGCTCTGGAAGATCAGACATGTACAGTCCAATCATGTGTGAGAGCTGTGAGGGAAAGGACTGTTCTGAGATCCTCCGTGAACATTAAGATGAATTGTCATTGAGAAGGGAAATCTGCAGGCTACATTTGCTTTATAAAATCAAGTACATATAAGCCTTCTCAGTTTATTAGTTCAAACATGGCCAAACACAAACCGATTATCAGGTATGGGAAGAGATATTTTCCAATCAAAATCTTAATCTTTCTCAAACTTTAACCCCGTTTTCAGGAAAAAAAAAAAGTGTCTTTCTGCAAAAGCCTCAATTCAATCTTTCAACTTTATTTTTCCCTAGCTTTGTTCTCAGAAGCAACTACCATTTTAGCACAAATGTACACATTCTCTAAGCTTGTAACAGATAACTTGCACAGAAACCTACATTCCCAAAATTTTAAACTTTGCCCAACTTCAAATGCAGTGGAGAACTGGGTTCATAATAGGAAGTACTGACCAACAGCACTGGGCAGAGCTACCAACCTGCTTACAATAATTTTGGCAGAAGCTTTTCCTCAAGAGGGTAACAGTGACTTCTGTGCCTATGTAACTTGACTGAGGTCATTTGTATGGAAATCTAGCCAGGGTGTCTGAAGGAATTAAGCAGAATTGTTTGAAGTCACCCTGTCAAGTAGTTCACACCAGTGGGAGATCTCCTGTGTCACTGGAGATGGGCATCACAGACTACCACAACTGGAACAGCTAGTACTGGAAACACTACTCTGAACAGACTTCTGCTAGGTGCTGGTGAAAAGTCAGCAACAAATCGGAAAGTACTGCAGGAATTTACTGCAGAATTTACTGCAGGATTTGTTGCAGAAATCCAGCCAGTGAAGTTGGATGTTTGGAAAAAGGTGCCTGGGAAAGGAAGCAAACTGGATGTCCTGGCCAGAGAAATTAGGTCTACTGAAAAAATAAGTGCAGGCTATATGGGAAGAGATCTCTTCAACACATTTGAAAAACAGGAGGGAAACAGTCTTAAGAACACCAGGAAATCAAGAACAGGAAACAAATCATGAAGCATGTCCTGATAGGAGAGGACGGTTTTGAAAGCTTCTACCTAACCAACAATGAAAGATTAATTCCTCCCGAGCTTACCACTTGCAAGCTTGCAATTGTCATTGCTTTTTCATACTAGTGATCCACTTCCCTACTGACTTTGATTTCCTCATCTCATCTAACTTAGTGCTCGGTCACTTTTATCTCCTTTCCTTAGACTTTGTCAGATGCTCCTGACAACAAATCTTTCCTAGCGTTACTGTGTGCACGCATAGGACTGTCTGATTAACACATATTAAAACAGAACAAAAAAACTAATTCACGACTGTTTTACTAACAACTGTTGGCCATTTTCCTTAACATTTTAATCTTTAGCGAAAACTAGCACTAGTTGGATGTTGGATGCTGTGGAAGAAAGCAAGCTAGAGAAGGACTGCTAAAGCAGGAAGCACAGGCTCCACTACCGACAACACTCTTTCTGGCAGCGAGTCCAAAAGCTTTGAACTATTTTAAGAGTATTAACACCACAAAAGAGGGAAGCGTTAAGGAAGAATGTGACGCATCTTTTTTAGCCAACAGCAGAAATAGCTTCAGCATTCACTCTGACAAGATAAATGAACAATCAGCTTTTCTAAGCCTAGCCGAAAGAGAGAGAGAGAGAATGTGACTACTTGAACACGTTCATTTTTACTGCAGATTACTCCACTCAGTACTTCCACTAGAAATCAGGGCAAGATGCACCTGACAATGATACGGTAAAATGCAAGATTTTGTCTGCACATATTGTATACATTTGTGAAAAAAGAGTGGATTTAATGAGCATGCTACTCTTGAAGTATGCTCAAATAGATAGACAACTTCGGGGGGAGAAGACAAAGATACAGATTGATCAAACCACTATGACTATTCAGGGAGCTGACAGATGGATCCTAAGGTGTCATAGCTTAACCGAGGTGGAATAACCACCACAGCAGTATAGACTGAGGACTGACCGAAAAAGGAATCTGGAGGTCCTGGTGGACCGTGTCATGGAAAACAAGAGCAGGGCCACTCCGCTCAGGAACCGAGGCTGACCACAGGACAGGCAGGGCAGCGTCCTCATCAACCAGGGTGCAGTTCCACAGGATCTGGGCAGGGCTGGCTTGGTGACAGGTCTTCCTGAGAGTCCAAGACAAGGCGAGATAATGAGTCAGGTCCAGGGTCCAGCCTGAAAGTCCAGCCAGGATCAGCTGAAGACAGAGTCAGAGACGAGGTCCACACAGGAGAAAGGGTAGGAGACAAAGCTATGTATTACACAGGTCTACCCAGGAAGGCTAAACGATAAGCCAGACAACAGGAGATGAGACTTGGAACTTGTAAACCTACAGTACTGCACATGCTAAAGTCCCAGGTGAGGGTGTCAGGGCAATTAAGGCCCAGTTGTGCAATTTACTCGTCCCTGACAGGTACCAAGCTAAACATAAGAGAGCAGAATGCCACAGCAGCGAGCAAGGCTACCTTTATAAAGACATACTAGCTTGTTTTTACAGGCATGAAGCCAGTAGATCAAGAGAATTATTAGTCCTCTTTACTCAGCGCTTGTTAGATCATGTCTGGAAAAGTATGAGAAAGCAGTATGAGAATGAAGTCGACAAATTGCAGTGAGTGCAGCTGAGGGCAATCAAGACGGCGAGGGTGATGGAGCACATACCCTGTGAGAAGAGGTTGAGGGAACTGCATTCAGTCAGAAGGCTTAAAGGGGAACCCATGAGCTTCCTTCTAGTACCTGATATTATCAAGCAAATGGAGCAAAACCGTTTACTGTGGATGGCAGCAGGATGAGAGGCAATAGTCACATAGGGCAGTTCTGATTTAAGGGGAAAAAACTTCACTGTGACCACAATCAAGTATTGGCACAGGTTGCACAAGTTGTGCACTCCCCTTTCTTGGAGGTTTTCAAGACCCTGCTGGACAAAGCCCTAAGCAACTTTGTGAGAAGGTTGAAGAAGCAGAAGGTTGGTCTAGAGACCTCTTGAGCCCCCCCAGCCTGAACAAACCTATTCTATTTCTATTGCTCCCGTGGTTATTCAGGTGTGCTGCTGAACACACAAGTTCACAGGAGAATGAAGGACCTTTGAGCATGCCGAAGAAGTTGTTGAAGAATCTCATTTTGAATACAAGCTGTATGTACAGAAATACTCAACTGAAGTAGCCCTTCACTGAACACAGAATTCTTTAAAATAGCTTTTTTTCATGCTCTTCAGGTTTTTTTGACATTACCTCTTTGTACACAGACTTCTAAGTCTTTAGCTCTTGTTCTGCTGTTCTTTAGAGCAAGACTCATTGAACATTGCACTTCAGGACCTAAGTGTGCTGTCACACTTCCACTACCTTTGAATTCCTCCACCTCTGACAGTTGGTTCAACTTTCCTTATACTTATCTCTCCTTTCAGCGCAGTCCTGCTCATCTCCCCACATTCTTCAACTCTGAAACTGAACGGTACCCTGAAATACACTTAACTTTTTAGCATGAATGACATTACCTCCTAGGTAAACCACAAAATCAAACTTTTACATGGTTCTGTTGCTACTCCTAATCTTGTCTAGTAGTGAGCACCGCCATGTCCCCTTCAGCATCAAAAGCTGTCATTTCTTGGGAGAAAAACACTTGCATTCTTCTTTCGAATAGGAAAGGTGTATTTTTTTGCTGTCATCCCATTTCCTTGATCCTTTCTTCTGCCTTTGGCTATTACATTGGAAATGCATGGAAACATTGCACATTGACACTCAGTTTATGTGAACAGTCTGTGAGTGTCCAAGACTCCTATTAGCTGATATGCTCTGAACTTCGCATACATTCAGCACTAGCGGTCAGCTAATGTCTTCTCAAGGTTGGGAGAACTATGGTTGGGAACACCCAAGTGCTGTTAAGAGTAGAGTGGTCTGGCAGGCTCTAGGGAACAAAACAGCAGATGCTGCCCAATGGTCTGCACTGGGAGGGACTTAGTCTGAAGGAGACCTAGCCTGGTCCTATGCACTGAACACTCTTTGGCAGTGGCGGATCTTCCAATCTAGTTTCATCTGAAGGTATCAAAGCTCCAAGTCTGCTCCAGTGTGCAAACTGAAGTGGAAACCATTAGATTTGTTTAAAAGGCAAACTCCTAACCCAGAATGAAATGCCAGTGAAGGCACAATCCAAGAGTCCTTTTGCTCCTGCAGGTGTACGATGTTCTCTCCAGCATATTTTGCAGAGGTGATGCTGTCTTGTAACTGACATCCAATAAAGTGAACTCCAGATGGAGTTACGTGGAAAACAAATGCATTTTAGATCAGTTTTAAACCTTGGCTGTTTGTCTGCCACAAAGCAGTTCCATTTGTAAAGACGCTGGCCACCTTCTCTAGTCCCCACCGCTTTCTAAGCTGTATTTTGAAATCCTTCTCACCCCATTAAAGATCTGCAAGCACCGCCAAGCACGAGGAACCGCAAGCAGCTAGCGCCCGCGGTCTCGCCAGCGCCCGCGGTCACCGGTACGCACCAGGTACACGACTGAACCGAGCAGCGCCCAGACAAGGCGCACACCCCGGTCTCGCCCTGCCCCGCCCCGCCGACGCGACCCCCTCAGCCAGCTCCCCCTGAGCCGGCCCGGGAGGCCCCGCAGCGCTCCTCCGCCCACACGCGGAGCGGGCGCAGCCGCGGGCCCCGGCAGGTGCGGCGGCCTCGAACCGGCGGCGGGCGGTGCCGGGCCCCGCCCCGGGGCTCCGCCGGGCCCGCCTCGGAGGGAGGCGGTCAGCCGGTCGGTCGGCGGGAGGAGAGGGAGGGAGGAGGTGCGCAGGGGTGGGGGCCGTCTCCGGCGGCGCCGCGCAGCACCCCTCGGCTGGCGGCCGGCGGTCACGCTGCGGCGGCGGCGCCGCTTCGCCTCCGCGGCGGGGCCGGGCCGGGCCGCGCCGCGCCCGGGATTGGCTGCGCGGCCGCCTCGTCCCAGAATGCCCCGCATGGCGCGTCATTGAAGAGAGACCATGATGGCGGCGGCCGCGGCGGCGGGGGGGGCCCCCGAGGTGATCGCCCAGCTGGAGAACGCGGCCAAAGTGCTGATGGTGAGGCGGGCGGCGGCACGCGCCGCGCCCGGAGCGGCGCCCCGCGGCCGGGGCGCCCGCGCCGACCACCCCCCTCTTCCTCCCTCCCTCCCTCTTCGCCTCCGCTCCCGCCGCCCTCGTCGCTCAGGCGCGGGGCTCGGGGCGCAGCCCGCCGGGACGCGGCGCCTCCGTCGCCCCCTCCACACCTCCTCCCGCTCCCCGGCCGGCCTCCCGCCCCCGCCGCGGGGCGGCCGCCGCGCCGGCTCGTCCCTGTCACCCCGCCGCCGGGGTCGGCCCCCGCCGCGCACGCCGCGCCAGTCCTCCATGTGCCGCCTTGCTCGCTCGCCCTCGCCCCGGGCAGGCTGCCGAGCTGCCCGCGCCCCGAGCTGCCCGCCCCGGCGGGGCGTCCCGTCCCCTCACGCCCCGCACCGCCATTGCCCCCCGCGGAAACCCTCGCCGAAGTTGCCGGTGAGCAACTCTCCCTCCCTCCCGGCGGCGGGGACCGGGGCCCCGGGTCGCCTCCTGCGGCAGCGGCGGGGCGGTGGGAGGTCGCGCCCGGCCCCGGCCCAGCGCGGGCGGTGGGGCACCGGCAGCAGCGGGGAGGCGACCTCGGAAGTGCCGCGGACCGCGGGCTGAGCGCCGCTCGCTTCCAGAGTTTTCCTTTCGGTGGAGGAGCAGGGAGCAGCCATAGGCTCACGGTGCTGCTGCGGCGTTGAAGCAAAGTGCTTCGCGCCCTGATCTTTTTATTACCAGCTAACTGCTCCTGCTGACGGGGAATGCGCTGTGTGTTACTTTCCGTGTTTGTGTGGAAGAGAAAAGCCCACACGGCAAAGATCAGAAATGGGATGGAGCTGAATACCTATAGCCACCGCTGGTGTTAAAACATCCTAGTCACGCATCCTTGTAAAAGTTTTTTGTTCGATTCAATGAAAAGCTGTATATTAGCCTGTCTCATTTACAGGTCTTCCTTGCAGATCTAAAAATGTCTAGCTGAAAGCCTTCCCCACAAAATCTGCCTCACCAAAATGTGATTCAAACAGAAATATTAAGTTTGTAAGTTGTTGATATTAAAGGGATTTCAAAAGAACCAAGCAAATAGTAGGAAAGTTTGCCTGGTATCGGTAATTGATCAACAGCCAGAGCTGGAACGTTTGTGGTTTAATGTCTAGCTGAAGTGGCCTGACTAAAGCAACTGGCTGTTAGCTTTACTTGTGGGTGTCCTCATCGTAGTACTTGTGTGTTACTCCTTGTGAAATCAAAGCCTGAAAGACGTTGACTATGTTTCCAAACAGGAGAGTAAAGGTGGATAGCTTACCAACAAGTAGTAATCCTTTCAGAAAAAAAACTTCTTAAAGTATGCCAACAGTGATGAATTTTAAGCTTTGAGCTGTTTTTGATTGATGCATGCCTTTGCAAAATGTAACTGCATAGATTATTGGATGTTCTCATGTCTGTGTATCTCAGTTTTAAAAATAACGCAGTTGCTGTAATTACCAGAAGTGTTTGACTACATAGCGGAAATATGTAATAAGTATTATTATGAGACAGAACACATGTGTGGAAGGAAGCTGGCAGTTAGGTAGCTTTCAGTAACATGGTAACATGTGGGGTGGCATCTCCAAAGTTTTGCATCTGTACTAGAAAACTGAATGTTACTTGTGTTGGCATTGTTTCCTTAGCATAGCCCTGCTATCATAGAGAGGGAAATGCAACTTAATGTGGACTTAAAGTAAATAAAAATGTTAATACAGGGAAAAGATACGAGCCTCTTACAGTAATGTTTGTGCTTCTGTTGAAGGATAGGTGCTAAACTTGCTGGTAAAGACATGTTTTGGGTCTCCAAGCATATGTTTGTTAGGATCCTTGTTGAATTTTTAGCTTCCTCCAGCCTCTGACAGTATAAAAGCTGACTTGTTGCAGTCATTAGCTTTTTCTTGTTCTTCTTTTTTCTTTTCTGCAGCTGCTCTTGGAAGTTTCGTAGACAACACTGAACTGACATGAACTAGTTAGAGGCGCTTCCCTAGGAAGCTGCATAAAACAGATATTCACTAAAGCTATGGGTGAGACTAAGGACCCAGAATCAGGCTTTAAGCTGGATTGGCTGTAGAAGAGCTGTGAGAACTGTTTACGGTTATTGTTCTGTGTTTCTTTTCAAAAATCATCAAGTCTTTGGAGTGACGGAGGAGAGGAGGAGTGCAGCTTGCCAGGTGCTTTACAGCGGTGGATGTGAGACCCCAGAGACTGGAAGGGTTATGCACTCTGCTCCTGCTCTTTCTCACTAACAACTGTGGAAAAAACAAGGGCTGAATCGTATTTCAGGACTGCACCTGGACAGTGATGATCTTAATTTAATTTAACCAGAGGACTACACTGTTTGTTAAAATCTGGTGAAAGGTCTACTTGGGAATGAGGTCAGGAAGTAACTCTGTGTGGCAGCTGGGAGGTGTGAACTGATCAAGCAAACTGGGGGGATCACTCAGAAAGGTGTTTATGTAAAAATCTGAGGACTTGGGTGTGGGTGGTAAACCTGGCCCTAGTAACGGAGGTCCTGAGTAGAGGCTGGCATCTTGCAGTGGAGCCATACCTGAAGCCATGGGAAAGGGCAGAGCTGTGAATGGTCTGACAATAGATGTCAGCAAGTTTTAACTGGGCACGGAGTTGTGGAGGGATTCAGCCAGGTTTTCTTATGGCAGTCTGTGGCAGCTGAGACAGTAGCAATCCTTGCAAAATACAGTTGGCTAGGGAGGCATCAGAGGTGGAACAGCATATCTGAGGATGGAGCAGGGAGTGGTGGTGGTTTACGCAATACTTGTCTTGATTTCACATACTGAACCTTGGGGAGAATAATGGGCTAGAGGAAATCAGACATACTAATAATAAAACCTGAGTGTGTTTAACTTTCCTTGAGGGTCAGTGTGGATTACCATGAGCCCTCTAAATCTTTGGTAAGTATTTTCATAATTTTTTTTTTTTATTGCTCTGGGTTAGTTGAGTTTTCCTTTGGAAAACTACTTTTATATGTCAGATAATAGAGATGTTAGTTCTGATCTCATAAATTGCTGATCTTTATGGACTTTACAAACCATGGTGTGCAGTGTATGAAAACTGGAAAGATTCAATCTATTCGCTCACCAGGCTCCTCTACAGCAGTATAGAAATGCTTTTCTGTTGTTACCAGTAACGCCTTTCAACAGGTTCTAGGTAGCCCACGTTCAACAGGCTTAGTTTGGAAAATGATTGAAATTTGGTTTAAGTTGAAGAGTTGTTATAAAAGATGAAACTTGAATCGTCATTAGCTGCCAAATATGACTTTGAATGCTGGTCCTATGACAGTTTTCTTTGCTGTGTGTAAGTGTATTTGCTACATGAAAAAGTACGTGCTTTTTGGGTACTTAATTCCTTTCCAACAAAGCTAAATGGTGTTTACTTGAAGTAAGGTTCCCATAGGGCCTTGTAACTTAAAGTGTAAAATGCTGTGTGGTTCTTCATTGCCACAGGCTGGTATATACCTTTGACCCATGTGACTCTGGCTTGGTGAAGACTGTACACCAGCATCTGTATGAACTGAATGAATTTACTGCTCCTCTATTTCTAGCTGGCATGGCATCCTCTAACCAAATGTATATAGTTCACCAAATGTATATAGTTCCTATCTGTTATGTTCTGGTTAGCTCAGGTGGTAATTAATGCTGAATATAATTAGTACCAGTTAAGCACTGTTTTAATATATGTCTTCACAGATGAGAGAAGACATAGGTTGTATTATTAAGGAAAGAAATGTAAATGTTATCCCATAGGTGAGATGAAGTAGGAAGCATGCAAAAGACTGTTTAGTTATTGCTGAAAACTTATTAAAGCAGGTTGAAATTTTTTTAGTGTATGCTGTTCTGTGACACCTGAATGTAAATTCACAGGTTATAGCTTGTTCTTCCTGCCCCCCCCTCCCCACAAAGGGGTGCTCAGTTCCTACCTGCAGCTCCACTTTCTCCCTTGTAACCCTGTGCTGAACATATTAATATTGCTGAGATGACATAGGAATTAAACAAGGGAATGGATTTCTGTCAGGTTAGCAAGATGAATTGGTTATCTGTGCAGTCATTTAAGTTGCAGAGCTAGCATGGTGGGGGTCTGAAATTAGATTGTTGCACATGGGCTGGTCTGCCCCTATTAGCAGTCGTGAGCTGTCAGGTTGGCTCAAGTGTGTCATATACCTTCACTGTACAATTTACTTGCTAACTCAGGCTGTCTTGATATTGGAAATGCCAGAAATGCCAGAGGTGCACGGTAAAAATACAAGAGGTTACAAGTTTCAGAAAGGGAAATTCCGTCTTGAGAGAAGGCAAAAAACCACCAAAAATCACAGAAACTGTGTTTGGTGAAGGCAGACCAGGCTACCTGGAGGGGCTATGGGATCTCCAGTCTTTGGAGATATTTAAAACTTGACTGTACAAAGCCCTGAACAACCTGGTCTAAGCTTGAAACGAGTTCTGTTTTGGTCAGGGGATTGATAGATGTGAGATCCAGAGGTCCCTGTCATAGAATCATAGAACACTTCCAGGGAGGAGGCATCCACAACTTCTCTGGGCAACCTGTTCCAGTGTCTCACCACCCTCACAGGAAAGAATTTCTTCCTTTTATCTAGTCTAAACCTACCCTCTTTCAGTTTAAAACCATTACCCCTTGTCCTATCATGACACTCCCTGATAGAGCGTCCCTCTCCATCTTGTCTGTAGGCCCCCCTTAAGTACTGGAAGGCCACTATAAGGTCTCCTCAGAGCCTTCTCTAGGTTAAGCAACCCCAACTCTCTCAGCCTGTCCTCATAGGAGAAGTGCTCCAGACCCCTGATCATCTTCATGGCCTCCTCTGGACCTGCTTGAGCAGGTCTATGTCCTTCTTACGTTGGGGGCCCCAGAGCTGAACACAGTACTCCAGGTGGAGTTGCACGAGAGCGGAGTAGAAGGGGACGATCCCCTCCCTCGACCTCCTGGCCACACTTGATGCAGCCCAGGATATGGTTGACTTTCTGGGCTGCAAGCACATATTGCTGGCTCATACTCAGTTTTCCATCCACTACTACCACAAGTTCTTCTCCGCAGGGCTGTTGTCAATCCACTCATCGCCCAGCCTGTATTTGTGCATGGGATTGCCTCAACCCACGTGCAGGACCTTGCACTTGGCCTTGTTGAACTTCTTGAGTTTTGCACAGGCCCACCTCTCGAGCCTGTCGAGGTCCCTCTGGATGGCACATCCCTTCCCTCCAGTGTGTTGACCGCGCCATGCAGATTGGTGTCGTTGGCAAACTTGCTGAGGGTGCACTCGATTCTACTGTCCACATCACCCACAAAGATGTTAAACAGTGCTGGTCCCAGGAGTGACCCCTGAGGAACGCCACTTGTCACTGCTCTCCACTTGGACATCAAACCATTGACTGCAACTCTTTGAGTGCGACCATCCAGCCAATTCCTTATTCACTGAGTGGTCCATCAATCAAATCCATGTCACTCCAATTTAGAGACAAGGGTGTTATCTGAAGTTATTCTACATGGTATGGGTCTGGGTAGCATTAACAAGTTCAAGAATATTTGAGCAAAGGCTTTTGCAGAAGAATTCCCTTCTTTAAAAGTTTATAAATGTTCTTGTTTCACTGTGGTCTGTTTTGCGGGTGGTGGAGTATTCACACATTACTGTCTTCAGGGTGTACTATTTAGTTTGTGGCTTATCTTGCCTTTCTGACTCAGATTTCAGGCTAAAGTTGGGTAGTCTGACAATGGTCATACAATTGTCTCTTTCAGAGGTTGAAATAAGCTTATAGAATAAAGAGCATAAGGGAGCACATTAATATCCTTAAAATCCAAGAGCAAATTTTTTGTGTCATCTACCCTGACAATTTGTATGGTCGGCTTTTCTTGGAGGGTCCGGTCCATGACAATCCTCCTTCCATGGGGAAGTTCAGTTTCTCATTGCAACTTGTCTTCATTGCGGGGCAGTTTTTCAGGCTGTGAAGCATGACTAATAGTAAGGGTGAAAGGGAGAGATGGACTAGCTCTGATTTTGTTATGGGCAGGTTACCTGTTAATCATTCCAGTGCTGAGAAGATTTGTTGGAGTCTTCCAAGTCATCACCCAGCCAAACAAGCTGGGTGTGTGCTATATTATGGCGGGATTAGACCAAACATCTGCCCAGCTGATTTCTGTTTCCAGTGATGGCCCCTAGATGCAGATTTAGAGAAAGGGTCTGAAAAATAAGGATAATCCTTTCACTAGTATATACTTTACCTTATTTGAATTAGCATTTTCAAGAGCCTGAGGTGGCATAGTTGTGTTTAATGATTGTTGATCAACTTTTCTTCCACAAATGTGTCCAGTTGTTTCTAGAATGCATTTCTATTTTTTATTTTCTTAGTTTTTATATTATACTTGGCTGGTAGTAATGAGTTTCACCGGTGTTTTTGGAAAAAACCCAACATTATGTTATTTGAGAGAAGCCTGCTGTTTGATCATTTCATTCATTCTTGAATTAGGAGAAATACTTGATCATTGTTATGATTTTTCTTCTACGGTATCCCTTGTGATAGCTCTCTATCATACTGCATTCTCCAGTTATCTGTTAGCTAAATTGGAGGGTCTTGTCAGTTTTTCATGTGGGAGGTTCCCCATACATCTAATCATCCCTGTACTCCTCTGTAACTTTTTAGATTTATGATAGAATTTTTGAGATGGACTGACCAGAACTGCATTCTTTTGTGATGTGGGTACTTGAAGATTTTAGATGGTTGTGAATTTTTGGTATTCTTCTGTATTCCTTTCCTAATAATACTTAGCATTGTGCTTTTCTTTATTACTTCAGAGCAGCAAGGTGATGTTTTCAGAGGACTATGCCCAAACCGTCCGGATCTTTTTTTTTTTTTTCTGGAGTGGTACTAAGTAATTTAGAGTCCATCATGTGTATGTATAGTTTTTCCTCCTTTTGCTTAAGAACTGGTATGGTTGGTGCATTTTACAGGCACATGGTTCAGATTACAGCTTGGGAGATAAGTACGTGCAGTGTGCGGCATGCTAATGAAACTTTCACCTGGGAGCTGAGAACAAATGTGCATAGAGCATACCCCAAGCACACAGTACTACGGGTGAGGAGTTGAGAACAGGAATGTGAGGATTGATAGAGATTCTCCTGTCTTTAAAAAGCAAACATAGTGTCTGATGAAATGAAAATCTAGTGAAATGGGATTCTTCACGCCTTGGGTTTATTTCCCCTGACTGTTTCACAGAGGGATTATTCATCTTTTTGAATCAAGATTGTGTTTCACACGCATTTGACATGTCACTGTTGCACTGGCATATTTCTGTATTTTGTTCTGAGTCATCAATGAAATACTGTGTGTCTGGTCGTAGATTCATCCGCTGGGGATCTTCATTAGTCCGTAACTCCATCTGGATAATTCTTCTTCAGGCACTACCTACTGCTGTCTTCCCTTTAATCTGCTTCCTAAGAGTCTTATCGTTGTTATGCTAATCTGTGTTCATTAGTTAATTAACAGCTTTCCATATGGAGGGGTAGAAGAAATCCTCTTGATTATTAAGTTGAGCTGATGCTGTCACAAGCAGCTAAGTAAAATATTCCTTTTCAGCAATTTCTGACACTGTTTTGACACTAAAAACTCTGGATCAGGTATACATAAGATCTTCACTTCTGTGTCCCGTCTTGATGTAGGGGTGGAATTCTGGATTTTGATGATCATGTCCTTTTCCATTTTACCAGGGGAAAATGTTTTCTCCATGTCTAGCTCCTTTTCTGCTTTCCTTGGCTTCCCCAGAACAAAACAAAGTGGAACTGATGCCTGTGTTGGGGCTGTGACCTGGTAGAGGGAATGTGGTAACATTTGAAGCAATTTTGATGCATAGTGGGGCATATGAGTGGCATAAAACCACATATGTATTGGGTGATGTGGTGTGGAAGGGAGGGTGTTCAGATCTGAGCTGTAGGAGATGTTGATACGGGTCTTCAGTTCTTTTTCATCCCTTTAAAGTCTGTCTAAAACATCCTGTTGAATAGGGAGTAGTTGTTCAAATGGGGGTTTTAAGAAATGGAGGAAAACTGGCAGGAGGGTATATTTTAAATAGTCTCTCTTCTTCCCTCTCCTTGTCTTCCAAAAATGAAAACCCCAAACTTTCCTACTTCTGAGACTTAATGATGAGTGGCAGCTGTATAGTGCTGCCTTTTGCTCTACCAAAACATAGAGTAGTAGTACACCCACCTGAGTGGCTGCATAGTGAACTGGATTGGGAAGTGGATGCAGGGAGAAAAGGTTTTTTTAATTCAGGTAGTTTTCACTGTGTTGCGTTATAAACCATTTGCTACCTTGACTGAGATGAAAAAGTTCACCTAGGTGCCTAAAAGAAACTTTGGTCAAATTATGCTGTTAAACCACTTTGGAAGTAGCAGATATAATTCTTTTTGTCTTCAGATCAAGACTGATATTTTTTTTTAATGGAAAATACACTTAAAGTTATTTGTATTAATATAGGAGCAAGTGAATAAAGTTTTATTGCTTTTGTTACTCTAGAAGTCAGAAAAGTTGGTTTAGTGGTGCCTACCAAATTCAAAATTTACATAACTATAAAAGTGAATGTGAAGAAAGGCTAAAGATATATCATGATTTGTGCTGAAATTATGAATTTCAGTATTTATCATTGTGCAGTCCAGCTGTGTTATGTGCAGCTGTGCAAAATGGTAGAGGCACAGCTGTAGTAGTGTTGAAAATATGCCTTATGCCAGGGTCTCTTGAAGGCTTTGTGTAATTAATTTGTGGCTGTGAAATCAATAAAATGGCAAAACACCTTTCCGCACGAATTTTACTGTTTATGATGGTGGTCCCTGGGATTTCAAAAGGCTTGGCAAAGGTGAAGAACATCTGCAGTCCCAGGCTTGTAAGCGTGATGCAGACCTAGGGTAGGTTTTCACAGAAGCCTAAACTAGCCTAACAGCAAGTGGCTGAGGAAAACTATTACATGTCTTTTTGCTGGATTGATTATCGGCTAGTTTAGTGAGCTGGAGTGGCTTACAGAAGGACCTGCCAGTTGCCAAAGCTAGCAGCAGATAATAATGTGTGTCTAGGAGTGGAGAGGAATTAGTGTGGTTGGGAGGAGAGTCTCTGTCACTGCATTGCCTCTCTGGGAACCACAGCCTTGGAGTTCTGGAGTAGTTCACTACTGTCAACTTAGACTAGGATCCTCTTGTAATGAAGGAAAAGAATAATACCAGCATCCTTCACAAATGTGTTTTGAAATCATGAGAAGAGCTGTAGAAAAGTTACATGGTATTTGTCTTTTTGTGTATTTTACTGAAGTATTCTCTTTTTCTGGTAAGAGTGGACTGTAATGCTTAGAGTGTTGATCTTTTGAGGGGGTTGCTGTAGTATGGCATTTTGACTGTATGGGATTGGGTGGTATATTCCTTGACTTTGTATTTCCAGTTTTTCAGAAATGAGTAACTTGATAGCTTTTAAGACACCAAGAGGTGGTTGAGCCATGTTCAATCAGTTCTTCTGCTTTGGAAGGACCTTGAATTTGACTTTTTCACATCACAAGTAAATACCCTGGCTGCTGAGGTTTTTGCTCCGACAACAGGTGAAGGAGGGCAGAGGCAGTTCACAGAATTCAAAAAACAGGTTGCAGCATTATTAACGCAGAGTCTGAAAATCCAGTAGCTGGGTGTACTGCAGAGCCTGCTACATTGGCCTGCGCCACAGGGCATCTGTGACTCTGGGACTTAAGCATCGGTTTGTACAGAGATCAGTGGTGCAATTGGATAACAACCAACATTGAGTTATACCATCCTTTATTATAAAAGAATATTCCAACTATTGTTAATTGTGGCATTAGTGATGATATGCAAACAGTGTCAAAGCTAACAAACAGCAGAAACAGTTGTACAAACAGAAACCATACTGGCTCATTTACGTGGTCGTTTATGAGTTACTGCAGAACTGCCATGTTGCTGTCACATTGTACCGGGTCTGGCTGGGCCGGAATTGGTTTTCCCCTGTAGCAGCCCTCATGGTGCTGTGTTTTATGTTGGGAGCTGGCAGGGTGTTGATAGCACACTGGTGTTGTGGCTACTGCTGAGTAGTGCTTACACAGCACCAAGGCTCTTTCTGACATTTCCCTCCCACAGTGGAACGGGGTGGGCAAGATCTTGGGAGGGGACACAACCAGGACAGCTGACCCGAACTGACCAAAGGGATATTCCAGACCATATGACGTCTGCTCAGTATAAAGCTGGGAGAAAGGAGGAAGGGGGTGGGGTCACCCTTGGTCCTCCGAGGCAACCACTACGCGTATGAGAGCCCTGCTTCCTGAGAAGGCCCGACATCATCTGTTCATGGGAAGTAGAGAATAAATCTGTTTTCTTTTTTTTGCTTCCGCGCGCGGACCTTTGCTTTGCTTTGCTTATATTAAAACTGCTTTTGTTTTACCCGCAAGGGTTGGTTATTTTCTTTCCCCTCTTTGCCCTGTTGAGAAAAAAGGGGAAGGGAGGGGAAGTGATAGAGTGACTTGGTGGGTACCTGGCATTTAGCCAAGGTCAAACCACCACACACATGGCAGCACAAGAGAAGCTGTACCTCCATGCCCTGCCTGGCTGGGGCCTGGGGGAAGCTTCCCACACTGGTGATGTGGGGGCAAGCGTCATCCTACCTGGACCAGGATCTACACGTGTAGCTTCTCTGCCTTGGGCACGCAGCAAAGGCAGGTTGTCTTCTCTTTTTGCTGATTTTGTCTGGCTCTGCAAATAGGTGGTCTTCAGGGTTT
The DNA here is from genome assembly GCF_031877795.1 of Strix aluco. NCBI lineage: Eukaryota > Metazoa > Chordata > Aves > Strigiformes > Strigidae > Strix > Strix aluco. Next base: position 118,224,201 of record NC_133932.1, read on the forward strand.
CGGAATGAACTTCCTCAAACTCAATCTGCCATAGCTTGGGCTTGTATCAGTGATCTTGGCATCATATGGGCCTTCAGTCAGTTCCTCACTCGCCTGGGTAAGGTCATGGCAAGACATCGTTGGCGCTGGCGTACCCTGCCTGCCTGCTGTGGGTTTCGCCTTACAGCTCAGTTAGTTTCCTCTTGTATTACACCCTTGTCTTAAAGCTACATTTTACGCACTTGTCACTTGTAGATTTCATGAGGACTCCTCCACAGCATCTATCTGTATATATGTGTATACAGTAACTGGAGATCCCCAAATGGGAGACCAGATCTGTACCTCTGTTGCAACAGGACTGCAGCCCTGTTGGGGACAGGGGAGGGCAGAATATGTTTCCCCTTGCAGCTATAGATGCTGGTTTGATATTAGGTGCCTTAAAGCTGAGTTTGTGTGCTTTTAAAGCAGTGGCCGAGAAGCATTGCTTTAAACGTTCACCAGTCTGTGTGCAAACAGAGCTTTTGGTGTTATCTGCACTGACCATAATGTTGGGGTTTTTTTTGTTAAGATTTTAACCATTCACATTTAGCTTAGCACTATCATCTCTTCAGTCATTGACTTATATTTGCTTTGCTAATAATGTTGCTGCTACTTGACTTTTCTATCACCCATACTTTTTTGGTAGCTCCCCAGATGGCTGAAGTCTGGCATCTTTACTGAGAAAATGTGTAAATTGAATAGGTTTACAAAACATGTACACTCTTTCCTGGTGAAGAAAACATGAATAGTGCTTTCCTTACCTGTCAACAACAGCAACAGAAGCCCAGCCCAAAAAACAAACATACTTCTTCCTAAGAGAATTAGGGAGGCTTAGCTGCAAAGCCTTTATTTTGTGAGGTTGTTTTAAGTGGGATTAAGAACAGATGTTGGGTAGCTTTGGGATAATGAATTGTTTAGTGGGGAATATATAAATATTAAATTCTAATATCAAGAGAAATGACAATATTGTTTCTGGAACTATTCTGTTCATGTTACAATAACATTCCCTCTAACAGCGCTAAGAATAAAATATGTAATTATGACCACATTTCTTCACAGTCATTTTTCAGTAAGTATGTGGAGCCCTGTGACTCTTCAGAGCTTGAGACTTAGCTAATTTATGCAGGTTCTTAGAGTGAACTCAGGCACTTAACTTTAAGGGAGTCTTAAAAATTGCCTCTTCGAATCAAAACCCAAAAGTATGTGTATATGGAATAAAAGAATAATTTTCTTCATAAAATAAATGCTTTTTAGAAGAGTATTTCTCAAAATATGTATCATGTGTCTGCTTCTTTGTATATTGGACAATGAATACAGAGATGTAACTTCTTTGGTAACTTGGTTCAGGCTGTATCCGCAGGAGCAGGACAAATCAGTGAAACAAGGTAAAAGTGACATCCTACCATCTCAAATATGTACAATTCTAGATATATTTTTGCCATTTCTCAGTAATGGTCAAGATGTTAGGGAAAGGAGCTTTTTCTAGGTGTTTGGTGAAAGTCCAGAATTTTTCCTGGTTTTGAGTGAAAGAGGTTATTCACTTCACAAAATCATTTTCAGTTTTGCAATTCCTCTTGGCTTCCTTATCCTGCAGGCTGGCGTAGGTGATGAGCTTCCTCCTCTGGCCTCTATTCTGTTGCTTTCTTTTTTGCTAAATCTTGGTTTCATGTTCCCTGTAGTTATATTTCTGTTTGCTTACATGATTCAGGTATTGTTTTGTGTGTACTTCACTTGTGTCTGTAAGTTTCCATTAATGTGCTAACAGCTAAAAGCTGTTAATAAAGGTAGGTGTTTTAGGCTGTGCCATTTTGAAAGTATGCTAAGCACAAGGAGTTTTTCATGTCAAATTTAGATAAACCTTGAAAACTTAAAAAAAAATCCTTATCTCGCTTTTAATCAACTCCTTCCAAATAAGTATGCTGGGACAAGATGATTTTGAAATTTTAGCAAGATTGATGGAGGAGGAAGTGCTAAAGCCTGAATTTTGGCAGAGAAGCTGACTGCCCTGTGTGCCTGCCTTTCTTCATTAGCTTGGTGGGAGGAAACACTTTTTTGATAGGAGGCAAAGCCTAAAACTCTTAGAAACCAAAATGCATCATTATCTCAGTTTACATCTTTCACAGAGTGATGGCTTTCAACGTCTCTGTTGGGGGAGAGGTATGCTTGAGGCAGATGGGGCGTTACCCCTGTGATGTCCTGTTACCCCAGTGCTGTCCTCCTCCATCTGCATGTGCTTACTGTAGAAGGCTACCTGTAAGTAAAAGTAATGTCACCTCTGCAAACAATGCGTAGTTATAGCTGTAGTTTCAGCAAGTTTAATTTGAAATTGGACACCAGGAAAAAATAGATACTACAAGATACTTCTTCAGATGGGGTAATACTAAAGTTTCTCTTGCGGTAGGACAGCAGTTAATGAAATATTTGATGTACAGTGAGTCTGATAAATAGGTTATATATCACCTACATCTCAACTAGTGAGCTTTGGAAAATGAGTCTGGCCATTACCAGCATTACTACGATCTACTGTCTAGTAGAAGAGTTGTCACAATGGTTCTTCCTTGACTTAAAACTTCATTTTGAAATTCATGGTCACAGTCCCAGCTTTTTTTGTTAAGCTGTGCCTATACTGTTGTGGTGGTTTGACCTTGGCTAAATGCCAGGTACCCACCAAGTCGCTCTATCACTTCCCCCCCTTTCCCCTTTTTTTTCTCAACAGGGCAGAGAGGGGAAAGAAAATGAGATAGGAAAACAAAACAACCCTTGTGGGTAAAACAACAGCAGTTTTAATATAAGCAAAGCAAAGGTCTGCGTGTGGAAGCAAAAAAAAAAAGAAAACAGATTTATTCTCTACTTCCCACGACCAGGCGATGTCGGGCCTTCTCAGGAAGCAGGGCTCCAATACGCGTAGTGGTTGCCTCGGAGGACCAAGGGTGACCCCACCCCCTTCCTCCTTTCTCCCAGCTTTATACTGAGCAGACGTCATATGGTCTGGAATATCCCTTTGGTCAGTTCGGGTCAGCTGTCCTGGTTGTGTCCCCTCCCAAGATCTTGCCCACCCCGTTCCACTGTGGGGGGAAAATGTCGGAAAGAGCCTTGGTGCTGTGTAAGCACTACTCAGCAGTAGCCACAACACCAGTGTGCTATCAACACCCTGCCAGCTCCCAACATAAAACACAGCACCACGAGGGCTGCTATAGGGGAAAACCAGTTCCGGCTCAGCCAGACCCGGTACAACTGTCTAATAGGTACAGAAATGGACAGTATTGAGATGAGCTACTTGAATCTTGTGATAGACTAACGATTGTGATTTCAGGGGCTGTGGATGGGCTAGGGTCCTATCTCTTGCTGGAGAACCAGGACCTTTCATGGGGATAGTCTACCCTTCGGTGGAGGCTGTAGTATGAGTTGATGCTGAGACCCCTCTCCTTCCCACCCTCTAGAATAACAGACTCAGGACCTGAATTTAGGACCCGTTTATCTTCCATGCCTCCTTGTGGGGGAAAGAAGGAAGCACCTGTAATTTGTAGGAGCTGAGGGAAAATTTGGTCCATTTCCACCAACCCTTCTCCTTGCTGCCAGATGAGGAGGCCAAGTTCATTCCAGCTCCAGGAGATGATCAGAGGAAGGAAGCAGCAGAGCAGGACTCAAGACTAGTGCAAGTGCAGTTGTAGTAAGGGCACTTTATGACTGTTTATATTCCTTTAGTAACATACATTTTTAGGGTTCCAGTGCTACTGCAGTAGTGATGTTTCTTTCCTTCTGAAGTCAAAGCAAGCTGATTTTATTTGTTAACATTAAATGGTTTAGAAAGGTTTGGAACAATGAGGTTTTACATAACTGTTCTGTGTAGTTATGATGTTTTTCTTATATTTGTCCTCCTCTACTGAGTTTCACTTGTTCTGTCTTGACTGAACTTTCTCTGGTCTGCATGGGTTGACTTCTTGTTGCTTCGAAGGTTCATATGACTTCAAGGGACTGTGCATGGATTTGCCTATCGCTATCAGCCAGGCATTTTACAGAAATTACTTTGCTAAACAGAACTGCCCATCAGACCTTGCTTGCGCTTTGAAACATTAGAACAGTGAATGTGGAGATTAGGAAATAAATAACGTTTTATTTAAGGGTCTGAACTGTAACCTCATGTCAGCATTCATCCTCTGGCTGTCCACAGCCAAACTACCATAAGCTAAATATCCATTATAGGACACTTCTCAGATTTATCTGTTGTCAGTGTGCTTAAACTGATGTCCTAACTGCAGTTATGGAGGATACAGTAACAAGTACGTATAAAGCACACACATAATTTTCTGAAGTGTTTTGTTTTAACTGCTATGTTACACTGTATCCTGGTTTTCATTACCTAAATTTACAGAAGGGAAAGACTATTATACACTGAATTTTCTTGGAACCAATTTGAAACATTTTCTTGATCCTGAGATTATGAAGAAAGCATTAAGATTTAAAAAGAAAACCAGATCTTGATCGTAGTGTATGTAAGGTATGTGATAATTGTGTGTGTTTCTATTGTGATTACTTTATATGGGGCTCTGAGTTTGGTCCAACACTAACAAGTTTAAACTTGTAACCCTTGTCTTATGCAAAATTTCCCATGTATGTTTCAGTCACTTTTCCAAAACCTGCTGGAGCAATCCTCCATGGGATGGATGGAGTCTAGGCTGATCCTGTTCACCTAATGCTACCAGAAGGTTGGCACAAGTCAATGTACTGTTAGTTGAATTTGTGGATTTTCTTGTTGAACAATGTGCACAGTGGTCAGGAAAAGAGAAAGTCCTAAATGAATGCTGCAAGGAGACCGACAACAGTTAGAGCTGATATTGGATGGACAGCTTGCATAGATACATAGACCAGCTACAGACATCTGTTTGTCAGGGTCCTACCACAGCTAGTTGAGGGCTATGCCTTCAACGTCCTCTGTTCTTTTCTCTTGCTCCTCTCTGGTCCTGCTTCCTCAAACAAAAATTCCACTCCACCTTCCTCCCTTTTGCCTTTCAAGTCCTACCTGCTCTTCTTCAAGCAGCAGGTCTTGGGTACCTGTTTTGGTGCTGAAAAGTAGACATTAACAGTGGAAGCTGTACCCTCATGCAGTGAGGACAGTTTATGGGCTGGTTACCACAAATTGTATATCTGAAGTGTATTATGCAGGTAAATGAATGTAATTTCAGTGCAGAACCTATAATATTCTATCTTTGAGGGTCAGACTGTTAGTAGAGAGGTAAAATCTTGGTAGGTTGTTTTTGTTAACTTGAAGAGGAAGTCTTATCTGAAAACATTTTGATATTGATGGTAATGATTTACTTTGACTCTTTAGTCAATTAATGTGTATATATAGTATGTTATATAAGACCATTTCAAAACTGAGAACAGATCTTATCAGAAACCACAGTTTATCTGCTCTTTTACTTGCAAAAGACTTAATAAAGTACTTCAGCTCCAAAATACAAAGCAGATTTGATATGAAGAAAAAAAAAAAATCTTTTTTTTTTTCCTATTGTTAAACCTCTGCATGAAAGCAAGACATGAGTGAGTAGATGTGTAGGAGGTAATTCCTCCAGCAGTCACGCATTTGTTCCAAATATATACCGAAAAATACCGGGCACTCTGGGGTTTAAATAATTCAAATCATAATCACTTTTGGGAAAGATTTTCTTATTTTTTTAAATCAAATGAAGTTTTTGTTCAGAAAGTCTTAAATTTTCACCATGTTGTCTCTGTTGCAGGTCTGATTGGAATCTATTGCATCTTTCTTACCCAAGATTATTTCTGAAGAGTTGTATCTTTTTAGTTAGAAGATGAGTTACAGCTGTAATTTGAATGATTATTCCAAAAAGAAAGTGCAAAGGAAGTAATTGGAACATAGTTGAAATTGTTTATTATGCAGGCTAGGTTTTCTGTAGTAACTTAACTATTACTCAGGGCTCTGGCAGTCATATAATGACAGATCTGAATTGGACAGCAGAAGCTGCTATGGATACCAGTTGTCTGAACTGCCTTCTGGCTTGGTGCCTGAAGTGGGAACCTCTGATCCACTTGTGAAGCGGTTGCTGAAAGCTGTAGAGCTGAACATCTTCATGTAGCCTGAATTGTTGGCTGGTAGCATTTGCTTCATGAGTCCATCAGACATCCCTGCATTTTTAGGTGTCAGTCTCTGTTAGAGAAGTAGGGGGAATAGCTGAGAAAGAAAGTGTGGCTAATCATCCAATTCTCTGAGTCTGACCACTGTATTTGATCTCTTTGATTACCTGTTTTAGTAAGACAAGTGACAGTTATTGAATGTGCTGTGATACACTGTAGGAAGAATAAAACACTTGAAAAGTGTTACCGGTAAAACTGTGATAGAAACTTGTTATGGCTTGACTCTACAGAAGTCAGGGTAATGCAGTCTTGGGGCATGTTGCTTGATGTGGCTTTGGTAGAGTTAAACTTGAAATCTCCTTTTCCTGAGAATCTGAGTCTTTTGTATAACTCACCTATATAGCAGAACTGTGCTGGGGACTAATTCTCTTAAGGTGTTTCTTGTTATTTAAGATACAGAAATCTGTTTTTAGGGGGGGTTGAGCATCTTAGTAGAAGAGCACAGTAAGTTAAATTTCATGACCTTTAGGTATGTTTTGCAGCTCTAACAATTGCTTACATGGATAGAGTAATATATTTAGCTGTCCTAAATGCGGTATGTGCAGTAGTTAAAAATTATTGCTTGCCCTTGTGTTTGATTATTTTTTTCCTTTTTTTTCTGTTTCTCCTTCTATTTTTGTCCATACTCCTCTGCAACGTTACCACTATCACATGGTGTTCCCCTGCACATGCTTCTCAGGTTCACTCATGATCTTTCTCCTTTCCATATGCCTCATTGTTACTTGGCTTCCTTGCCTGCTGGGACATGTTGGCGAGCCATCTGGGCTTCCTTTATTCCTTGCTTCTCTGAGCGTGTCTTGCCTGATGGTGGCTGTCAGCAAGGTCCAGACCCAGTGGTGCCACTGCTGTCTGTGGTGGCTTTTGCTTATCCTTGTGTATTGATAGAGATTCAGTTTCTTATTCTTCTCTCTCTTAGGCTTCCAGACTCTCTGCAGCACAGAGTCTAGACACCATTCTGAAGAACAATTAATGTGTTTAATTGTTTTTTCATAAGCTGATAATGGCCCGCAGACCAGAGTTGGGGGACAGTTTTTTGTTTTACCTTTTGACCACAGGGAAGGCAAAATTCCCCTACATATCTGGGGAGGCTCAGTTTGTAGAGTTTGTGATGAATTTTATGAAGTCACACTTCAGTAGAAATCTCAGATTTTTGTTTCTACCCTTGTCAAGTTCGTAATGTACTTTACTTGCAGACATAAACATTGCCTTTGGCAAGAAAGTTCCTTCTTGGCTTTAGTAGTAGCAGGTACAAGCAATTTCATCTTTTTTTTTTTTTTTAAACCCAGGAAAATTCTCTTAGTAGGCATGTTTGCCTTTCCATAATCCTACTAGTGTTTAGCCTGTACTGTTCATAGGGGACCTTTTTTGTAGGTGGGAATACTGTGGGTGTCAGCTTAAAACACTCTGGTGCACTCTCTCTGTATTCTCTTAAGCAGCAAAGTCTGGAGGAGTGCGTGACTGTTCTTTGTGACATGCTAATTTGCAGATTTCCCCCAGTGTAATTGTAGAATTCGGCTGTGTTCAGTGCTGTCTTGCCATAACAAAAGTCTGTGAAAAATCAGAATTTGTGTCTAGCAAACTTCTCTGTCTGCAAGGAATGAACACTGTTCATCCCATCCTTAATTATGTTTCTACGTGATCACGAGTGGGATTTTTCTGAGCAAAAGTATGATGCAGACTTAACAGTGCAAAGTGGTTAACTAAATTATACTAAATAAAAAACTATTCCATTATTGATTTTAATAATAATATTGTCACTTGAATGTTAGAAGTTGTTAATTTTAAGATACTATCACTGTCCACAAGTGACCAATAAGTAATATTCTTTGGCATCAAGAAAATACTGTCAATTCTAATATACGATCAGAAAATGTTGTATTTTGTATGTCTGTGATTATCAACATGAAACTGCCTGAACAGAATCACTTGGGGGAGAGGGGGGATTTGATACTTTTATGAAAAGTGTTTTCAGAAATAAGGGGAAGGAGCTAAAAAAGCAGACATGACTTCAAATGTGGATGTGGTGTAACTTCTTCAGCCTGTTATTGACAAATACATGATTATTTCAGTCTTAGGAAGAGAGCATCTGATATTTGCAACCCATTTGCTACCTTTCTCATGGTTCTATTACCTTCATTGCTTGGCACTCCATCCTGACAAGTCATAATTATATATATATTTTTAAAGGTATGTTACTGAGGTAGGAAATGCTTGTACTAAGCATGTTGTTCTGAATACATATGTGTAGCTTCAGATCCTCTACCTGCATCAACTACTTCTTCTATTTAAAACAAAACAAGACCCTCAAGCCCTTTGTTGTGACCCCTTATGTTTTTCGCATGTACCTTCACCAGATATTTTCTAGTAATGTGTGTATTTTCCAAATGAGAGTTGGTCTAACCCTTTCTCTTATCTATGTCTTTCCTGTTCCAAGTGTCACTATGAATGAATAGTTTAAATTATCTGTATTAATCAATTTCTGCCTAGGTAATGTATGCCAAATTTTTAGCCTTTTTAATCGTTACCAGTTGTGCTTTCCTTTCTTGTAGCATCAGTGAATAATATGATATGATTTAAATTGATGGTGTACCATCAAGGGAGGAGCAGAAAAAAAAGATGATCAAAGTTAGAAATGAGAAATCTGTGTTGTATAAGAAACAAATATGGGTTATTCTGGAGAGGAAAAAATAAGTGGTAATATATAAACTTATGGAATTAAATGGTGCCGCTGTATCAGGTGCTCTTCTTTATCTTTCCATGGTACAAAAGGATGGTTGCAGGCAGTAAGAATGGGAAAGCTAGTTAAAAACCTACCAGTACTCTTGTGGCTGTTTGGGAACCTGGGCTGTTTGGAGGGTTTAATATTGTTAGTTTGTTGCATTTGTGACTTCTGCATTTTTCAGAGCAGTGGATTGCTTGCACCAAGATTGCCAGAGGTAAACAGTTGTACGAACAATGTTGGTGCGCCTCCTGTTTTGTTAGTAGGTAAAGGGGCGATGGAGCTTTGTCTGTGATATGGTTTCTTGTAACATTTTCATAGTGGTAAGAAAGGGGAGAAGGAGAATTTAAAGGAGTTGTGCTGACCTCGAACTCATTGAGGAGAAACTTCTATTTCTCATGGAAAGCTGAATCCAGTTTTGTTTTTATCGGGTTCCACACTGGAAAGAAAAGGTAATTGCATGGAAGTTATGTTTAGATTTTTGTAAAGTTACCTGGTTTAATAGTCAAGGAAGGCAAAATCTGACTTGGAATTAGTTTTACGCAATAGTTCCCATCCTTCCAAAATAATTGTCTCATTGCTGTAACGCCCATGTAAGCTGTGATAGGTTATCTCCTGAGAGTGGGTTGATTTTACTGTTTTTTTAATGTACAGAAAGTGAAAAATCAAACGTAGGGTGATATGTGAGTCGGCGAAAGGAAACTATTAAGAATCTAATCAAGGATATAAGAGCCTAATCTCTGTCTCTTCCTACTGTTGAAGATCACTGCCTAACTTTTGAAAGGCTTGCCTGTATCTGAGATGCAGACTGAGGGACTTGCTCTTGGTAAAACTGATCGTTATGTACAGAAGGAGCTGTAGTCATTCCCTGTGCATTCAGTCTTCATAAAGAAAGTTGGAGCATGCTTACGCTACACCAGAAAAATGTGTTTGTACCTATGATTTGGACTGTTTGGCTCATCTGTGCCAACACATTCCTTCAAACTGCATCTGTCTGCCTGTATCCCAAAATATTAGAAAGATGCTGACTGCTGAGGACTCAGTGCTGTATTTACCATAATATGGAGAACCTCAATTTCCAGCTCTTTTCCTTCTTCTCAGTCCTATTTTCTGACTGTGAGGTGTTAAAGGTGTTTTCTACTTTTGACTTTGCAGGCTCTATTTCCTCCTAAAGTTTAGTGTTTCTGCTCTTTTTTTCCAGTGGCTCATATACTGTTGATGGCCTGAGAATCATCACAGTTATTTGTGTTAAGAGTGAGAAGGGATGCAAAGACCTTGGCTTTCTCATGCTTTTTCCTTGAGCAGAAAAACCACAGTAAAGGTTTTTCACAACCACGCAGAGAAAGTATAGCATTTCTGTAAGCACTTAGATCTTCTAACATATGCTTATTGGCTTTGTTACAGTTTTGTCATCAAATACCTTAATTTTTTTATCTTTTTTGTTCAGATTAGTGATAGCAGCACATAATGAAGTAGAATGAACTAGGTTTCTTTTTTTATAAACTGGTTGACATGAAAGGGAAGGGGTTACATTACTTTCTTATTAGTTGTGCAGGCTTTCAGAGAAGTTTAGTGGTTGTGCTAGTCTGCCAGAGTGTTTCTAGTCTTGTCTTTCTTCAGTTTCTCTTTCCCTTGTGTGAGTAACTGCCATTTGAGTCAGTCCTGCTGTTGCTGTTCCTGTTCTGTATCCAGACAGCCTTGGTAGCTAAAAGGATGTAATTTTATTTATAATACTATGTTATATAGGAAATCTATTCTTATGGGGCACTATCTTACTATGCTGAAACCAGGAAGATGATCGTTGTCCTAGAGAACTTTTTATAGATAACTTGTAAGACAGAAGAGAGCAGATGGGTGTTAGCTGTAACATCAGACAGTCAGAAAGTGCTACAGCTGGAAATAGTTTCAGTGTGCCAAAAGACCCTGGTCGTTACCACACTGGTGTTTAATACCCTGTAAGCTGGATGGTAGAGAAGAGTTTGAAGGAGGCAATTAGAAAACAGTGAATGTGTAGGTATTTTTGGTGAACCTTCCAAGCACGATCAGTACTTGGGGTATGTTTCTAACCCTGTGGTGCCAAAGGGATGCTGGGAACCGGCTTCCAGGGCTCACGGACTAACATAAGTCAGTGTTCCTTTAATGTGAAATTTGTACACAGAGTATGTATATGCTGGGCTTTCCTTTAAAGCCTTAAATTAGTTGGACTTTCAGTCTACAGGTAACTAGTGTTTGAATGCAGTGAAGGCAGTAGACTGTGAGCTTTAAGCTCCCTCTGGTGGCTATATAGCACAGTTTAAAGCTTACCTGTTGCGCTTGACTGTTTTGGACAGTTTTGAGAGTCTTAAGTGTGTAATGTATTACTAAAGTATTGTGATTTTTAAAATTAATATAGGAACATCATGTGCTGTATGCCTTTCCAAAGTGCCAAAGGTCTTCTGTAATCAGACTTCAGAGAAGAGTTAAAATAATGTAGTTAGAGGTATCTTTTCTAGTTATTGTAAGCATGAGGGGGGAATTTCCCATAAAACTTTAATTCTGTCTTTTTTTAATGGTGCAATAACTCACTGCTAATGTCCCTGCAAGTGCCCTTAAGTATTACAGAACATTGAAAATAGATATGATCTCTATATGACAAACTCAAATATGCTTTGTTAATGCAAAATTGGTTCAATATCAGGTAGCCCTAACTTGCTGCTCTTGCTTTAAGAATGTGAATATAAATGACCCCAGACATGCAAAATGTTATGCTTTGTCACACCTGAAGGATTCTTTCTATCCTGGCTGTAATTAGTGAAGCTTCATGAGACTGCAGAGCTGTGAGCTGCAAGGTCAGTACTGCTGAAAGGGCAATGCCACTCCACTCCCTTTCTCCCCATTGTTGCACTGACTTTGGCACTTGTCTGACTTTTTGATGCTTATTAAAGTAACAAAAGAGTGTTCATTCTCCTTTCCCTCTCCTTGCCCCGGGCTAGTTCATAGAAAGGATAATGCAAGGAGGTGACAAGACCATGCAGGTGAGAGCAAGAAAGGAGTGGAACCTCTCCTTCTGGTAGCAGAGACTAATTAAAATGTCACTTGTCTCAAGAAATCTGATTCTTTGTTCTCACAGAACTTCATTGATTGAAGCTGTGTGTTCCTTGAGACTTCAGAGTATTCCCATGGCATTGCATAGCCTACAGAGGCTGTAGATTAAATGCACTTTAAATGGTAAAAAGCAGCCTATCACTAGCCATTAGGTCCTCTACTGTGCTGGCACAGACTTCTGTGCTGGCTTATGGTGAACCAGGCTGGGGAACTGATCCAGATGAAAATAACCTGCATTTGGTGGGATGCTTTTTGGAGATCACTTCCCCAATCTGGTTCTCTGTGCGTTTGCACAAATGCTTGCCCATACAACAGGGGAAAAAAAAGTGGGGACTGCGTTTTTGTTTGGTTGGTTTATTTGCGATAGCACTGACTGAAGTGCATGTCAGGCTGTTGCTGTGTAGGTCATTCCTGCATTTTTGATAACCTGCTCCAAGTATTCTTCTGGCATTCAGAACGGCTGGCTCTGTTGGAGTGAATATAGCTAGAGTCCACATGGAGAAATATTGTCCTTCAGACCGCAGAAAGCCTGGGTGGTTGGGAACAGCTCCTGCTGATGGCTGGCTGCATGCGGGAGAGTTGAGGTTTGTCACAGAAGTGTCATGTGCCCCAGTTTGGTGAGGCTGCTTCTTTACGTGTTCACATTTGCTTAAAAAGTTGTTAAAGTTTGGGTTTCTGCATTGGATTGGAGTTCACTGAAGCTCAGTGTCCTGGAAGGACTCGGGTACTGTCATGGAGCTTACTTCTGTCTCAGTTGTTTGGCAGTGCACGAATGCCCCAAATATCGGAAAGCTTTTCTGTGTCATGCATCTGCCTGCAACCTGCTGCCTTAGCCCTTGCAACGCTGCTCTGAGCACATGGAAGTGCACCAAGGGCACGCTGCTGTCTGTGCATGTGCACAGCCTAACACCAACTGCTGCCTGCCCAGGAGGGAGCATGGACAAACACTGTGGTCTTGTCCCCAGACCTGGTAAGAGCTGTCCTGCATACATTCAAATCGCTGTCCTAGGAGGTCCTGTCCCCAGATTGGCTGTAGAGCAGAGCAGGTTTGTGAAGGGACAGAGCATTTATTCTGCATCCAGGAGGCTTTTTTGCAGCCACCTTCCTCCACTACTTATTTTGCTCCCCTCACAGGCATTTATCATATCTGCACAGGAAAAGTTGTGAGAGTCAGAAATTTGTTGTGTAAGAAGGAACACAGCTGTTTATTAGGATCCCCTTGATCCAAGCATCAGCAGCCTGCTTTCCTTTGCTTCATTTACTCAGATTATTGAGTTTTAATAGGTGGTGTTACTTGCTCATATTTAAATCTTCTGTCATCTTGTGTTTTGTCAAGGATGAAAGATATGTGGCACACACATTCTCCTCATGTTGCTAGGGACAGGACTGGAATTTGGAGTTTGGAAGATCAGCTGAAGTTTAATAACCTACGCTGTCACCTTGACCCAACTCTACAGTTTGTATGCAATCTTGCTACGTGCGCACGTTCCTTTCTCAAAGGCGCATCAGTTCAGCTTACGCTGCCTTGCGGTATCAATCCCATGTAAGAGTGTTTTGTGCCATGTGCTTGTTCAGATAAATCCCAATGAGAGAATATTAGTGGCAGAAGTGGAGAGCAACGTGGTGTTGTGAGCAGCTGATGTTTTTTGCAGGGCTGTTTTTTACCTTCTGGGGCAGTGGGGAGATCTTGGGGTTGCTCGATGAGGTGAGGCTGCAATGCAGGCAGTCTGTAGGTGATATCCCACCTTGCAGTGGTCCAGGTTACTGCGTTGCATAGTTTCATGCTTCACCTGTAGTTGATTTTCAGGTAGAATCCACCGTGGAGCTGGCTTTCAGCAGTAGTGGAGCAGCAGGTGTTGCCTGAGCAGCCAGGGTGCCCATGATGTAAGGGGAGGCGTATATAAGGGGATGGGCATAGGCAGCTGGGGAGCTGCTGTAGCCATCCCCAAACAGCTTACCTGTCTCTTCAGTCAGAGCCCTCATGCAGTCTTTAGGATGTCAGCTTTAACATTAAACACTAGAGGGTAGTATGTTGCTGCCAATACTTTATTTTAGAACGTAGTCATTTTTTAATCCCTTGAATTTATTATACAGTTCAATATTTTAAAACAAATATAAAACTAAAGAAAAAATAGTGCTTTGTTTCCATGACTGTGAGCGTGTGGAGCAGCATTTAGTGGTGTGCAATGATATTTTTGGTTTGAGTAGAAAAAGGATTGGGTTGAATTTAGATCTGACTTCAGAAGCTTCATTAGGAACACAATACTTAAAATTATTCACACTCTGCCTAATGTCTCAATGTTCACACTTCTGTGCACATGATGTAAGTACACAGTGGTATATAAGAAGAGGCCATGACTGAGAGAGAGCAGGCAGTTTTACCAAGAGATACTTGGTTTTGATGTTTAACAATGCAAATATTTTTAAGTTCATGACATTGCTCATATGTATTTACAATTGGGATGGGGTCTTCGTGCTTGACTAACTTTTTTTTTTTAATTCTCTTTTCTTCCAGGCACCACCCTCCATGGTCAATAATGAACAACGCCAACATGCTGAGCACATATTCTTATCATTTAGAAAATCAAAATCACCATTTGCTGTTTGCAAACACATTTTGGGTAAGTTTTAATAAATTAAGTTAAGCATGTACCTATTTTTGTAACTGGAACTGTGCTGTTTTTCTGCAGCTGGGAATACAAACATCAGTTTTGATACTGATGAGGGGAGCTTTTTGATGGAGGGTGAAGCCTATTGCTGCCCTTTTTGGTTTTGTTTCTGGCAGTTTTAAAGCTGTAAGGTGTAGCTTCATGTAGCTAAGTTCCTAAACTGATTTAATAAATTCGGATTTCATCTGCAACATGATTATTGTAATACTGTCTAATCTGTGGAGCTTGTAGAACTGCCTGTAGTCTGATTGCTTGGCTTGATATTTCCCATTAAACTGACCAGTGATGCAATTTTATACACTTTTGCCAGATTTTGCACTGATGCTGAAATTTTCCATAATGAGAATTTATTTTGGGTTGAATGTCTTAGTAAGTTGCTGTTAACAGCCCAACTGTTGTGTTTAAAAAAAAAAAAAAGTTTCTGTCTACCTAGTAGAAGCAATAGAGTATTGATTTGAAGTTTTGTGTGATTATACCTGCGGAGAAAGGAAAGAGATGGGTAGGTATTGCCTTTTATCAGAAATTTCTTGGGTTTTAATGGAAATACTGTAAATCTGGTTGTGTTACAAGTCTCTGAAAATAAATCTGTTTTTACAGGCACTATAGAGACTTATTAGAGTTTGGCAGCTAAATAATCTGAAAATTGCAGGACCAGTAAGCGTGTAAGATTCCTGCTCAGCATCACTGTACTAAGTGTGAGTGTTGCGGGGAGGTGAGGGGGAACTTTTAGTGAAAGCTGACTATGAAACCTGGTGAGGAAAACCTGGAAATTTGTGGAAAAGAACACATGCCAAAACCACAAAAAAGCAAATTTTCTTTCAAAGGATTTGCCAGAATGAGCAGAGAAATACTAGGATTATGTTTAAAAAATTATTATTTTCATACTTAATTCATCCCACAGTATTTTTTTAACAGTTATTTCTAAATTTACTGGATTAGAGACTTACAATTCATGAATATTAGGATTTCAATATTGCAGGCCTACTGCTGTGTTGTTAAATTATACTGTGATATATAGAACAGGGTGTGGTTACTTTCCTATACCTACTCCCCAACCAAAATTTTTTCTACAAATTAGATTCTTCTGGTTTTAATATATTGTAGTAGTACTTCATCTGGCACTGAAGACTCTAATCACACTTTTTGCTTTATGGGTCAGCAAAATTGATGCTTTTTATTTTCACATTGATTTTTAGAGAATTTTAAGTGGCAAAAGAACATACTTAAGTAACTTTGCAGACCATTTTGAGCTCTTAGAAGTGATATACTTGTCACTAATCAGAAATAAATAATGAGAATTCATTAAATCACTATATTTTCTTCTTAAAGAAGGAAATTCAATTTAGCATTAGTAATGAGCTATCACTGCAGACATTCTTTTTTTTTTTTCTTCTGTAATCTGTGTGGTTGGAAGGAATGTGATCCTGCTTTTAACATCTTTTGGATGTCTGGAAGTATTACATCCTTAAACTGTTCATATGCTACCACCATTGAGAAACCAGCATGATTCTGCATGGGGCAGGTTTTTACTGGCAGTGTAGGCAGTTGTGATGCTGACATCTGGAACTGAGACTTCCAAAGCTTCATGCTTCTTAAATAAGTGTCTGGACAGAAGGAACAGCTAGTTAAGACTTTGGAGTTGAGAAGGGAGAGACAGCGAGTATGACATCAGGAACCAGGGAAGGGAAACAAGCTGTTCATGATGAAGAATAAAAGAGTTGAAGTGTACTGAAGGTATATGTACAGGTAAGGATGGGCCGGAAACCAGAGGATTAGAGTACATGGCTTTAAAAAGAAAAAGAAAAAAATAGTCAAGGCAAGAATTGGAGTGGAGGTAGTGATAACAAGGATGTTGATGGTGTTTGTGAAAAGAAGGGTGTACAAGTGATATAGGGAGAGCAGTGGAGATGATGAGCGTAAGGAAAAGGGGAACAGCCACTACTATGCGTTTCTTTAAAAACCTGGAGTTGAACCCATGAAGCATGAGGCTCTTCGTTCTTCTGTTGTAAGCTTATAGCTGTTAAACATACTGGCCAAACTTGTCCTGCCTTTCTTTAGTAACTTCATGTAGAAGATAATGGTGCTCTGACTAGTTATGAGCTTAACACTGACCGCTAGAGGTCTGTGCTGTTAATGACTGCAGTTGTGCATTTGTGGTACTTGGCGCAAAGGAGAATTTCCATCCTTCTCTTTTTTAATATCATTCTCTTTTTGTGTGAGCTTTGTACAGTTTGAAAAGCCAAAGACCCAGAAGTTAACAAGTGCCAGAATTAAAATTCCCATGCAGGAATAATTTGGCTCAGTTTTATGTATGTGTTAGACATACACATTAATCTTTTAATTAAGTGGTTACTTAGTTTTCCAAATTAAACCAAGTAGATTTAAAGGTGGTTTGTTTTGATTTAAGCATGTTTACCTGTATAGGGTTTAGATTTGGAGCCTGACTAAATTAAAAACATTTTAGAAAACTGGTTGCTATCTTAGATATAGAACTTGCATATGAATGAACTGTACGTTATAAACCTGTGTGTATATAATCAAGGGAAGAAAGTTTGATTTGTAGTCATTTAAAGCCCATCATCTCATGACCGAGTTTTCTTTCAAACAAACCCAGTTTTTCTAGTCCTGGCAAGTTGTGCACCATAGCTCAAACTCTGTTTCTTGTTTGGGAATTTTGTTTCACCATTTCATATTTTATGCTTTTGCCACCCTGTGGCTACACCCTTTCTGAATATTCTTTCTGTGTTTTCTATAGAGCTCAGATTGTTTTGAAACTGGCTACTGAGATACTGCCTGCTATTTCTAAGTTAAAATTTTTAAAAGCAAAGGAACCAAAAAAAAAGCCTCTGTAGCCTTCTATCATCATATAAACTAAGTTCAGAGTCTGCTTTTTCTCTTTAAATTATACTTTATAGTCACCCAAACTGTTACCTTTTCCCGTAACATCTTTTTCTATTTCCTTTAGTGCATCTATATACAGAGCAATCAGATATTCAGATAATAAGGGCTAATGATTCCTACACTATGGTCAGAAGTTATATTTTGATTACCTCAAGATAAATATGAAAGCTTGAACGTGATGTAGAAAACGTTAAATACACCAGTCTGTAAAACTTTTGCTTTGATAATTAATGTTATCTTTTTGTGTAAGTGGACTTGCTTCTCATTATCATCCATAAAACACATGTAATTTTATGTACTGTTGGTTCCAAAGGCAAGCACCCAAATAATAGAGGAGTCTTCAGTTCTGGTGTGCCTGTCATTAATCATATCTTAATATATTGGGACTAAATCTGTCATATTTTGTTCCACAGTCGTGTTAGAATTCTTATTCCTGATCTTTGGCCCAGTCTGTTTACACAGTCAGATTTTCTTCATCTGAGTCACTGAGTCGAATAATACTGGACAATTTGGTAATTGGGTTATTGATTGTTTTTACCCCCTCTTGAGTTGCAAATTCTTTGTTTTCATAGCAACAAAATTCCAGTTAATAATAGGTAATAGTAAATTTCCATTAACTTTTTTGTTGGAAGTACATACAAGCTAAATACATGTTTTCTGATACTCAAGATGCCTTTTTTCCCCCACAGAAACTAGTAAAGTGGACTATGTCCTTTTTCAAGCTGCTACAGCAATAATGGAAGCAGTTGTAAGAGAATGGATTCTCTTGGAAAAAACTAGCATTGAGTCACTGCGAACATTCCTTCTAACCTATGTCTTACAAAGGCCTAAGTAAGTATAGAAAAAATACCTCTGAACATCTAGGAATCTGCATAAAGTCTGGGTTATCCTTTTGTTTCTCAGGGTAGTGGTGGAAGCCTATTTCAACAGTTACATATCTTCCATTCTTAACACTTAGTTGACTGCTGTAGAGTTGTCAGCTTTCCTTCATGAATTCACACAAAACGTTTGAAAAAGAAACGTGTTTAAAATTTTATTGAGCATTGATGTTCAGAATTATTTGCAAATACATTTTTGCAATGTTGTTTACAGCCTTCAAAAGTACGTTCGGGAGCAGATTCTATTAGCGGTAGCGGTGATAGTGAAACGGGGATCATTAGACAAATCAATCGACTGCAAAAGCATTTTTCATGAAGTTAGCCAGTTGATCAGCAGCGGTAACCCCACTGTGGTAAGTATCTTTTTTTTCTTCAAAGTTTAAGCAATCTGTATCAGCAGTGTAAGTTATATACTTAGTGACTATAAAATCTTGTATACTTCTCTCGTGTAAAAGTTAAAATTAGTAATTAAGTTGATAGCTGCTCAAGCAATCATTTACCAAAGCGGATATTTTTGAATAAGAATGTTTTGTGACTAGGAGTAGTATGTGTAGTTCTCTGGTACACAATGACACCGTATTTTTTTAGGGAATAGGTTTCTCTGAATAGCTGCTTTAAGTGCCATGGCATTTTTTTTTTTTGTTTCTCTAGGTTTCTTTAGTAAAACAGCATGATCTAAAATGGATTTTCCATTAGCTGGCAGGTTCTTTACACACTCTGTTCCTGTTCCATCTGTGCAGTGCTGCACCCTCCTGTGGCTCAGCTGTCGGAATAGGCTACTGAGCAAGAGGCATAGGCCTCTGCTGTTCTCTGGGAGACGGGTAGGTGGAGAGAAAGGGGTGTGAGGAAGTAAAACATGGAATGGAAATACAAAACTTACTCTAGATTTAATGTCATAGTACTAGGGGTAAGTGTTACCTTCCATACTGAGCTCAAAGTGGAAACAAGGTGTCCAATATCTATCTATGCATTTAGTGAAATTCCGTTTGCTATGCCAGGAGATAAGTTTAGAATAGGTCATAATAGAGGCATGTAACTAGAGATTAAAGAGAGGTGATTTTTCTCCTAGCAAATGCAAATCGAGGAGTATGTAGATTCCATGCTGAAACTTTAACTGAAGCTTTTCTCAAACAAAAAGCTTGAGGGAACTGACTTATAACACTGCTGAGCATTCAGAACAGCAGTTGTACTAGATGTGAGCAGCAAGTGTTTAACTCTGAAAATTCGATCAAAGTGTACTAGAAGTAATGCAGCTCATGTCATGGTCCTAAAAATAGTGTGTCACCTCTGAGCACAAGTGATATCCCTCCAGGGTATGGAAATTTCAGTTACACTTGTAAACCTTAATTTCACAGTTATTTAGCTTAAGGAGAACATTCCAGCCTTTTGGTTATGCATGATTTGGATAGAAATGGGTATTTGTTTAGAACAATGCTGAGTTCCTGCTTTTTTCCAGGAAACATAGCCTTGTTATTAAAATGGAGTTACAACTGAAGTTTTCAAGTCTTATGCATGCCATTGTGTATGCTTATGTAGTTTATATGATCTTTCCATAAAGATACAGAAGTGGAGTAAATAGAAACGTGGATGTTGACAGAGAAGTCTGCTTTGAATTAACTCTTGCACAGTCCAACTTCTACAGTTGTACTCTGTGCATGCACTAACATACAGATGCACTACACTGGCCACAGCATACAGCAAGCTAAGACTGCTTGCTGTAAGTATATCATCCCAGGCTTGCCGCAGAACAGAGCGTGTTGCAGAGGAGCTCTGGCTGGGGGAAAGGGCAATATTTCACTCTTCTCCAAGTTCTGCTCACTGACACCATACAGAGACCAAGTTTGGCTCAGTTTATTTCCCTTTATCCACCTGTCTTCACAAGTTTTTCCAAAGTATTTGTGCTCAGGTTTTAAGAATGGTATTGAACATGTCTTGAGTATATAATTCCTATATGCTAGTATGATTTACTAGCAAAAAATGACATATGATGGAACATACTTTCTGTAAGGTGCAGTATATATTTGTTAGTCTTTGACAATCTGGTTATAAACACATGCCCCCATGTATGTATGAGGTTTTATATTATAAAATAGTTGTCATTCATAAAAATGTTCTTGTAATCTTCTGAGACTTTGCTACAAGACAAACTTTGGTACTGGCACAGCTTCACATGACCCGGGACTTGGCATATGCAATAATAAGCATTAATAAAATTATGTGTTAGCACAGTACCTATCACAACTGAGCTCTGAGAGAGTTCAGGGCATGCCTGTTGTATAAATATATAATAACTTTGAAAGGTTGTGTGAATTAATTCATACAATGAATTATCCACTTACCTTTTCAAATACGATATTTTCAAATATCATTAGTGCCGTTGTAGTATTCACTTGTACCCATCAGGCCAAATGGAACCACAGTGCTGCAGCTGCCTTGCTGCTGTGTGAAGTCTCAGCTCAGGGTGCTTCAGGGTACCGTGTGAAGCTAAGGGAGTGGTACTGATTTCAAGATCTGAAATGCACTATGAGGACAGTGCCATGCAGTGTCACAGGTGTTTCTGCACTTCACTGGAGCTCTGTTTATATTATAAAAACAGGCCTCCATCCACACCAGGGAGAAGGTTAGGATATGGGTGTTGGGAGAGATCGGCAGATATTTTCCAGCACTCCGACTCCTACCACTTTTTTTAACATGTCTTTCCTGTGATGTGATGTGCACTCTTGCCTCCAGCTTTGTACACTCAAGTTTCAGAAGTCTGTCATACCTTTGCAACTCCTAATTCTCTGTCGAGTCTCTTGGTCACTTTCTGTGTCCTTCACAGACTTCTGCTGCATGTTTCCTCTGCCCACCCATTTGTGTCCTCCTATCTGAGGCTCACTTCATCAGCTGGGAATACAACATATGGAGTCAGCAGCAGATCACTTAATATTTAAAAATGTTTAAAACTCTCAAATATGGCTCTTAGCTGTTGATAATGGCTTTCTACAGCTGTTTGTAATTGAGAGAAAGTACTTTTTTAAAAAGTAAAGTGGTCTCTTGCCTGCTTCCCGCTTGCTTTCTCCTCTCTGCTGGCTCCAAAGCTTCCTGACCCTTTTTTATCTTACAAGAATAAAGTAGGTACTTAATCTTTTCCATTCCCTGCAACCCTCCACCCAGTTCCTGTCAGACATTTGTACTAGTTTTGTGTTTGTTAGGCACTCCTGCCCCATGAAATCTTTGGGACTTTTCAGTAACATCTTGTCAGGGTCAAGTCCTGAAGATCAGTGTAATAAGGACAGCAGTGAATGTAGATAGTACTGTGTCTTTTGCATGTGTCCATTTACAGGATTTGATATGCTTAATACCTTAACTTCTCAAGTATTAGTGAAAAATATCTTTAGAAACAGGTGGGTTTTGAGGATGGAACTTGAAGGTATGTTGAGTAGTGTGGCAAACTGACGTGGGAGCAAGACTCATGGATGAACTGTTGCAAATGAAAATATGAAAAGGAGACTGGAAGGAAGAGAAGGGAGAGTAATAATGATGAGAGGAAGAAATTGAGCAGGAGATGAAAAAGATGGCTTTAGTGTCCTAATAGTGGAACACAGCATATGTGTTAAGGAAATAACAAGGCACTAAGGAGAGTGAATACTACAGGGATGGGAAAGATGCACGGTTAGAGACAGGGTTTGGACCTGGAGTGTTGGCTCTCGCTGACACTTCTCTGCCGTATGAGCCTTTATGGGTCTTGTGGGAAAAACCTCTGTCTGAGGAGGGAAAGCAAACCACAGAGAGTCTGGCTGCCTGTTACCTTATAAATGAGTTTAGGTAGTAGTCCTCTGGGAGGACAAGGATTAGCTTTGGAGTTCCTGGTTTTGTTTTTCCTGGCGCTTCCTGTAACATCAATACAAGCCACCCTCCTGCTCATGAAGAAGAACCTGTAATCTCCCTCCAATAGCAATTTCAGGATCTCTTTTAAAAATCTTCATCTCTGAGGGCCAGAGCTTCTGGCAGTAGACCCAGTATCATGGGCCAGTCTTAAAATGCTAAATGCATGTTTTCTATCACTGATTTCAACATTTTGAAGAACTATGTGGGCCAAGTTCCTCTCAACTATAAATGCCTTAAATTCCTTGGCCTTTTCTTTTTGTGTTAGAATATTGTGCTTGTGCATAACTGAAAGATTTCATTTGTCCTTCATGCCTGCCAGAAGGACAGGAATCCTGGCAGGTAAGGTGACTGTTTCTCAGGAGGAAGAATTGGTCTGCATGTGAACACAATCAGATGGACTTTGTTTAAAACTGAACTAGGATATGGGTCACACCTCGATTCCTTCCAGAATATGGGTAGGCAGATGCAGAGGGGTCCAACTGCTGTAGACCTTACACAGGACTGGGAAGCAACAGAATCTGTGTTTTTTTAAGATTTACAACGCATACAGTAAAATATATTCTAATATAAAGCTCCATACCTGAAGCCTAAATTTTTCTGTATCTGCAAGATTTATCAAACTTACTGGAAGAGCTCTGGGATCCTAACAGTTCCTTCTTTTTAAAAATCTGTAAATCTGTTGGTCTGTTTCCCAGTGTTCATGGTTGGGCTAGAGAGGAGATTCAGATACTTTAGGTTACCTAAAACTGGTGAGGAATGTGCTGTGGATGGATTTCATGTGAACAGTGGGAAATATTAGTAAGCAGAACTCTAGGCATTCATCTTCATTTAAATTAATCTATCAATAATAATGGCTGCATAGATAACTAGTTACATTTATTTAGCATTTGTGGTTCTTACTTCTGTTCTTTAAGAGGAATTTTACTTCTGAATCCCTGTTTAGCTGTTGCTGCCTCATGGGGTAGGGTAGGAGTTGGAGAGGCTCTCATGACTTACATTTTGACAAAAATGTGTATATTATTTTCTCCCTCTGCTCTCATGACTTACATTTTGACAAAAATGTGTATATTATTTTCTCCCTCTACCCTCAGCTGTATCTTCTGGTCTAATAAAATTATTACCTTGTCCTGTGAACCTTACTGCCCTTGAGACATGTTGAGTATGAAAACCAGATGGTAAACCAGGATATTTAAGCTGTTTCCTTCATGCTGACAGGTGTTCTATAGAGGCCTAAGTTAGTGTGTTAAAGATTGGTTTGGGAATTTTAGGGATCCAGAAACTACTCCAAATATGAGGTTAAAACTGAGTAATAGAAATGTAAGAGAACTTTAAAACATAAGTATTTTTTTAGTAGTTGTATTAACCAGGGTGCCTTTTAAAGTTTTACAGTTTTTCCTTTGAAAGAGAGCCTACTTTACTGGAGATGCAGTACAGCAAGACTCCAGCTTAGGTGCTTAATAACTGTAATATTAGAATTGATAGCTCCCAGTATTATCATTTACAGTAGAGCCACAGTTTCAAAGATGGGGCTGGGAAGTGAGGAGGCATGATCCAGAGAAGAGATGTGTGCCCCCCTGTTCTATATATGGCATCCACAACTCTTCGTTTCCTCAGTTCTGCTGTCTCAGGAGATGTGCAGGTGTGGAGACCCTTACCTGGAGACCTCAGACTCACTGGGAAGGAAGAAATGATGCCTTTCCATGTGTCACACCTATATTTCTTTTATTACTGTGGTGACACACAAATAAACAGGCTTGAGGGGGAAAAGCCTCTTTAAGAAGTTTGACCGTAGCTACTTGGTCTTTAGGTCCTCTTCCTCTCAGAGGTACTACCCTTCTGAATATATATGTTCAGTAATAAACAGGATCTGTGTGGGAGTCTACTTAAAAACAATCAGCCTTCTCCCTCCTAATATCTTTTTTTTTTTTTTGTCTCTAAGAAGATCTGCTATGGAGCACAGCCGTGTAACACAGCTCATTTGGCATATCTGGCAGTATGGCAGGCAGAGGCAGGCAAAAAGCACCAAGAATGAGTACTGGGAAAAGTGGGGGGAGAGGGGACACCTTTCCTACAAAGAGCACTTGCCAGGATGATGTGTATTTAAGTCTGGATGATATTGATGGAGAGCTGCATGACTACTCTTACTATTCATATTGTGAATTTAATTGGAAGTCTTGGATTTGTTCATGCAACTACTGTGGGAGTGAAGATTCAACTGGTGCCTTTCAGACAAGAACCTGGAGAAGGATATGTTGCCTCTAGATAAATGGTTTTCAGACCTTCACTTTTTTTTAATGAGATTAATTTTATTTTTTTTCTCCTCCTGATTTCTGCTTCACAACTTCGTCTGTCCCCAGAGGAACAAAGAAAAGCATGTTTTGCACCCTAAGCTCCAGCAAACTCTGCCTGGACCTCTTCCATTATTAGTAGAGGCTGCTACTTCCCGTCTCTCTTTGGCCAAAGCCTGCATGCTTCACATGCCACAAGATCATCTTCCTGTGGCCCCCAGTGATTCGCAGAGGAATTGGTTTTCTCTTTCTCAGCTCAACCCTAGGGTTTTCCCTTGCTTGGTTTGTCTGGTTCCCCCTAAAGAAGGGAAGCAGGGTCTCACCTGTTGTGCCGCTGTAGGTGTGGTGTGTTAACCTGGTGCTGCTTGTTTGTCTTTGCACGGTGGCAGAGGGGGAATGGGAAGAAAGGGGTGCGCTGCCCAGGCAGTCCCTTACTGCTGACAGCACAAAACTGCAGCTGTGGGTCCTATTCCTATCATCCTGTCCCTGCTCTACAGCTTTTTTCCACCAGTTGGCTCATCTGGGAAGGAATAAACAGATAAAATCCAGTGGGTTCTTCCTGGTGCTTACTTATTTCTTCAGCATATATTCTGGTTTTCTTTGGTTGGGAACTACTACTTCAGCTCCTGGGTTTCCTGCCCCCTGCCCACTGCAGTACTCACAAATTGAAAAGCTGGAGTGGCCCCAGTTACTCTGTGTACATAATGGTATTTCTTTTGGTCCTGTGGCCATCCTGTTAACCTTTCCATTTGGAGTTGCAGTTTACATTCTGGGGATTTAGATACTCTGAAAAAAATTAGCAAATGCAGTTCTGCTGATTCAAGGAAGTTCGGGAAGAAATATATTACTGCCTTTATCAGGGAAGCCTGGCTTTAAACAATTTATTTGGTAAAATTGCATTTGACACTTTCTCAGTACAGAATTTTATCATCTAGAAGCAGCACAGCAAATGCTACCTCTGATAGCAGGAAGAATCAAAGAGTAAATCTCCTGTGCAAGTTAAATTTAGCTGGTTTAGGGATATTATTAAATGCTTCTTGTGGCTTCCCTTTGGTTTCAGTAACAAGAGTTTACATTATACAGATAGAGACAGTGTCCTCTAAATGCATATTCAGGCTGGCTGTGATCTAATATAACAGAGTAGATGTTATGATTTGCTCTGTTCAGGTGAGACCTTTATTGTTTTAAATATACTTGCTCATTTTTTCTGTAGGTATAAATGACACTTGCAGGGGGTGGGAGGGATGTTGCTTGATAGTTTAGGTTTTGTAGTAGAATGAATGATTTAATCAAACCTCTGACAACCTAACTGTATCTCTGCTCTGAATTTCAGAACAAAGGAAACGGTGGTGGTGTTGTTCATTCTGCTTTTTCTGTTGGCTTTTCTGCCTCAGAGCTGGTGTACCACATGTCCTTTTTTTCCTAAGCTGTATTTGAACTCTTCTTCCTTTCAGATGCTTTGTAACCTAACTACCCTCAAATGAAGCAGTTCACTTATTCCATGGGCAGTCCAGGCACAAGTGTGAAATCCCTTCAAACATTATGGCTTTAACTTTTGTTATAGGGGACATTCCATTTGGAGGAATAAGTTGCATTTACCTCCTACATCTGAGTTTCATGAATGATACATAAATGTTGTTTACTGTTAAAATGGTGCATGGTCTTTCTGTAGTCTGTGTTTTATTAGAGTAATTTAAAAAGAAAACCACTAAAACGATGTTACTACTGGGTGTCTGATTGCCAAGTTAATCTCTTATCACAAGTCCCATTGATCTTCTGTTTGAGCAGCTGAGAGTCTATTTTATGTATAGCGATCTTTCATAAAGTTTATTCCTGGTAATAAAGCTAACTGGGGTGAGTGCCAAGCTATTCTCAGAGGCAGTCCGCTCTGAACAAGAGAAGTATTTTATTTTGTTAGATGGGGTTATTGTTTGGGTATGTACTTGTGGCAGAACTAGTGAAATTGCTAGCGAGCGAGTCAAACTAGGTTCAGAGGTGTACTCTTACTGGTATGAACTTAATGGCATTACTGTGCAATAGACATTCAGATCTGACTTTTAATATGATGCCCAGAGTCACGTGCATTTTCTACTTATGGTATTACTAAATTGGATTGTTAATACCTTCTGTGGCATGGCAAAAACCTTAAAAAAAAAAAAAAACCCACAACAAAAAAACCTCTCTGCCCTAGAACTTTACATGTATTAAGTGCAGTCAATTTTATTATGTTGAAGAGGAAGTAATTTTATTTCACAAAGCATAACTGTATTGGTTTATCTGAAATTATGTTGTTCAGATTTTTGAAATCTTTTGTCTAGTAGCCTGCATTTTTGTTGAGGTACTTAGTGTCTTCATACCAAACATACATGTAAATTTAAAAAATGTATTTCAAAATATTAATAGTTAACCTTCAGTAAAGTTACTTTTTATAAAGCAAAATTTTACTTTTAGGAAAGTTTACTTAAGCTTTATTCCAGACTTTCTGAGGTGTTACTGTGTATTCAGAAGAGTTCAATAGATGGCAGGGCACATGTTCTTTTAAGCTAATTAGTTTGTTAATATTCATATGAAAATTATAATCTTACTGCTATACACAACAATCTATATAAATTCCTATAGCCTTATGGCAGGTTAGGGAAGCAGTTGTGGTTTTGTATGCAGCTTTATGCAAATGCTTGATATTGCAAGGACAGGTTACAGGTCTTGATATGTTCCTCTGCTCTTGTCTGTCAGCTAAACTCCTGGGGGTTGGCACCTACCTTCTAAGAAACCAATCTCAAGCAATCTCAGCCTGTTGTTGCAGCAAATTTTAAATTACTGGCCAATATCTTATCTTTGGTCTTCTTCTGCTCTAGTGACCTGGATATATGGGAGTGCTTCCAATTCCTCATGGGTGCAAGGGGTAAGCGCAGATGCAGGTAGTGACAAGAGGGCATGGATGTGCCCATAATGCACATGTTGCCCTTGGGATGGTGAGGGAATGGGGCAGGATGTGCACCCCATCTATTGAAATACCAAGGTGAAGGTGTTGGTGGGATGCTGGGAATTCAGTGGGAGGGAGGAGAGCGGCAGGATGCTGTGTGCCCTGGTGTTCACTGTGAGCTAGGCTGCTGGAGGGAATAAAGTGGGTGAATCTCTAGTAATACCATGCTTCTCCTTTAATGCTGAAAGCAGGTGCTTATATCAGAACTACCTGAAATAGCTTTTGTTGAAGTCAGGGAGGCAGGTCACTGCTCAAGCTGCTCTATCAGGCTCTTAGCAGATTCAGTCAGCCTAGCTGCAACCATTGCTCTTGACATCTTTGAAGAGATTTCTTTACCATCAATTATAAAATTTAAACTTCCTTTTAAATTTCTCCATGAAATCAGGAGAAGAGCACACAAAAAAATCTGGAACAAACTTTTATCATGCAATAGCACGTTACTATCCAAACAGAAAGGATAAATTATTATATACCATATAAACAAACTGGAGAAAATATCTGTTGTTTCAGCTAATACTAACTATAATCACAGTGGGAACAAACTTTTTTTTTTCTATTTCTCCTTACCTGTCATTTGAACTTTTTTTTTCCAATTATTTTCCAATAATTGGCAACCAGCTGCAAGTGATGGGTGGTCTGCATCACTGCCCCGCTTGTCCTGGGGTGGTCTGGATGGTGACTTGATGTGGAGATCTTTGCGTGATAAAGCAGAAGCAGCTCAGCTTTAGCCAGGCTGTTGTACCATTGTAGTCATCAATACCACATGGTATGGTGTGCTGTAGCGTATCAACCTGTACAGATTTGTAATTGCAACTAATGATGTTCTTACATCATGGCTTCACTGAGCTGAAAAGTATCAGTGTGTCAGTAATTCAAGCATCAAATAAAAGCCTGCATTTTAAAGTATTAGAGAGCCTTGTGAGACTTCTGCATCTCCTGGCACATAATGAAGTTAGACAGTGTTCTCTGGCAACTTTGCATTATTCCTTTAAAAACATGTATTCTTATCTCAAGCATTGTTCTAGAGCCAAACTTTGGGAGTTTTTTTAGTTTGGTTTTTTTTTCACCCAGATTAATTCTTTTCATATGGAACTCTTAATGTTGGATTTAAAACTCAGTGTTAGCCTGTACTAATTTTTTTATATTGGATCAAATCTGGGTTTCCTCTAAATAAAAAATTTATTGTGTAAAACTTAGAAATTTGGAAATACTGAAATTTTGAGCTAATCAGAAATATTTCTAAGTCTAGTATAGAACTGACAAAATTGCACTTTTGCTGGAGTAGTTTAAAGTGTGATGCTGTGTTTCACTGGCTAAATGTTGCTTTTATCATACATGATGTTTGACAGTGGTGACAGTAGAAGAGAAATAGTCCACTTGAAATAAATAGTTATTTCTTTAAAATGGGAAAGCCTGGATTTAGCAACTGATCAACAATATGCTGGTCCACTGTACAGCTGTATTATACTAGAAGAGAAAATCCGTATCTTATCACAAAGCTACTATGTTCAATCTGTCTGGGACTTATTTAGCAAGTAAGAATGTTAATTTAGTGTATACTGGCTAAGATAACTGGTTGTCTGGGGGGTCAAGGTACTGACTTCAGAGGCATTTCTGAACAAAGATGTTGCAGTTGGTGGGTGGATGGCACTGGTCTCAGCTGTTGTATGAGCTTGCATAAATAGTATCATCTCCACTTTAATCTTTCGGGTGTTCAGAGGTAGTGTGCATATTTCTGTTTAACCCCTGGACACTTGCTGGCATGCATGACCCTTTAACAATTCCTATCCCTCTGTCCATCCCTGGCACCTTGGCTCCAAACAGTCTGGGGGGATAGCCAGTAATTTTGAAGTTTTTTGTTAAGAACATCTCTTTAACAAAAAGTGTTTTCATCAGTATACAGTTTCTATTGTGCTTGTTACAGTAGTATATGGCACACTTCTGAAGTACTGCTTGCATCTCCACTGTACAATATTTACTCCCCTTTGTGTGTAATGATCAGTTAAAATTATATTTAAACTGGTGATGATGGTTACTGGACTTTGGCATCAGGAAAAAAAGGGTTTTTTTATTTAAAAATTGGCATCAAAGGCTGGAGCATTGTGTTTCATAAAGGAAAGTTGGCTTTTAAGTTGTGTTTTAGGATAAGCGTTTGATTTACCTTAAATTTTCAGAATGGAAAAGATACTTAAACCTTCAGTCTTCATGGATCTGTCTCTAAAATTAACGTGCCTTTTTCTCACCAATTCTTGTATCACTTCAGAGACATCGTTCTAATAGAGTAGTTTTAAAGATTATTTCTGAGGCTTGTGAATGTTGTGCTTTGGAGGGAAGTATCCAAAAGCTTTCAAGCATCAGAGCTTTCTGTGTATTCCTCTACTTTTTTGGGGGGGGTGGTGGGGGTGTGTTTGGGGGAGGGGAGATGTAGTAGATGGTGTATTGCAGGTGTTGTTTTTGACTGGCTTTTATCACTTTCAGTGGTATAAAGTTAATCATGATCAAATACCAACACGGTAAGTGTAGCAAATGCAGAGAAGGGCCAAAACAAACTTCAGTGACCTTATCTATTGGATCAATAGAAATAAGTAGAAACTGAATCTTCCCTGAAACTAATACCTGTAAAGGCCTGTACACAGGGAGAGAAAGTAAACAGCAAGATTGGGAAATGGATTGCAGAAAGTTTGTTTCCATTTTGTAGTGATGATAGCACAGGTGCTAGCTTTTACATTGTTCAGATACTTCAATTTCGTTTGTAAGGATGGAGCCTTGATGATTCTAGAGATGGTTCACCCAAGGATCTATCCGCCTGAAAGTTTGACTTGTTCTAGTTTTGTGTTAGAAGAAACTGAAGTAATAGTCATAGAAAAATGCTAATAAAAAAATTTCAGGACAATGTAGGTGGTATTACGTTACTGAACATCTTTTAGTTATATTATTCCCCCTTATTTTTTTTATAGCAAACTTTGGCCTGTTCCATTTTAACGGCGTTGTTGAGCGAGTTCTCAAGTTCAAGTAAGACCAGCAACATTGGACTAAGCATGGAGTTCCATGGTAACTGTAAACGTATATTTCAGGTAAACTAGTTCTATATCAATATGTGCTATCTGTCTTTCTAAAATTTAAACATTGAGAAGCAGAAGTACTTTCTTGTGCCAGGTGCATTCAGGTACAATGTGTGCCTAACAGTGTTTAACAGGACAAATATTGTATTGTTAATGCAGATTCTGGCTACTTCAGGAAGGTTGATAATGTATTTTTTTAAAAACTTGTATCAAAAAGGTGCAATCCCTTTTTGCCCATTTTACGAATGTAGCGCTACAGATCTTTATGTGGTTGGACTCTTTAATTCCTTGGCTACCAATTGCAAACAAAACGAATACTCCGTGGAACAATGATAGTCTTAAATATAGCTTTGGTTTAAAGCCAAGGAGAGCTATGTATTTAAAAATATTATTGCAGATGGTGTAGTCTGGTTGTCTCAGATGTATTGTTTGGCCAGGCAGAAATGTTTTTGTGAAGGCATTGCTTTAAACTGACTGTTGTGGAACAACCAACTTTTTTTCATGCCAAAGACCAACCCTCTGCTCCACCAGTTGCTAAAAACATTTTAAGTTTTTCTTTTAATGACTAGCATTTATGAGAAGATTTTTTTTTTTCTTATTCTTTACAATCACAACCTGTTAACTTTGGCAGAAGAGTGGGGGGTGCCTGACAGACAATTTAATGAAAAATAAGGTGAAAACAGTAAATTATTTTCTTTTTAGAAAAGTATTTCTTTTTAATCAACATTTTAATGACTGAGAGACTCTGTTAATAATATTGTGTTCGTCCTGACTACAGGAGGACGATCTGCGGCAGATCTTCATGCTCACAGTAGAGGTACTTCAGGAATTCAGCAGACGTGAAAACCTCAATGCTCAGATGTCTTCAGTGTTTCAGCGTTATCTTGCACTAGCCAATCAGGTCTTAAGCTGGAACTTCCTTCCTCCAAATTATATCCTTTTAATGTCAGGCCCTTTATTTCAACTGACTTTGGTCACTTCTACTGGGTGATAAGTGTGAGGAGAGAAAAATGTGAAACTTATAAGCCTTATATTTAGTCCTTGATTTATGTTTTCTTCCATTAGTGTTCTTGATCACCCCTGTGCTTGCTAACAGATGCTTACATGCAGAAGCTGCTGTTGCTCTTCATTAGATTTTTAAAGTATGTTATATAAAAGGCAAAACTAGTTCAGCAGAGCAGCTCCCAGTTATGAGTGGTGGTCTATCTGGTGGGGACAGGGGAAGTGTAATATGTTGCTTTAGTGCAGAACCAAATAGTGAAGAGGTCTAAACTCTGTTTAATTTTTATGCGGAGATCTGATCTGTCCTACTTTTCTCCCTCAGAGAAGAGGAGGGGGCAGGTAAATGATCTTTGTGATGTGTGCTGATTATGAAAGTCCAGAGAAAGAAATTGAATGTAGAGGAGAAAATGGGAATCTTTAGAAAGAGTCTTAGTGAGGGAGAGAAGAAAGATACAGAAATTCTCAGCCCAAAAATGGACTAGAAGAATATTGTAGAAATAATCACATTCTCTATTTAACAGATAGTTAAGACAGCACTTGCACTAAAACATTACAATGCCTCTTTTAATAGCTAGACCATCTTCAGGATGCTCAGCAAACTTTCCAAGAGCTGGTTTATAATTTTTTTTTTTTTTAAAACCTTTTGAAATTGCCACTAAGTTACATAAACTGTAGGAATCTTGACATTGCCTTCAAATCCTCTGTAAAGGATTTTATTTGCTTTCCTGGTTTGATGGTCAGAAGGCAGTATCTGTGTGTTTCTGTTGTCTTTGACTCCGTTCATTATGCAGCAGGCAGCAAAAGTGAAATTTATTTGAAACTGGATATTCCTTGGTTCAGATCTGTAAAGCAGAATACCAATTATATTGTCTGTATGGAAAGTGCCATGGATTAAAAGTAAATATCCCACTCCTATTAATCACTGGAGTGATTTGACTGGGTTCCAGAGAGGAATTTAGTGCATGTGTCTACAAGACTGAGTCTAGAACCAAATTATTGCATCTTACAAAAGTTTTTGGAAGAGGATTTGGGATTTGTAAGAATTCAGATATGTGAACACTTTTTTTTTCCTCTAAGCTGTAATCTTAAATAGAAAAGAAAAATGCTCTTGTGTTGTGTAGTGATGGTTCCCTCTGAATTTTAGTCTTGCTGTGTGCAAACCTCAGATGTAGTCCTAAATACTGATCTTGTTACAGTTTGAAAGTGAAGGCTCTAGTTCTTAAAGAGCACTTTATCCTAGATTAAGGTTTGCAGTGGTGGAACTAGATATATGCAAGCAAGACGTGAAGCCTTGGGAGTTCCAGCTTTCATTTATACCATGATATAGTATGAAGTGATTTAGTCTATAGGTGCTAGTAAATAAGTGTTAATTGAAATAGCTAAGCAAGCCATACTGCTGATTAAGGTTAACAGTGTTTTCTGCTACTTGGCCTACTTTAGATCCTACAGCTGTTAAACAAATTCTGGCCACTTCTGGATATTGGTTGGACCTTTAGTCTGAAACACCACAAGTTCCCTTCACATGGCTCTATTTCAAATCTTTTCATAACTTCTGCTCCACTTGATACCATATTTTTATTTTCTACCGTTGGACATCTCATTTTGCTGTAAGAATTACAGCACCAGCTTGGGTCTCCCTCTTCTGTGTAGCAACCTGTTTTCACAGAAGTTGAAAAGCTTTAGTCATCCTTGAGAAATGTGGGTCTTAGCTGACGAAGATTCAATAACTGTTGGGGTTTACAGCACCAGGTTGATTGCATTGTGGCATAAATCTCTCTTCCTTAAGAAGACTGGTTTAAAAGTAACTGTTGATTCTTAGCTCATGGGCAGTGAAACTTTAACTTGGCTGCAGTTTCTAAATAGATAGTACATTACGTAAGAATGTAAGAATTGCTGTGTTGATTGATCAGTTGGTATCCTTTTGGTATCCTCTTTCCAAATCTTGACAGTACATATGCCGAAGTAATGGGCATAAATTTAATACTCAAAGCATGGAGTAAAATGATCCATTGTATCCACAGATATGTCTTTTTTCCTTTAGTTGGTATTTCCCCTGGCAAGATAGTATTGATTCTCAGTATTCCCTGCAGCATAACAGTAATCTGCAGCATTTGTATATAATCTTTTAGCAAGAATCTTGTATCTCCAAAGAAAGTAGCATAAATATGCCTTAACTCTACAGTGATCGTCACCAAGAGGCATGTTACTTAAATCACCAAGATGTGAGAGTTGCATCAAAAAAATATCACTTCTCAAGAGTTCTTGTGCTGTTACAGGATAACTTAGTGTGTTGTGTTAAATGCAGTCTTGGACAGTGCTGCCAATCATAACAGAAGAGTTGTAGTAAGTCTGCATTGTCTATTGCTAGCATGAAAGATGCATTCTGGAATAGCCGCCTCATTGGAACAACAAAAGAAAAGAGGCTGGGACCTACTTACTTGCAAGTTGGAACTCTGTATTTTTCAAGCGTCTTGGGATGTAGTGCCTGCAATAGGAAGGGCAGGGCATGATGACCTAGGAGACCTCCTTCCAGTCACGTGCAGTTTCTTCCATTTCATTTTCTAACACCTAGGCAGTCGTCTATTGTTATTTTCATCTCCTACCTCAAGGTATTAGTTCACCTGGTGTTTGCGGACGCTTCAGAGGTTTTTGGCAGTACTGTTGGAAATGACAGTAACATAGGGTTCCTATTTTGCACTAAGAACGTATGGTAGCCTGTTGTGGCATGTTGGCCTCTGTAAAGTTTCTTTTTTCAGTGCTATTACAGCACTGTTAAATATTGTTTACTCAGATGTAACTAGCTTTAGCTGCATCTTTTCTTAAATGAATGCTTTGACTGATCAAGGAAGTGCACGTGATCAGTACCAAGAGGTGCAACCCTCTCCTTTACGATATTGCCTTCAAGGTTCTTGCTCCTAGTACGTTGTCACTGTCAAAAGTCTCCAGTTCAGGTGCTGAGTGTTGCTGGGCTTTAATGCACCTTGCCATGGACATATGTCCTGTGGAGTCAGGATGTAATTGCAATTTTTATTATTTTATTTCCAGAGATGTTTCTGTTTCTAATTTTTTCTTGACTTCGGGATTTATCTGTTCTTAGCAGCCACATTCTAATGGACTTCAGATGAATGTCCTCAAATGTAAAAGTTCTTAAACAGATAAGATTTTTGTCCAGCTGTCTCCCATCTACAAAAAGGTGTCTAGGATCTGTCATTAGGAGCTGTCATAGAAGTACTTACCCCTTATTCATTAACATATAGATTATAGTACGTGAATAAAGAGGAACTTGAGCTTTAGTCCTTGTTTTGGATTTGGTGCCTGTACTTGCTTGGAGGCAAGCTGGCAAATTTTCAAGTGAATGTAGAATAGGGGATTGAATTTAAAATAGAGGTTACGTAAACCTAATGGGATGCACTCCACTAATGTGCATCATTGCTGTTCCATTGAAAATGGTGTGATGGCAATTGCATGAACTGACTGAAGCTTTTGTCTGATCTGTACACTACTTTTTTTTAACTGTGTGTTTCCTCGGCCACACAGTTAAAGGAACTAAGCTCTTAATTTCTGTTTTGAAAATGTCTTTTAAACCTCAAGCCAGAATGAGACACCTTTCTGGGAGATCCTGTGAACCATATAGTTCTGCAGGCTTTCAGGATTTGAACTCTGTCCAACCCAGATTTGTAGCATCTGTATGAATAATGAAAGTGCATGAAAAACACAGAGAATGCTCCAGAAAACTTGAGGTTTGTTTTGGGGAATGATTCAGGTTGACATTGCTGTTGAAGAAACATCCTGCCCTGGCACCTCTGATGAGCATGATACTGAGCAGGAAACCACCTGGCTGAAAACTTTTTTTAGCAGGTTGAGGTCCCCAGTTTGATTTGTTGCACAGCTACAAAAATGATTTAACCTGTACTGAGGAGTGACAACACAGATTTTCTTCAGCAGCAGCGCTGCTTTCCTTAGGCCTTGTGTTTGTTAGCAGCCTGGGATTATCCTGAATTTACTACAGCAGTCTGTCCTTATCTGAAAGATGAAGGGTTGGTGTACTACCCTGGCTATTGTTTGGGATATAAAGAAAAATTCATTGTAACTAAAATTAAGAAATTTAAGAAAGTGCAAAAGAGAGCTGCATTTTACTTTATCAGACTTACCACTCTTAGGTGAAAACTGACCTGACTTTGAAATCCCTGATGTTTGGAAATTATTTCTAGGGTACTTATGTGTTTTCTTGACAATCCTTTTTAGCAACTTTTTAAGACAAAATTGAGCAAAACCAAGAAGATTGGCAGATCCCTGGAATTTGTTCATGATTGCACTAAGCATGTTTGTATTTATGTTGAACTTTTCAACAATTAGTGTTTCATCATTTGGGTTTTCCTGAATTAATTCTGAAATCAGTTTGCAATGTAAGAACATCTTAAAAGCATTAATAGAAGAGGAAAAGAGACCAGTAATGACCCTTTTTATGAAGCAGAACTGATAAAATATATAGATTTTTTCCTCTTCTGGTCTCTTGCCCCAGTGGTTTTAATTTTCCAGTTTTGCAGTGATTTGTCATAGATGGCAGCCAGTATATAGTGGAAAGTGATTCTTGAGCTGTATCTGCATAGGTGCTTTAAGTGTAAGTTAGGCTTGAAGTGATTAGCTTGCATACTATTAGGTATATAACCATAGCAGCAAAACCTAGCAAGAGCTGCAGAATTGACTTGGGTGGTCAGCATGAGACTTGGTACTGGCATGGCTACACTGCTAGTGGCTCCGGAATTGGCCAGTTTTAAAATTAGCTTGGGTCTTCCTACACTTCCTATGCCTGTCGGTGCAATCAGAGTCCAGTGTCTCCAACACAAAGTAGTTGTTTCATTTTCATGACAGTTAAGAATACTTGTGTTTAATGATTACATATTTAAGCATACGTTCCTTCTCCTGAACGCTGGATATGTTTGCTGGGAGTTTTAAGTTGCAGAAAGATCTGTGAAGCATTTCTCCATAGGGGGCAGCAAGCCTCTGCATCAGTTTTAGGCAGTTGCTCATAGACTCATCCCATGTGCTTGGCTGAGTAGCTAGCAAGCCAGAGGAGGTCTTAAAAATCCAAATAAAATCAGTATGTTAGCATTATAACACTGGATGGCAGATTTCAAGCAGTTACCTTTCTAATGCAGTTTTTTATTTGTAAAATACAAGTCTAAGACTGACACAAAGCTCTCCAGGAATGTTCCAACAACAAGGGTAAAGTGATTAAAATAACTTCTAAGAAAGATACTCGGTGCTTAGCACTCCAGGAGTTTTCCCTCCATTTCTGAGTTGTTCTTCACTCCTGTGGACAAATCTGTGAATGGAGTTCTGGCAGAAGAAATCTCAGCTTGGATTTTTTTTTGAGTTGCTAATTTAGTGCTTTGTGGGAGGGCAAGCCTTCCATCTCTGAGGAAGACCATGGGATTCATTCTCAGATACTGGAACTTGAGGGAAGTCCTGAAGTGAACTCACTGCCTTAGGGTATGAAATACTTTGATACTCATCTTCACCCATCAGTCCCTTCCTGGGATAGAGGCAAAGGGTAGGAGGAAAACTGCACATTTGTTTATCTTTTACTTTCTTTTTTAATATGTTCCTCCAAGAAGCATATAAAACTTCAATTTTTTTTTTCCAAGTTACAATTTTAAAGTTACAAATTTATAACTTAAAAAAATTACTCTTATTTCTCTAGCTCATGAAACAAAACCAAGCATAGGGCTAATGTCTACATATATCAATTTAAGCAAAGATAAAATCTGTCTCACACATTAGTCTCCTCCTCTTCCTCTCTAGGCACTAATTAGTGAGCATATGAGCCTTATCATACACGAAGGCATCTAGTTATACTCTTACACTGTTTAGTAGAGCTTGGTACATGTTATTGAATAATCTGTTCTGATTCAAGCAGAAGTTTCTAGTCTCTATAGGAATCAGTGTCCTAAGTCTTGTGAACTTGGTGAAATATTGCCATGCTTCTGTTTCCTAGCTTGGATTTCTGTGTCTATGTTTTATAGTTGAGTGCTTACAAAAAAATACCGTGCTAGTTCTGTACTTTTTGTTTCCTCTCAACTATTGAGAAGTAAATTAATTTTGATAAAAACTGCATTTATCCTGTGTACGTCCATGTGCTAGGTAATTTACTGCCCTTTTTTTCAGGTTTGGCATAACTGGACTGCTGCTAATAAGGCTGAACCATAGCACAGAATAAGTTGAGGTATTTCATGGCAGCAGGCACTTCCACAGCCAACTTACTCTAATGTTTGCATACATCTAGTATGTGATGGAAAATGGGTGTAAGATCTCCATAATAGGTGCAGGCGTAATTTGTATTGTTCAGTGAACAGATATTTTACCCACAAATCTGCTATTGTCAGATGTGTCATCAGTCCGTTAGCGTGAGAAACAGTACTAAAAATAACAGGATAGGGCTGCTAAATACTGAGGCTTGTTAAAATAGTGACAGCAAACTAGCCCTTCTTTCATTCCACATGAAAAGTGTTATGTAGCTGGTCCCCTCTGTAGACTCAACCTAGTGAAGAGCAAATTGGTTTTCAGAGATTGATAATGTATCTATGATCATCTCCTGATACTGATGTATTTCCAAGCCAATCATTTATTGGAGAGTTACAGCAAAGGACGGTTGTCAATAAACCATTTTAAAATAGTGTTTTTTCTAAAGCATTCTAAATGAAAAAAAAAAAAGCATGGCTTAATTTGACAGATAAAATTAGTTTTAATTTTTAATATTACTTCTGATAAAGGATGCTTGCATGTGATAATTTCATGCCTTTTTAATCTGGGAGAACTGAAGCATTTTTGATTGCTTGAATTACATCTGTATTTCAGATGGAAGTAAAATAGACAATTCTATGATTTTTAGTTTTTCCCCATCTGAAATAATGCAGATTTGATATGGTTCAACATCCATTGATAACTTTGAAAATGGTGAAATTGGTTTTGTTTTGCACTAATGTAAAAATTCCTGATTGTTCTTATGCGTTATAATGTGCTGACAACAGTTCTGGACACATACCACCACAAGGTCTGTGCTGTGGAAAAAGTCGCCTTTTTTGAATGTGGTTCTGTACACTGTTGTTAGGAAATTCTGGTTTTGGCATAACTCAGAAGACAAGCGTAAATAAACTAAAATTGTGCATCCTGCTTTGTGCCACAATTCATCATATTAAGCTAGCTGTTTGTTTTATATGTTGTTCTCTTAAACAAAATCCATCAAAAGTTAAGGGGTCTGCTTTCTTGAATGATACCATTGTGAAATTTATTTTCTTCTAGACCTGTAAATACCTTGATACATGTTTTTTATAATACCTGATGACTTTACAGTACAAAAGTTAATGCAGTTCATTACCAGTAAGTAAATTACGTGCAGCTGAGCATGCTGTTACTTATTCTGATGGTTGGGTTCGAAGGGGATCAGAGAGGATAATGAAGGGTTTAAAAAAGGCAAATGAAAACGTAAGTTGCTGAGCTAAAGCAGTTTTACCACTACTTGGATTGGGGGGTGTCACAGAAGGAAGCACTTTCAAAAATCTTTGAAAAACACTCTTCTGTGTGATCAGACTGACAAAGAATGTAACCTTGTTTAAATGATTTTTGCTCATGCCTCTGCTTTTTCTGTACCTTTCTGTAGCATTTACAAAATTCTGCAAATTATGTTATGCCAAAACACATGGTAGGAACTGAAACGAATGCAAAATTATGGCTTCATGGTGTGCGCATTTTTCATGCGCGTCTCGCGTCTCTTGCAAACATGCGTTTAATATGATGATGCCTTGTGGCGCCTTACGCTTTTGTTCTTCACAGTGTGATTAAAAAATGTAGATTAATGCAGGGCTAACATATCTGCATTCTGTGACGCATATTTGGCTATTTAGAAAAATAGGATATAGATTTCAATGAGCTATCTTTAGCTATCATAAGGCCTTTTAAAAAGCTGCCAGGAAAATTTTTTAGAAAATGATTTCCTATTTTGCATAAATTTTAACACCTGTTAATTGCGGTTGCTTTTTTCCCTTCTCGCTGTGTCACATTAGACACCCTGGTTATCAAAGTGATCGTATCACTATGGTATGTCTCATAATTATGATCAAACTGTTATCTAACATTCCTGGAGCATTCTTTTTTTCAATACTTAATACCTTTTATTCCTTGGCCTCATGCATGAATTATGCTGTGTATGTGAAGAGGCTTAAAGTTTGTTTCCATTACATTCTTTCTGAATGGATCCTGTTGTATCTAGGATTTTTTTAAAGCCAAGTAGGAATGTTATTGTTGACCTTGACACCAGATAACTGGGCAGACATTATATAGCTATGTTTGAATCCTCACAAAATGTGATGCTAAAGCCAACAGAATCCTGGCGTGAGACCCTCCTGGACAGCAGAGTTATGGAGCTTTTCTTTACAGTAAGTTTCTTTCTTCAACTTTCATAGTCCAGACCACAGGGAAAGCAGCTCCTTCCTGTTCTAAAACTGTATTGTTGGACTCTTCCTTTTGCATCAGGTAGGACTGATTCTGTTAACTTCAGCTTGCTTATCAAAGCAAACAGAAGAATTGTTTTTTTCCTAGGTTACCAAATATGTATTTTGCCTATAAATTGCTTTGAATTAATGAACATTAACAAAACAAGAAGTTGTATGTTGTGTAGTTATCTAAACTTTTATACATTTAATACTTCTGGGCATGTACTTGTCAAAGAAAACCAAGCACGATGAGCAGTAGTAGAGTGTATCTTTCAGATAAGGTGTAACGTCTTTCTAAAAAGATCAGATGAACAGTGTGTGTTTGCTGATCATAAAGCACTTGCTCAATGGAACAGCTGAAAATAAGTAATGTAGTTGCAGTTTTCTAGCCAGTTTCAGCACACAGAATTATGCATCTCTTTCCTCAGCACAAAGTAAATCCAAACAAGTTAAAATAGATTAAGCTAGGAGGGATGGGGAAGAGGTAGAGTTGGGAGAGGAGAATGTAATACTTTATTTCTGTAACTTAAAAACCCCATTGTATCAAAACTGGATAAAACCAGTATTGTTTTCTCTCAACAGTTGTAGAAAGAAGTTTGTAGTTGCTCAGCTAGGAGTTACTGCAGCAGCAACATACATTGGCTTATAAATTCGTTTATTGTGCTGTTTTATCTTACGGTACATCCCTTGGGACATGAGAATTCTGTATTCTCAGGCTATTTTCGTTTTTGCAAAGGAGAGAAATAATGTGCTCAAAACTTGGACAAAGTTGTTATTAGACAAAGTAAATGTAACTCTTCAGTGCTGTTTGAGAGTTGTCCGATATGTGTTTGGATCCATGACCTTACTTTATGGGGTTTTTTGATAAATTAGATTTTTAAAAAAATTTTTTTTTACTGCAAGTTTATCTGTTCCAGCAGTTTTGAAAAGGTGAAAAAATCGCTGGCAGAACTCTTAGCAGCTATACACAATCTGAACAGCTGTCTAGACTATCCAGACAGTTGCTACTGTCAGCTGTGAACCTCCACATGCAAATAACTTTTTGGCTTACATGTTAACCCTTCCTGGTTTAATAGTATGAAGTTGTCAGAGCTAGATATCTGTTTCTTTGGTTGCTTTGCAATTGCTTATTCATTATAAAAATAATGGTTTTAATAACATGCAGAATTGGTTTAATACATTTGCATTTTACTTAATAGTAATCAAAACTCGCCTGTATTTGATTATTTTTGAATGAATGCTAGCCAGGGCAGTATGCTGTCAGTTTTGGTTTTAGATTCCTGATTTGCAATGGTTGAGGCTTGTAGTATTAGTTTGCTATTTGAAGTAATGTAAGTGAATGATAGTAATTTATATTCATTTATCTGATCTGAGAAATTTTAATAACCTTGCAGAAATTGGCAGGACTACCACATTAAAGAGAACCTTCAGTTCTAATCTCAGCCTAGTGTGGGATGTATATTAGGAGGGGTATTTCTGTTGCAGAGTTTGTTTCTCCTGCTAGCTTGATCTTTCAGAGATTAACTGTGCAGCTAATCCAACTAGTTAGGAGTTGGGTGAAGTTGCAACTGTAATGCCGCAGAGAAATGGTTAGTGTTTTAACTGTACTTTCATGTATAATATTGCTGAAATTATTTAAATTTGCTTCTGGGTGAAAAAGCTACCCTGTATTTATTCATTCAGTAAATCTTATGTGGAAAAACAGGAGGCATGAGCCTAAGAAAATTCTTTAAATCCATACTTGACAATTAAAATAAGTATGTGAGGATATGATAACTGAAATATTAAGATTTGAATCTAGAAAGTCTCACCAGCAGAAGTAATGACATAACAGTTCACAGAAATGCAGGAAGGTTACTGTTGGCCTTGTATAATGTAAGGGTGTGCCGAGGAAGTGATGCATTCATTTTAGTATATGTCTTCAGTGTTTACCTCTGCTAAAGAAGCATCTATATAATCTTGATTGAACTTGTTGACTAACTTTAGCAAGACTCTGTAGCCTAGGCATAGTTAGCATAATAGAGATGACTGTCATTATTGCTGTTTTTAGAAGGAGCAGTATGTCTGACTGGCTGGCATCTGTTTCTCTCTTTAAGACATAACATTCAGTAGACAGTTCAATTTTCAACATGTAGGTGAGACTTAACTAAATATTAGTTTCAGTGAGTTAATTCAAGCCGTGCGATTTTGTGAGCTGAGTCACAATCTTGACATTTACTGTGGTTTAGAGAGTTGTAGAAACCCTTGCATTTCAGACTGAATGGAAGTTATAGTAAGCTTTTTTTGGTGTGTGCTCTTTTGGATTGAGAGCCATGTGACTGTTGTAAGAACACCCTATTTTCCGCGTATTATTAACTATCTCACTTCCTGAAAGGTACATCGAAAAATCAGAGAAGATACAGATATGGCCCAAGATTCATTACAGTGTCTGGCACAGCTGGCATCTTTGCACGGGCCAGTCTTTCCTGATGAAGGTTCACAAGTTGATTACCTGGCACACTTCATTGAGGGATTACTGAATACTATCAATGGGTATGTATGCCTGCTCTCTAAATTTAGATGGCATCTTTTAATCTTTAGTTCGGAGTATAGCGTATCTGTGTGGCGAACTGGTATGGCTTGCTTATTTCTGGATATAATTTGTGTTTAGTGTTGGATTACTGAAATTAAGAAAAGGCGGTTGAAAGCAGGTGGTGCTTAAGTAATATGAAATAGGTTTATTGATTGAAAATGTATCAACAAAATCAATTCACTTTTAGCATTTTTCTTAAAGGCAAAAAACTAACTGCTATTTCTATCTGTAGAATTGAAATAGAAGACTCTGAAGCAGTGGGAATTTCCAGTATTATCAGCAACCTGATAACCGTATTTCCTCGCAATATTTTAACGGCCATTCCAAATGAACTTTTCTCTTCATTTGTTAACTGCCTTGCACACCTCACTTGTTCTTTTGGAAGAAGTGCTGCCTTGGAAGAAGTGGTAAGTATCACTCTC
Organism: Strix aluco; assembly: GCF_031877795.1. Lineage (NCBI taxonomy): Eukaryota > Metazoa > Chordata > Aves > Strigiformes > Strigidae > Strix > Strix aluco. Next base: position 118,267,314 of record NC_133932.1, read on the forward strand.
AAATTGTTGTTTTTTGTTTCTCTATTTGTGATAAGCATGAGGGACATGAGAATTTGGCTGTTTTATTAATAACTGTTGTGGATTCAGTGGTTTTCTTCTAGATATTTCTGAAATCACATCTGAGAAGATTTTGTTTCAAACAACATAACGAACATAATTGCACACTGTATGCATCTTTCAGACTTTGTTTGGATTTAAAGCACTTGTCTCATATTTTCATTTTAAAAAGAATTGATTCATTTAAACATATTAAAGTCTTTAAATATGGCTGGCTTGCTCTTGTAGAACTTCTTTGAAAACTGTTGTAGATAATGAATGAGCTACAGTCCTGAAAGCTTAAAATGACTACATGAGCATATGGACAGACTGAAACTTAACTGCTGTCAAGAGTTCTGTTTTAAGTGAATGTAGCTGTTAAGATCTGTTGTTAACCCCATATTTCTAAGCTGTTCAAATCATCCCTTCATTGCTGACGCAGTTCAAATGGTAATTCTGTGTACAAATCTAGCACAGGAATTCAGAGGGTTTTTTCTGTTTGTTTCCTTCTTTCAAACTTCGGTTGTAACATTAAAGAGCAGTTGGGATAGTCTAAGTCATCTGCTTCTAAAAATTGCATTAAAAAAAAACTTCTAAGGAGACCTAGTTTAAGGAAGAAAGCCCACAAGAATTAAGGCGAATAATCTTGCATTTGATCTGTTTATGTGCAGTAGCTATTGATTTAAAATGAGACTATCAAGATATTAGCCAATATTTCCCCATCATCATTAAAAAGTATGAATTTTTACCAGTTTTGCTTTATTGACTGGGTTTAATTACCTGCCTTTGAAAATAATTATACAATAATTACCTATAGTTATACAGCTGATGGACATGTTTCTTTACTAGAGATCACAGGTGTGTTAATTAGCATTCATTGCAGATCATGTCTGTACTTTAAGGTTAAAATGCATTACATTTGGCCCAGTGCTCACTTAAACTTTCAAGTGTGTTCATGTCTTAATCAAAAAATTGGTGATTAAATTTAGAATCTAAAATACAGCTACTTTCTAAACCTGACTGGTCAAAACTTGCCTTGCTTTTGAGATTTTCTAGTAGAAGATTGAACATAAGTTCTGGTGCTCACCAACACATTTAGACATGCATCTGAAGCCTTTACAGAAAAAATTCAGCAAAACCACAGGCCCCTATAATTTAAATTAAAGGGACTAAAGGGATGTTGTTTCCTCAGTTAGCCTCTTGTTACTTGAGAGCTAGAATATGCAACCATGTTTAATGAAAACAGTGCTCAACATAATGCCATTCAAAACACTTCCATCTCTCGACAAAAGCTTCTGGTAGCTTGTACCACTATCTGGTACACAGTTTGTTTTGGAAATGACTGGTCAGTTATGCCTGGTAAACTGTGGCCGCCTACACTTATATGATCCCATAGTTTTTGCTGAAGACAGTATTTTCAGTATTAAACGTAAATGTTCTGAGATTCACCAACATCAGAGAGAATGCAAGATTTGTTTGTTTTAATAGAGAATTTTCTCACTGTCCTTGAATCTTTAAATCATTCTGTGGAAAGCAAAACATTACACTGTCACCCCTTCCATTCTGTCATAGCTCTTACAGATATCTCAACTTCATGCTCTTTCTCTGATTTCCAGGATGATTTGGAATTCTGTGCTGATGGGCCTTCAAAAAAATAATTCTTATACCTTAACAGTGTGTCAGCAGTAAGCCATGCTACCGAGACTTTTAAGTTATTGTTGACTTAATCCAGATGGCGTGATGATACTGTGTGCTGTGTCTGTTGAAATACTACTTTGCATCCCTGAAAACAATCTTTTGGCTTAAGAATGTCCCAGTCAGTTAATGTGTTCCCTGAGCTTCTTGCTTAGACTGCTTGTGGTGACATCTTGTGTGAGCTCATATGCTGTCTGTAATTAAGAGCTGTTGATAGATAAAATCCTGCATGTATTGGGCTCAGAGTCCTCAGATAATATTTCTGGAACTCTTCAGAAATCTGAAGTGCAGCAGAATGCAGGCAGGCGTACTCCTTAAGCTTTGCTGGTCGGAAAAGCTGTTTTCCCCATATTTCTGCCACTTCATATGCCAGCAGAAGGTCTTGTGAATATTGCAGAAACCCTGTCAGGCACACAGAATAAGACCTGCTATGGAAACTGTCAAAATTGGGAGGTCCTGAACCATAATATGCAAACTGCTTCAAAGCAGCTAATACTGATTTTTTCAACCGGGAAAACCCCACAATCCCATCATGTTCAAATGCTGTTTTACATTTACCTGCCTGTTGGGGTTGGGGAGATTGACTGAAGGAAGCTGAAAACATTTGCCTGAACAGCTACACTGGTGGAGGGCAATAACTTTCAGCAATGCTGGGCATTACTTTATGGTGCAAGTTGGACCAGTAATCTCTTCCTTTAATAGGACTGGGTCTGAGAGAAGGTGCTTTTCCACAGCTGTGCATCACCTTGCTCAACACTTAGCGCTTATGCAGAAATAGAAATCAAATAGTCCATCTGAATTAGTAAAGAGTACGAACAGGATGTTGGATGAAAAGTCAAATAGAAATAAAAATTACAGCAAAGGCTTCTTCTCAGAATGAATCTTAATGCACTGTTCCTGTTTCATGATACTTAAAAATATCATGTGATGGGAGAGATCATTCTGAATTTGGTCCTTTCTGTTGTGCTTCCAACTCTTTCCAGCTTGTAGCTACTCGACAAATTTTAGAAGTGTTCTTTCTTCAAAGGGTCAGCAGACTGTGAAGGAAGAAGTACCGATTTTCTTTCCGTTTCCCATACAAGAGAAATTAAGCATCTTTGCTTTGATACTGGTTGTATCTTGCCTCTCCTGAAGATCTGAGTTCTGAACTGGGCTCTGCCGTTGCTTCTGTTGCCTCCATCAGAACGATTCAGCTCCCCAGTCTACAGCATTTCACTTAATTTACCTGTATGAGTATGACATCTTTGGTAGCCCAGCTGTAGCTAATATAAAATGTGGGAATTTCTAATAAGGTTCCTTTGTGACTAAATTTTTTCCAATATGGATAAACTCTTTCTACTATTTGGGCACATACTTTATGGAGGCACTTATTAATCCTAGCTTCCATATGAGGATACCATAAAATGTTAAAAGCATCTTTTTCATGGCATTAACTTCTGTATTACCTTCTCAAATAAATGAATTTTTTCTGTTTATTCATTTATGCTCTGGAATCTTATAAATTATGTAAATGTATTGCACACATATGTCAGAATATTTCAGGATTGAATGTCTATGAATTTATTTGTCCTTTAGCCTTCTAGTTTTAAAAAGACATGTTGTGGTGTCCATCCTAAATTTGTGGCTTGTGCTAGTGTTGAATACAATTTTGCCTCTCTCCTTGTCATCTTCAGCTTTTGTTTTCACACTTGCATCAGTGTGTCTCATATTTTAACTTCTGTAAATATGACCACTTTGCAGTTATAAAATGATGCTGTGAAGCTATCTTGAAATGCTTCCAATGTGATATCAGTTTTCCCTCTTAATCAGTCATCCAGCCAATGTTTTCTTTTCCTTGCCTGTTCATCCAGCCGTGTTTGTAACTTCACTGAAAGTCAGGAATTCTTCTGTCTGGAGCATGATTAAGGCCTTAATATCTCTTTATTTCATCAAGGATTCATTTTACTAAGGTCTGCTATCTCAAAGTAACTTCTGTGAGTGATCCTGTTGGTTAAAACTTGAGAAAGCTTCTTAGAGAAATGTCCTGCTTTAGCAGCATGTTTATCCGTACAGTCAGACTTAAGTTATTTGTAGTTGGATATATTTACTAATGTTCAATTTTTGCATCAAGTAAAGAAGTTTTTAGGTACGCTAAAAATACTTTTAAAAAGAAAGGGCCTCTTTGGTATTTGGTTCTTTAGTTTGCCTGTAACCCAGGACTTCGTTCTTCAGATACGTTAATTCCTTTTGCAACTTATGTACTATGTAGAAACATATATGAATAACTAAAAACATGAAGCATCAGTTAAAATGCACCAAGTAATTGGGGGTACAGGCTTATGTGGAATTCTGCATATTTTTTTTGTTCATAGAATGAGAAATTGCGTATCATCATCAAAACTGGCTACCTGTAGTAAGATCTCTTGAACAATCTTACAGTTATTTCCTCTGGAGCAGAGAATAGTTATCTTTTCTCTCTCTATTTCAGAAATAGTGGAATACATAGAAATCTATATGCATGTGTTCTACATTTGTCTATCTGAAAAGAAATGACTCAGTTTTTTGTTGTTACTAATAAGAGCTGAGATGCTTGGCATCTTTGGGGTAAAATCTCAGTAGCTTCTGTATTTAGGTAATTATTCATTAAAGGCTTAATTTAAGCCTGTTTTGGTTTTGAACATCAGATAAAGAGAAATAGCGAAACACTTTGACAGTTTTTTTAAAGCCTAGCAAGCGTGAAAGCTGCACTGACCTTTTCGATGTGTTGCTTCAGTTCATTCTGATATTTTCTTGACTATCCTTAGATAGGTTTTGTGATTGATTTTTTTTTTTTTTAACTGCTTCAACATTAGAAGAACATTTGTTAAATAATAATATAAGGATGTTCCTCTGGTTTAGGAATAAGATTTTTGTTTTGTTTGTTTCATCTCTTACAGCTTGACAAAGATGACATGGTATATATGGAAGCATATGATAAGTTGCTGGAATCTTGGCTTACTTTGGTACAAGATGACAAACATTTCCATAAAGGTTTCTTTACCCAACATGCTGTTCAGGTCTTTAATTCCTACATTCAGTGCCATCTAGCTGCTCCTGATGGTACAAGGAATTTGGTAAGCCCTCATTGTAGTAGTTCTTAATGATGATATATAGTAACTAGCCTGTGTCTTTTGGTGTGTACTATATTATGTAGCTCATACTAGCTATACTACTACAGCTAGAGTTTACTAACTGTATTACTATAGCTAGCATAGAATTAGTATTTGTGACCTCGGAAATGAAAAATTTGCTGCATTTGTTACTGAGTGGTCATTTTCCAGTCTCTCATTCTGAAGAAGAAATAAAGGAATACAAAGAAATAAAGGAAAACAACATTCATCTTACTATTCTTCCCACAGATGCAATGACTAAAATTCTGACCATCCTTCTCTGAACTAGGGTCCTAGTTAAATTCCCCAATGAAATGGGAAGCCTTTTATACAGTTGTTACCTTCTATACATTATCTTCAAAGTATACTTTTGAAGTATAATTGACATGCATAAATATCTGGAAAAAATGTAGAACGACTATGCTCCAATTAGAAGAAACTTGCAATATTGTGTGGTTCTTTTGGATAAAATGAATTCCAATTGAATTTTTGAGGTGATTGTTCTAGAGAAAACCTAGAAGTACCTCAAGCATCTCTTGAGCCATTGAGAAAGAAAGCAGATTAATCTTTTTGCCAGGAGTCTGGATCTTAATAAAATAGATTCTCATACAGAAAGTTGGAAGTAGATGTTGGATGACTTAATTATTGCATAGATTCAATTCAATAACTGTATAAAGCCTCTCTTTAATTTGATGCTGTGCAACGGTCTCCAAGATACCTAATTCTGAAAAGCACCACATAAAACTTAATTCTGCTATCGCAGTATGTAACAGATGGTAATAACAGTGCCAAAACAGAGAGAAATATTTCACAAGAGAACTTTGAATTCATATCAGGCGGTCTTGACATAACTTGTATACACAGGTTAATTCATGTCATTCTGTGAGATAAGTCATTTATCCCACGGGTAACCTTTTAAAAGCCACAGCTGGCATTTTAGAATGCTTCTTGTTCAATATCAAAGCAGTAACAGGAACTTTCAGTCTCTGAGAGCAGAGGCTCACCCTTCAGTAAACAGCTGCAACTTTGAAGTTGCCAAAAGAGTGATTTGCAGGGTTACATAAAGAAAAGATGGGTTAAAAGCACTTTGGATAAGGAGTTGTGTATGGATTCAGTTTTCCAGAGCCTTTACAGAAACAAAGCAGACTGATAGCTTTCTCTGTCACTTGTATTTTACTTTGTTAATTGTGTGAATTTAATGATTCTTTAGAGATCTTTAAAAATATCAGTACTTAGTTTCTATATATCATGGTTCATATCTTCAAGAGTAAGGTCTAATTATTATTTAAGACTTATAATGCAGCCAAGATAAACTCTGAGAAATCAAATAGTGTAACTTCTGCATCAGCAACAAATAAAACTGAGATGATGATGATTAGTAATAAGTCTAATGTTTTCCTGAGGCTATAGCATTTACTTTTTAAAACTTTTTCCCCTCGAACAATGGGTTATGGAAAATCTTTAATGAAAGATGATTTTCATTTAATCATGAAAAATACTACTTATGTGATTTATGTAAGATCTCAGACAACTGAGAACAATATATTTGATTAATGAATAGGGTAAAGCATGAAGTTCCAGTATTTAAAATGGTTCTTGGTCTGCTGTATATGTGATTTGAAATGTAAATATACTTCAGCAATCTTTTGACCACTGGGTTTGCAGACCATCTCTGTGAGCCGAAGTCATTCGGTACCTTTTACCATACTTCTAGCAGAGGATGCTCAACAGAGCTGATCTATATACCCTGTGGTGTGAAGAAGCTGTTTTGCTATTGTCCAGCTTGTGCTTAACCTATTAATAACATGTATCAATTTTCATAACTCTTACCCCTAACACTTTTCACAGTGAATCTTTTGACTTGAGAGCACTACTGGAAATTGTAGCAAATATATACGATTAACCGAATGTGGCATTTTGCTAATGAGTCTGTGAAGTGCCAGTTTTAAAACAATGTGAAGCCATGTTTACTCCTTGTTTAACTCTTCTGTGTCTAATTTAGTACAAGTCTGTTGTTTGTCTATGCAAAACACCTTGAAAGAAAAAGCCAAAATAATGTAGAAAATTGTGTTGATGATAAAATTTACAAATATAACGCTAACTAGTTACTTCTAATTTTGTTGAAATAACCAAAGACTGCCAATGGTGTGGCCTCTCGGGAAGAAGAAGAAATAAGTGAACTGCAGGAAGATGACAGAGACCAGTTCTGTGACCAGTTGGCCAGCGTTGGCATGCTGGGGAGAATTGCTGCAGAACACTGTATACCTCTTCTTACAAGGTACAAAAAAACCCAGTCATGAATGCAAATCAATAAAGCCATCATATATGAAAAGCCTGACTTTGCCAAAAAAAATTAAAACCAGCGAAGTTATGTTATTGTTATTTGTCCACAGTTTATTAGAAGACCGAGTTACAAGGCTCCATGGTCAGTTGCAGAGACATCAGCAGCAGTTACTTGCCTCACCAGCATCAGGCTCAATTGACAATAAAGTGCTTGATGACCTGTATGAGGATATTCATTGGCTTATTTTAGTCACAGGTTAGTGAACAGCTTTAAATGACACCTATTCTGGTATTCTTATTGCAGCTGGATCACCTTAGGAAAAAGAAATTCCTGTATATCAACTACTCTTAATTGACTATAAATTTTATCCCTTAAGATGCTTTCATCTTACATACACTACTCACAAAGTCTTTGTTTTACTTTCATCTGCCTTGAGTAACATGAATGTTATCTTTAAAAGGTTGATGAAATCTTTGCATAAGGTAATGTCACTTGGAAATTCCCACAACTAATTTTGTTACAGATTTTTTTTGAGATGTGTTATCAGTCAACCCATTCAAGAAATTAGTCTGTTCATGATATCAGTTGTGTTGTCTGGGGACACACGACTTTATAAGGAAATCCACATGAGATCAGGATAACGGTATTACTCAGTGGTGGCAAAGAATCAAGTAAGTTCCAGAATCTCTCAATGCCGATGATCCGCGTCCTGGCATTTTGTTGTGTTTCAGGGAACTTGAATTTAGAACCTTTTTTGGTTTTGATTTTTAGATGGAACTATCTTACATCTGTTTGCAAAACATAATAACAACTAAGTGTCTGTACTTTGTTAGGAGAAATGTATACTTCATGAAATATTTTGTGGGATCTCTTTGAACATCCGATGTTTTAGTCACTCAGATGCTGACATGAATGTGTTTATAATATTTTTGTATCAATGTGGGATGAAATTTGTAGCTCGCATGTGGTTATGAGATCAGACATTGAAAACTATGACTAGAGCTGAAATTAATATTAATTATCTGGACACCAGAGTATCGTATAAAATCCATGTTTCCACTGATCTGCAGCTGCTATGCAAGGAAAACTATTATAGCACATTTACTTGGTGTGTGAAAGCCTCTGGCAGACTTGAAATGTTAGCAGAACAGAAGTCTCAAATAAGATGGAATTGGTGGGAAAGCTGTAAAATAAAGACTTCTTAAATCACATAACAGAAGAAGAAGAAAGTGACAACAAAATGTTGATTTGAGGTTTTTTTCCACCTCAATAGTTGAATTGACTGTAGTACTTTTACATGAAGCAAAGCTTATCTCTCTTTTTAATTTGGTGGTTTCTTTAGGTTTTTCTCTGCGGAATGCCTTTAAGGATTCTAAAGTTAACTTACACATATTTAAACAGTGTTAGTCAGGGTTTGTACAAACAGTTGATTCTGGTGTGATGTCTGCAGTTAAGCCAATGGATTCTCTAATCAAATAGCTATAAGTTAACCTAGGGTAGAAAGTTGTGATCACTCTTTCTTTTTTAATGTAAGGCTACCTCTTGGCTAATGATACTCAGGGAGAGACTCCGCTAATACCTCCAGAAGTAATGGAATATTCCATAAAACATTCAGCTGAGGTTGATATCAATACAACACTTCAGATTCTGGGATCTCCAGGAGAAAAGGCCTCTTCCATCCCAGGGTACAACAGAACTGACTCTGTAATTAGGTAAGGATGCATCTTAAGTATGTTAAATGCTTTTTCAGAGGAAAAAAAAAAAAGAGAAGCTGAGTGGACTTCTGTGAATTTAAAAAGTAAAAAAGCAATATGTAAAGACTTGAACATTCGAAAAGAAACATCTCTTAACTAGTATTAAAGTAAGGATAAATAATTCATAAGAATGGTTTTTATAACAGATGTATTAAGGCAATGCTGTAAAAGAGATTAAGACAAGGCAGAAAAATGAAGTGGTTGTTTTTTTTTTTAGGGTAGACAGAGGCAGGGTAAATACAGATAATATTTCAAGTCAAGATGATCCAGGGGAGGACTTAGAAGAAAAATGAGAATAAGGCATCAAAACAGATAAAACTGAGTGAAGATGGGAAGGCTGAAATGACCAGATTGACCTATTACTCTTAACAGAGGACATGAGCTAAATCTTGGAAATAAACAGAAATGGTTTTATACCTCTACTGAAAACCCATCTTTGATCTATTTGTTAAAGAAAATTCCTAAAATTACTTGAATTACTAAAAAGTGGTAGATCAAAATCTTTAGATAATATACTATATAATTCATTCAGCACACGTACAGCTTAAGCAAACACTTTCCAGAGCACCTGAGCTTGTCTACTTTGAACAGGAGTTACTGCACAAGTTTGGCAGCAGAATTGGTCCTGAGCACGGGAAGAATTGTTGTCACTTATGTACACATATCACTAGTAGCCTATAAAAGGAGCAGGAGAGGGGATTTCCTTTCTCTTTTTGCAAGAAGGCTAATGCCCACAAAAGACTCCTCCATTTGAATCCTCACACTTAAGATTACATTCCACTTTTAACTGACATGAAAGATTCTTCACCCAAGGTCAGTAGTTGTGTACTTAACGTTTACCTGTTCTGGAAGAGGCTAGAGAAAATGGATCTTCATTAGCAATGATGTGCCTAATGTTTAGAAGTTTGAATACTGCTCAGTGAGACTTGGCTGCTTTGAGAAGTGGCCACCAAACAGGATTTCTTGATGCGGTGGCTCGATGGCTATGGGAATAAAATCAGATCTAAACAAGGAGAGATTCTGAGGCTTTCTGGTAATAGCTCTGAAATGTCTTCAAGAAATAGACCACTGTCAACTCCTAAATTCCTTGTGCACTATCACATTTGTACCAAATTTAATTGATATACTACAAAAGCTAATATTTAATTTTATGGATAGGTTGTATTAATGCAATCACTGGGTGATCTGCTGTTTCAGACTGTTTCTCTGCAGTAACGAAAGAGAGAAACAACTAGTCATTTCGTATTTTTTCTTTAGTATGAATCACACTGCAAAAGCTGCACAGTTAGGACCCACTTGGTCATTAAGCTTGACAGTGCAAGGAGGGGAGAATCAGTTTTTCAAAAAAGCTTTTCAAGCACTCCAAGTAGTAGTCCATTTGCCTTCATTCCCAATTCGTCAGAACGCTTGTGAGGATTCTTTGTTGCGGTAATTTTGATGTCGAAGATAATCACCTCATCTTTTAATACATTTCTGACTTTTTGGAGGATATTTGCCGCTCTATCCTATCTCTTTCTCCTTGCATTTAAAGAAACGATAAATTCAGGTGCTTTTTACTTCATCAAAGTTGAACTACTTTGTGTTATTCTGTCTTATTTCATGAAAAATGAAAGTGATACTCGCACTGCTTGTCCAAAAACCATTCTCAGCATCATCATTGTATTTTAAATCTTCAGGTTGTTATCTGCTATTTTGAGAGTGTCTGAAGTAGAATCTAGAGCAATAAGGGCAAATCTCATGCACCTCCTGAGCCCCCAGATGGGCAAAGATATTGTATGGTTCCTCAAGCGTTGGGCAAAGACTTACCTCCTAGTAGATGAAAAGCTGTATGATCAGGTAAGGATATAACTTTTATGAATTAATTGGCGAGTATTAGCAGTAATATTGTCCTGTGAATGCAGATGTCAGAGTAGCTAAAGTGCAATGATAAAGCATTTTTAATGTTCAATGGGTTGTGGTTTATTCTGGAATTTGAAAGTTGATGTCTTCTTCAGTTTTTTAATTAGAAATGTAAGTTGTTAGGGGACCCTTGCACATTTTGGTGCGAATGTGATTTTTTTTTTTTTTTGGTAGCCATTGCCATAGCAGAATAGCATAGTGTGTGTGCTCAGGTTGCATAACAGGTGAAACTCAATGACTACAGCAATTTTATAAGCTACTTCTCACTATCCATCAGATCTTACAGTTCATCTCTAATACAGTGGTTGCCCTTGATGGATGATTTAGTAACCCAGTCATGATTCTGAATTAGATATTTGACACCATCACAAGGTACTATACATCAGCTAATGTCATGCTACTTTCTCTCCTCTCCCCGTTCTCATATGTTCTCATTGTATATATCATGATTTCAGTGATTCGTTTTTTGTAAAGGGCAACTTCTTGTGTTTGGACAGCACTAATCATGATTAGACCTTGATCCTGATTTTGCTTATCAAACTAACTGTAATCCAGCTAGCTGATGGAGGCCACTTATCCTAAAGAGGTCCTGTTGGCTCTAACTTTTGAGAAGGAAGCCTCCTCCTTTCCCTTTTATTTCCACTACTGAAGCAACTAAGAATACTAACGCTTCAGGAGGCCCCTCCTTAACAAAAATAAGTATACCATAGATTTGTAAATGTTTGGAATCAGATTATTCAGCTTGTACTAGCTTGTACTTACAGCAGAGCTAAGACTTTTTAAAGATACCAGTTGGGGAAGAATGAGAGAGCATGTAAGGAGGAGATCCACATGAGAAACAATGTGAAGAAACAAAATAGAGTATATAGGAAATGCACATGTTTAGTTTGTGTTGACATGTGAAAGTGATTGAAACTTCTACTACTTAAACCTTATGCTCAGTCATGTGTATGTCATGAGTTTTAAAGTTAGAAATGTTAGTGGTGTGCTGACAGGAAGCCCCTGCACAATTATTACAAAATCCTTGGATTTCATTCTTGAGAAACTTTTTTAAAGACAGGAGAACAGGCAATTTCAAGGAAGAATATTTTAATGTGCCAGGACCAGAGTGTGACATCTTCCCTCAAAGATGTATAGATTGAAGGAACAATCTGCAGAAAGCAGATGCTGAAATTAAGTTTTTTACAAGGTTTGATCTAGATCAACAGCTAGGTTTATTGCTAACATTTTTAATCACTGAATTTTGAGGAATTTCATCATGAATCAATGGAAAAACACTTTTGGGAGATGATTTTGGGATCTTACAATTTTTAAAGCTTTTGTACTTTTGTTGGCATTAAAAGCTAGACATACTCAAACCTGATTTTGTAATGAGGTTGAAACTTTTCTTTCTTTAAGGTGTTGTGCTTAAAATTGCAAGATAAATTTGGCAAAGATTTTTCTGTTACAGGTATTCTTTGCCTTTGTCTATGTAACATTTGTGTATTTTAAGTAGGGAAGAAGTGACAGCCTGAAAAGAATTTGCTGACAATGATTACCATACATTTTGGGGTTCTGGCTTCTGTAAAACTCACTCATTTTAATGCTTTTCTTATAGATAAGTCTGCCATTTAGTACAGCATTTGGTGCTGATACAGAGGGTTCCCAGTGGATTGTGGGTTACCTTTTAGAAAAAGTGATCAGTAACCTGGCAGTGTGGAGTTCAGAGCAGGACCTTGCAAATGATACTGTACAACTGCTAGTAACATTAGTGGAAAGGAGAGAGCGGTAAGTTGCTATACCTCTGGAAGTCAAAAAATTTCTTTTGCTTCCTTTAAATTTTTTTGGCCAAAGTAATCCAGATACAGGGCACTTCCTCTTCATGTCTCTAAGTCAAATTACTTTAGTAACATAAATGGAAAAAAAAAAAGTCTGACAAAGTGAGGAGTGAGACCTATATTTGACAGACCATAACCTAATTTTTATTATTGTTCACAGGTTGCACTCTCCTTCCCTTACCTTCGTGCCTCACTCTTAAACAGTGAGAAAGGAAAACTCTCATGGTCTCCACTCTTATTGCAAGGATTTTTGCAGTGTTGCTTATTTTTGTTGAACAAGTTCTTCCAGATTAAGAGTTCAGATACTGGCTAAGCCAGTATAAAATGTGTTTTGTAAACATATAAAAACACTTCTAAAGTCCAGGATTTGACAGATTCAGATGAATTTCAAAGTTTTCTTTGGTATTACAAACTGTGAAGTAGGAAATTTTTGAATGTTTTACTTCTGTGAATTGACATGCAATTATACATGCAGTCATGTATTCATAGTCTGCTGAAAGACTGTTCTTGAGGATTTAAACACTTGAGAAATCTTCCTTTTAAAAAAATTAAACCCCATAGGAACTAGTTTTGGAATAAAATGCTTATTTTATCATGACATAATGAGACTAAGCTTTTAATCCATGCAATATGTTCATTAACTCTGTGTGTATGTGTGTAAAACTAAAGCACTTCCCTGCTTTTCTCCCATATGAATTGAGCTATTTTCAGAATATATACTTCAGAAATCTTACAGGTGAGGCATTATTAAGATTAAAGTCAAAAGGCGGTTTAGCCTTAGAATAAAGGATTAAAAAAAAAAAATATCTTCTGACAGCTGCTAGCAACCTGATGTGCTTTGTTCATACAATTTTGTGAAGTCTTTAATGAAAATGTTTTTTCCCTCTTTTAGGGCAAACTTAGTTATTCAGTGTGAAAACTGGTGGAATTTAGCTAAACAATTTGCAAGGCGAAGTCCTCCTCTTCACTATTTGTCCAGTTCTGTGCAGAGAACACTAATGAAAGCTTTAGTTTTAGGAGGCTTTGCTCATATGGATACGGAAACAAAGCAACAATACTGGACAGAGGTAAGCTCTTTTGATGCTTCTGTCACCTCCATTTTAGCAAGTAGTATAGACAAGTTAGTTTAGGGAATTTTATGGTGACACAAAATCAACCCGTATAAAATCTTTTGATTCTGAACATCTAGTATTGATAATTTTTCAAATAATTCTCTCTTTGAAGGTCACTAATTGTATGGCACCCATGAGCTGCCCAAAATTGTATCTAAACTATCACAACCTAAACAGAAACAACTAACATAATTACCTGGAGGATTCTTGAAGCAGCCAGTATAGCAGTACACTTGAAAGAGACTATTATAAAAGGTTAAAAATTTCACTTGGAACTATGTCATTTCTTCCATTTAATTTGGTGATGTTATGAATTACTCAATTATTCACTTAATGATAATGACAGTAAATAAAGAGCTAATATGGAACATAATGAAGAGCCTTGAAAAGCTTTTTGTGCCCTGGCTCCATTAAAGTTCAGATATTTAATACCAGAAAGGTTGGTGCTGGAAAGTAGCTGAAATGGGATCAGAAAGCACCACATGAGCTTGTAAAGCATTGGCCTGAGAGAAACTTGCTGTTACTAGCAAAACTATGAAATTAGTGTTTGAAGGTAAGACTATAATGCACTGGAAGTAATTGGGAAAAACATGTAACTGTTATTATGGAAGTTTCTAAATTCGTTCCAAACACAGATGATTACAAAAAGAGATTGCGCTATTGAGAATCATAATATGGCAAAAATATCTGTGAACATGAATCTTAATACTTTCATTGATGAACTGTAACAATTTTCCCCCCAATAATGAATTTGGAAGAGAATCAAATACTGTGAGCCAGAGAAAGTCATTGTCATTTGTTTCAACACTATAAAATAACACAAAATATTTGTGGAGGTGCTCGTTTTGAAACCAGACTCCAAGTGGTGATGGGTAATGAAAATCACTGATTACTACCACTTCAACTTACATTAATGTGACACAATTGAGCCATTGGAAACTGGAAGTGATTGATTCTTGTACTGCCACACCAAAAGCTTGCTAAATTACTTAAACCTCACATTGCATATAATAGTATGTTTATCTTAATGTGACTTTTCTGAAAAATTTCAAGGTTCTTCAGCCACTTCAGCAGCGATTCTTGAATGTGATAAACCAAGAAAACTTTCAGCAGATCTGTCAGGAGGAGGAAGTGAAACAGGAAATCACTGCTACATTAGAAGCACTATGTGGCATTGCTGAGGCTACCCAGATTGATAACGTAGCAATTCTCTTCAATTTCCTAATGGACTTCCTTAATAATTGCATTGGATTAATGGAAGTATACAAAAACACACCAGAGACTGTTAATCTCATAATAGAAGTCTTTGTTGAAGTTGCACATAAACAGATTTGCTATCTTGGAGAGGTAAGTACAACCAGAAGAGAAAGGAGGGGAAAGAGGGTGTGTATGCACGCATACGTGTGTATACAGTGCTATCCCTTGAACAAAATAAAGTGTAGTGATTTTTAGATTCTATAGAGAAAGAAATGCTATATGGTCACATCTGTTAGAGGAATTCCTTTGTTTAAAAACATATACTGGCAAAGATTAAAAGCAGGACATCTAGACTGTTCTTATACTAATAAACCACAATTCATCACTGGTCTAACTCTATGCATGGGTGGTAAAAGAGTGCAGACTGTGCTGACTACTTTTTTTAACTATATCAGACTTCTCTGAAAGCTAGTCTAGGAGAATTACAGCACTGTTTTATGTGACAAATGCATACTGTAAAGATGCTGCCTTTGTCCTAAACAAGGCATGAAGAGATACCAAAAAGTTAATGGGTAAAATTGAGTCAGTGCAGTACATTTATATCTTTGCAACGTTGGCTAATTTTGCTTTTGCATCTAGAAGAGTTCCCGCCTTTTCCAAACTGGGTATACGCAGTGTATTGTGGCTCCAGACTTTGATAGCTGAAGTGAGTTCCTGATGGATTTTGTTGGTAATCTAGTTTGTGAGATAGTGAGATGTGTCAGCCTGTCCCAAGCCACTCTTGCACTCGTCTTTTTTTTTTTTAAGAATGAGGAATTGATAAAAGTAATGTTCTGCTGTTTCAATCAGTAGCACATCAATATATGGCTATAAGTGTTCCTGTTGTTTAAGGTGTGCAGTTGTTACAAAAAGTGGTTAAATAACTGAAATAAAAACCTTGAGGTATCATCAACCAAGTAACGCCATCTTAAAACAAAGTGTGTCACTTTTAGCATATGGAAGTTTTCTTATTATCTAACCTTGGTTTATAGGCCAAAGCCATGAACTTGTATGAGGCCTGCCTAACTCTGCTCCAGGTGTATTCCAAGAATAATCTAGGTCGACAACGGATAGATGTTACAGCAGAAGAAGACCAGTACCAGGATCTCCTTCTTATTATGGAGCTTCTCACTAATCTTCTATCAAAAGAATTCATAGATTTCAGTGATACAGGTATGAAGGAACTGGTAATTGCTGAACCATAACTTGTGTTCTAAACTGTAAAAACCATTGTGGGGCATGCATTCAATCCACGTAAAGTGAAAACTTAGTAAAGGCTTGATTAGATCAGGATATGGACATTACTATTTAATATGCCAGTAGCAAAGGAAGGACTTTTTACAGTTTTCTAGCATCTGAAATTATTATTGCTGACATCAAATAAATAGGGCGTGTATGAAACAGCTTGAAATCTGAATGTTGCAAGTCTGAACATGTAGCAACAGCAGTTTTCTAACAAAAAACCCATAGAGAAGTGAGAATAGTAAATTACTGCAAAATACTTACCATGAAATTAAGGTTTAACCTAACTAATGCCCAGAGATCAAATGTATTGAAAGCTCTCTGCATACTGTTTCTAACTCAGTGCAGAAATTATAAAAGTAAGGTCACTGCCAGTGGATGGGAAATGTAGGTCTTACTGGAGAAAACTTGACAACGTCTAAACTACAGAATGAACTCTCCCATTTTTTTTCTCCTTGTGTTTCTAAAATATATATAAACATATGTAAATATATATAATATATAAAGTATAGAAATGCAGTAATATTTTGCTCACTATCTGTTTATGTGTGCAGGCATGAAGCAGCTATCACTAGAAACAAATGCAATGTTCTGTAATGGAAGGGAGGCCTCAGAGTATCTGAAGTGTTCTGTTTTAGCATGCCATCTGGTACATGTGATTATGAAATGCTTAGTCCTAATGAATATAAATATAGAGTGATGTGGCAGCCTCCACTCACTAAGTTTCTATTTTAATACAGTGCCTCATGTTTTTGTTTGGGGAGAGGGGAATAGTCCTATTTTTAAGAATGTCTTTATAATAAAGAAATCAGACTCTTCCTTCAATATGTTTAATGCTTCTTTTATGGAAAACATTTTTTGTCTTTTCTACAGATGAAGTATTTAGAGGACATGAGCCTGGGCAAGCTACAAATAGATCTGTATCAGCAGCAGATGTTGTCTTATATGGGGTTAATCTAGTTCTGCCTCTAATGTCCCAGGATCTGTTGAAAGTAAGTATATTTTTACATGTAGCTGCTAGAATATGAAAGCTTTATAGTAGTGAATTCCCAGAATTCATTTCTATATGCATTCCACCTTCTTAAGTTGAATTTTCTGGGCTTTTAAAAATGTAAATAACTGTTCCGTAGTTCTAGATACTGTTTGAAATGAAATGTTGTAAGCTGAGAAAATGTGTATTTGAAGGGCCTAAACAAAAGGTTTTTTCTTTTAGAACTGAGTCCATGCAGGTCAACAGTTGGCCAAACCTGAAATGTGACTTGTGGAATCCTTTTTGTGATTAGTGTCAGGAGAGTGATAGGAAGCATAAACAGTGATATTAGCATAAAAAATAAAAAAAAAAAAAGGGAGCAAGTAGTAATTCTTTAATTATTTTCACAATACAGCTGGCTTTCATATCAGAGACATCAGCAGCTTGTCAGCAGAACAGTGAAATATGAATCAGTGGAATGGCAGTATTTCATTGGGTTGCACTGTGTTAATGTTTTACTTTGAATCAGGAGACACTTCTGAAGTATATCTCAGTCGTCCCCTCTTAACATCATTTCTCATCTGGTAGTGCTTGCTGAGCATGAGAGCTACATCTATTTTAGATGAAACTGAGTCAAAGGAGGTACCCTAGGAGCCCCTCTATTGTGCTCCAGATGCTTGTGAGGCTTTTACCCCACAAGACTAGACTTGCTCATGTCTGAAGTAAAACTCCTTGAATTTGTATAGCGCAGATACCAGACTCCCACCATCAACTGTTTAGCTTTAGTAATCTTTTTTATTGTGCCACAGTGTTTACTAATAAAGTTGTAGCCATTCTAATGACTCTGAGGTTGTCTACTGAAATTGTGTTCTTCAGTGGAAAGCATCAGTCCCGTCTTTTTGTACAGATGGAAATTGTCAGAATAGAGTTATGTGATTGATGCTAAAATTACCATGTTTTTCTTTTGACAGTTTCCATCCCTGTGTAATCAATATTACAAATTAATCACTTTCATCTGTGAGATATTCCCTGAGAAAATTCCACAACTTCCAGAGGACCTCTTTAAGAGCCTAATGTACTCACTGGAGTTAGGGATGTCATCGTATCCTTTATAGAGCTTGGGAGTGTTTAAAAATCTGAGTTGCTTTTATAAGGACCTGTTAAAAATGATTTTTTTTTTGTCCTTTTCCATCAATGTCTGTGTCTATGATTATATATTGGTAACTGACTCTTACTCTCTGCTCTCTGGTGATTTGAGAGTTTCACTGTAGTGTCTACTGAGATTCTAGTATTAGCTGAATTGCCTCTGACTTGTGTTGCTTGAACACAGCCTTTAAGTGGTTTAGCATGTAAGCTTTTTCTGGCAGCCATTCCTGCCTCCTCCATTACTTCATTTCAGAGTGTGTAACTTCATAAGCCTTCAGCTGGTATCCCAAAGCCATTCCTGAATTAGTTTCTCAGCTGGTAATACAAAACATTGCTGCTGTTCTACTGGGCTGGCTCCAGAGCATTTCCTGTCAGGGTGCCAATGGGCTCTCCCTCTCATAATGGGAGTACCATTTTCACTAATCTGTGGCACGTGTCAGAAACAGATGAGCTTGACCATAAGGGACTCTTTCTGAAAATGTTATGTCAGAGAGGGTTATGTTACCTTAGGGCGAGTAGCTAGTAAAAGAAGGCAATGAATTTGGAATTCTTTTCTCCCCTTTTTATAACAGCTTTATAGTAAAAAGAAATCTTGGAACATTACAAGCATTTAAAACATTTTCTAGTGACACAGCTGGGAAGTTTTACCACAATTTAATTGAAATCTGACTTTGATCTTTAACACCCATTATCAGAATGAGTTCAGAGGTTTGCCAGCTCTGTCTGGAGGCTGTAACACCATTAGCAGAACAGTGTGCAAAAGCACAAGAAACAGATTCAACCCTTTTTCTAGCAACAAGGCACTTTCTTAAGGTAAGGCATCTGCGTTTCGTGTTACCTTGGTTTTTTTGCATACAGGTAGCATCGAGATGCCAAACAGTGATCACATCTGACCAGGTTAATCAGAATCACACATACAGTAAGAAACAGCCTGTTACCTAAAAAACTGGTAGTTTAAGAAGAAAGAGAGCATGAACGACTGGAGACGTTGGACTTAGAGTACAAAGGAGGATGGAGGTGTAGAGAGAGGAAATTACTTACGGCCAATCAACAAAAGACCTGAGCCTCTTGGAATGCAATTTATATTTATCCATGCTCTGCACATGAGCTCTAGAATGAACCTGATTGACAATTTTAGCAGTTATGCTTACTGTGAAATAGAAAGTTTCCAGAATTGTGTGAACTGGAGGCTGGGTAGAGTACTAAAACAAGAGGCAGAAAAAAGAGCATAGTTGGGAACTAGAAAGAAAATGCTGTCATTTATTCGATGCATCCACTGAATTATGCATTTTCTTAATCCATTATCATATTTAGTACTCTCATTTTAGGACCATCCACTCTATCTCATTGAATTTTGGAGTGACCTGGTGGCAACCAGGTTCTTGCTAATTGGGAACAAAGTACTTGTGGAATTTGTGTGCGTGTCTTCTGATTTTGTAAAGACTTCAGTTTTCCTTAAGACGTCTTTTCTTATCAAACTGACATTTGAACTTCTGGGGATTGCTCATTAAAAGCATGCATCAGCCAAGCTGAGAGAATGAGAAACATGTTAAATAATTTTGTCTTTATATTTCTTCAATGTTAACCTAGCTTTCTGCCTTTTCTCTAAATTTCCACTTAAAATTATAATACTGTTCTTATTAATCTGTTCCTGTTTGGCTTTTTGTGAGCTGTAGGAGTCTCCAAAACTTGAGGAAAAGTTTCCTTGCTTTATTTTGGAAGAGCAAAGGCTTTTTTCATTATTTCTCTGGCATATCTGCAGCTGTTGGAGAAAAATAAGAGATGCCATTTCTCTCTGAAGAACACATACAAATCAACAACAGGTTTAAATGCATTGAGATGTGAATTTGTGCTGTTAAGCCAAGACTTGACTTCTAAAAGAACCTGGCTTTCCAATTACTGATACCTAGATTATTTTTTTTTAAAGCAACAAAACAAGCAACAACCTTGGTTTTTTGTAAATACATATTATTGCTATTATCAGAAGTGAAGATGAGGTTCAGCACAAATGTTGGTAAAGTAGAAGGTTAAGTTTACGCCTCCGTAACTACTTCTGTTTTGTGATTTCAGATGGTCTTTGATATGCTGGTACTTCAGAAGCACAATACAGAAATGACAACTGCAGCAGGTGAAGCATTCTACACACTAGTGTGTTTGCATCAGGTATGGCATTGAGACACCTACATCCTGAACACCAGTCATTTATTAAATGAGAGTGGTTAGCTACTGTGTGTCTGGCAAATCACAGAATCATTCCAGTTGGAAGGGACCCTCAGGAGGTCTGTAGACCAACCTCTTGCTCAAAGTGAGGTCAACAGTGAATTCAGATCAGGTTGCTCAGGACTTTCCAGCTGTGTCTTGAAAACCTCCAAGATGGATATTCCAAAGCCTCTCTGAGCAGCCTGTTGAATGCTTTATTATCCTTACAATTCATGTGCTTTCAGTACCTGCCAGACAGTCTTGGTGGCCCACCACTGGACTCATTCAAGTTCATCAATATCCTTCTTGAGTTAAGGAGTCCAAGACTGGACACAGTATTTCACATATAATCTAACACGTGCTGTGTAAAGACAAATAATAAATACAGCCCAGTATGCTGCTAGTGTTCATTGCTGACAAGGCACGCTGCTGGCTTCCTTAGCCTGCTATCCACCAGGACCTTCAGGTCCTTTATTCAGCAGAATTGCTCCCCAGCCTGTCAGTTCCCAGTCTGTATAGTTGCAGGGGGTTAGTCTGTTTCAGCAGGACTTTGCATTTGTCCTTGCTGAATTTCATGATGTTCCTGTCAGTTCATTCCTCCAGCCTGACTAGATGTCTCTGAATGTCAGTCCTGCCCTTGAATGCACTGGCTGCACTCCCCAGTTTGGTTTCATCCACAGATTGAGGAGAATGCATTTCCTCTCCTCCTCCAGGTCACTGACTAAAATATTTAATAGGACAAAGCCCGGATGAGAGCTCTCAGTGTCACTTGTAACCAGCTTCCAGGTGGAATATGAGCCGTTAACCACTATCCTTTAGAGACTGATGATACAGGTGTGTTTTCACCCATGTAGTAGGCCACCCATCTAGACAATAAAAATCTCAGCTTGGTTACAAGGATGCTGTGCAAGACTGCTAAAGACTTGCTAACATCAGGCAGCCACCACTCTCTGCTCATCCACAGATGTAGTCATTTCATCACAGAAGACAGTCGGGTTGGTAAAGCATGCTTTACTCTTGGCAAATCCACACTGACTGTTCTCAATCCCTTTCACTTTCACGTGCCTAGAGATAGCTTCCAGGAGTACTTGCTTCATGATTTTCTTAGTCATTCAAAGATGATAGAGAGCAGCCTTGTAATGACATGAGCTGACTTTCTGAACCCTTGGATGGATTCGGTCAGGTCTCACGAGCTTGTATGCATCAAGATTTCTCAAGAGATCTCTGGGTTGATCCTCTTCACTACTGGTAGTTCGTCTCCTCCTTGAACCCTGTCTCTAGTCATAGAGGTCTGGGAAAACCTGCCAGTCAATACCAAGGCAAAGAACGCATTGAGTATTTCAGCCTCATCTTTTGTCTGTTATCACTAAATCACCTGCTCCATTTAGCAGCAGGACCCACATTTTCCCTGTTCCTTCTTTTACTGTTAATGTACTGGTGGAAGCTGCTCTTGTTGCCCTTAATATCCCTTGCCAAATTTAGCTTTAGCCGAACTTTGCTTTTCTGTCATTGTTCTTGTCCAGACGATGTTTCTGTTTTCCTCCTTTGTAGCTGTCCTGCATGTGTCCTCCTTGCACTGGAGTTCAGTCCTGAACTTCCTGCTTAGCTGGGTCCGTGTCCTGACATGTTTATATTGTTTTCTTCAGTATCTGGACAGGCCATTCTTGTGGTTGGAGGAGGTTGTCCTTAAAGACCTGTCAGCTCTCCTGAGCAACTTTCATCTTCAGAGCTCTCTTCCACAAGATCCCACCCACCAGACTCCTGAATAAGCTGACATCTGCTCTTGTGATGTCCAGTGTCTGTACTCAGCCACCCTCTTTCCTCGCTCTCCTAAGGATCCTGAACTCCACTATTTCATGATCACTGTAGCCAAGGTTGCCATTAATTACCACATCCCTGACCAGCTCTTCCTAGTTGTGAGTAGCAGATGCAGTCACCCCTGGGTGACCTGTCTGGCATTTGAACAAATGTCAGGGAGATAATCTCTCCTAAGTCTGATCTGGAAACTTCCTCAAGTTGCTTGAAGATGACTCAGCTCACTACTCACCCTGTTTTGGTGATTTGTACAAGCTCCCACCATGATGTCCTCTTTACCACCTCTCCTCTGATCATGACTCATAAGCACTCAAATAGATTGTTGCCTAGTCCATGGAAAAGCATCCTGAATTTGAGCTGTCCTTTCACATAAATGGCAATCTTCTGTCCTCTTCTTCCCTGAAGAGCTCTAAAGAGCCTCCATCTGTCCATCGGGGCACTCCAGCCATGCCACCTGTCCCTCCGCATCTCAGTGCCTGCAGGGTTGCAGCTCTGCATCTGCATCTGGAGCTCCAGCTCTTCCTGTTTGTTTCCAAA
This sequence comes from Strix aluco, assembly GCF_031877795.1. Taxonomy (NCBI): domain Eukaryota; kingdom Metazoa; phylum Chordata; class Aves; order Strigiformes; family Strigidae; genus Strix; species Strix aluco. The sequence continues at coordinate 118,290,184 of NC_133932.1, forward strand.
GCTGAATGCATTTCTGCAGACATTTGAGGCTGGCCTCCTTTCAACCTGTTTCCTCCTTCCTGATGAGTGCTCTTAAACCCATCGCACTTCCTTGCATCCTCACTACTCTTGGTATCTGTCTCTTCACTTATCTACAACCCCCAATGTGCCCTTTAAAGCCCTTCCTGCCAGGTTGGCAAGCGTTCGGCAAAGGTGGTCCCAAGCCACTTTGTCATATGGATCCTCTCTCTTGTTAGCAGCCCTCATCCCTCAAGGAGGGACTCATGATCATGTAAGACAAAAAGACCCTGCGACACCATTCACAGGTGGCAACTTCATGTTGTGTCTACCCCCACCCAAGCCCTTCACCAGCAGAATTGAGGGGAGTGCCATTCTGGCTCCCGTGTCCTTCACCCTTGCTCCCAGAGTTCAGTAGTCACTCTGGACTTGCTCCAGGTGCCCCTTGGCAGTGTCCTTTTAGTGATGTTTAACATGTTTCTTTGTCTTTTGTTTCTGTCCAAGTAAGCACGAGAGTAAGTAGAAAACTCTTGGAAAGGAATCTAAGCTCTCTGTCCCAGGGAAGGGAATCTAGAAAAGGGAAAACCTGCGGGAGGAGATGGTTGGTATGGCACGCCGAACACAAAGCAGGCGTGAAGAAAGAGAAGAGTAGTTTGCAGGAGTAAGCCTGTGCTAAGAAAGAGCCAAAAGGCACTTTGCAGGGTGTGCATTAAAGTTTTCTTCTTACTCTGCACTGCAAAGCACTTACCTAGCTCTAAAGGCTTCTTTAGCTTTACTAAAAATCCTGGTCTGATTGAAGGGCTTTAATCTGGCTGGTTTAGAGGTAGGTGAAAGGCTGCGAGTCCATAGTCATGTCTGGTACACACTAGTCAGTGAAACTGGGTAAGAAGTGAAGAGGTACTGATAGTTTCCTGTCACAGCTTTGATTCTGGATTTTGTCCTGATGAGAGAAGTTACATATGTTGTATCTTTTTTTTTTAAAGTTAATAAGATTCTTGTTTATTTAACAGGCTGAATATTCAGAGCTAGTTGAAACATTGCTATCAACTCAACAAGATCCAGTAATTTACCAGCGGTTAGCAGATGCCTTCAACAAGCTTACTGCAAGCAGCACTCCTCCTACACTGGACCGTAAGCAGAAGATGGCCTTCTTAAAGAGTTTAGAAGAATTTATGGCAAATGTTGGTGGACTTCTCTGTGTAAAATAAACAACAAAACTCTATGCCTAATTTAGACCCTTTCTGCAAAATGCACTGAGAAATGCTGAATGCTGACTAAATCTTGTACCTGTCTCTGGGTTCTTTGCAGCCATCTCAGATTCTAGAGAGCCTGGAAGTTTGAACATAACACAATGGAATAGGAGAGGTCAACTTTGAATCAGCTTCTGCTATTATGTGTTAGCTGCAATCTGTCATACTTGTGTGTGGGAGAGAATGAACAGAAAATTTGAATTTAAATTTTTTCCATATATGTGCAAACAGATATGGGCACAATGAAAAATAAATGCAGTGCCTTTCCCCCTGCACTGGTTTAAAATATGAGTGGCTGGATAAGCGTACAGATTTCTTTTCTACCCAAAATCACATTAGAGTGTGATGCAGATACATATAAAGCTCTAAACAGTTTAGCTGATTTTAAGCTTTATTTTTCCTCTCTTAAAGTTTCTGTTTGTGTTCCAATGAGGAAGAAAAACCAAATGGTATTTTAACTTGTGTTTAGTTCTGGTTTTCTACATCAACTTGACATTGTATGTTTAATGCAATGCAGGTTTTTACATTATGTTCTGCTGCCTAAAGTTCGGATTAAAAAAAGGTGTATATTTTTGTTCCCCTAAAATGAACTTTAGGAACTGTAGCCATTTCATTGCCTTAATTTAAAAGAAAAAAAAAAAAGCTCATATACTTTAGATAAGAAACTTAAGGCAAGATTTGACTCTTCAGAGTTGGTTTAGGGTGTTGGCATTAAGCTGCTGTGTACCTGTTGCAGCCCTTCATGTTGACGTATCATTTTGGAATGAGTGTCTAATGGAAGGTTCATGTGTAGTTTTACTTTCAGTATCTGTTTTGATTCATACCCGGGTTGCACGCAACTGCAATGTATTTCTACACTGAACTGTTTGCTTAAGCAATAACAACTCAAAAAGTGTGAATTACTGGCAAACTTTTTAAAGTTGGGGCATTAGCTAAAAAAATTATGCTAGGACAGGGGTGTCAAACCCTTTTACTCAAGGGCCAATTGGGATGTGTAGTGCTGTGGGGGATTTTTGGTTTTGCTGAATCTAGCTCCACTTCTGCAGAGCCCTCCCAGCTGCTCTGCTCTTGCTCGGTTTTTTATATCAAGCACTTTAGCTATTATGACAGCAGAATATAGTGCCCTGAGTATAGTGGACCAACAAGGGAGAGCAGCACATGAATGCAGAAGCAAGGCCTGCTTTGTTTCTACTCATGAGCCAGAGAAAACTAAAGCAAACACAAATGCTGCATGTCTAGTAAAACTTATTTTTGTGGAAATACATGGAGGCAGAAGTGGGCCCTTTTGGTTTAAGACCTCTGCTAGATTATGCTGTTAAATATTTCCCACATGTTTTTAAAATTTATATAAAATGTACAGTATACACCTTTACATGGCTATGTATAGCATCATGTTTGCAACTCTGTGCCATTCTTCAGCTATTCATCTCAAAATTAGTCACAATAGCCAGAATTTTTAAAAGACATAAATCTGTAATACTGTGCTGTAAGTGATCTAAAGCTTTTTTATTTTTTAGTTAAATCCATACCTGTTTCAATCATGGATCCACAAGGCCAAAAATGCCATCTCTTCATTATACTTTTCTCTTTTAATTTATGTGAAAACTGGGCTAGGGCAGATTTACACGTTAAAAAGTGACCATAAAACTTGTTAGATAATGTACCTTCCCAGCTAGTATTTTATTTCTAAGGTAATTTGCATAGTATTTTACAACAGGGGTGTTGCTCTCATTTTTTTTTCTTGAAACTCTAATGCTTTTCTTTAAAAGATTTCTTGACTGTGCACTTGCACAAAAGATAATGGTCCCAGCACATCCTTCTGTTTTTAAGGTGTTCTGATGGCTGGTTTTTTTATTTAATTTGTCTGGGTTTTGCTATGTTTTTGAAACTGCTTCTGAAATTTCTCTGAGTTTGTACATTGGATAGGGCAGCAGTTTTGAAACCTCTTTTTTCAGATGAAGGGCATTAAAGCCTGGGAACATAAGCAGCTGTAGGAGCTGCTAGTTTGTCATGATGTGCTCGTTGTCAAATATCTAGGCCAAAGCCTTCAAAGAGATCATAGCAAATACTTTCAAATTTTTTGGATCTGAATGAATAACTGATATACTCAGTCATTGTTTCTTTTATAACTAGCTCTGTCACTATCATTTTATTTAATCCTAAAGCTGGCTCACTATTTAAAAATTATTTATTTAACATTTTGAAATTCTCTTGCATATTGATGAATGGGAGCACAAATTGAGTTAGCATTCAGGACAAAGTCATGTGCATACCCATTACTTTTCTTATCAGGCCCGTTGTGTTGTAACAAGCAGAGACACGCAGCATCTTTTGACTATCAAGACTTACTAAAGTATGAATGCTTACTTTCAAAGGCTAGTTTTGAAGGTTGCTTAAAACTTTCCTTTGCCCTTCATTTAAAATTAATATTATATATTAAAGGAAAACTGTCCTAGTATGGTTTTTTGGTAATTTTCCTGTTTGATGTTATGCTAGACAACATTCTTGCTTTCTTGTTTCTTAATTTTTCTTCCATTCTCATATATACAACAGGGATCTTTCATGCCATTTTATGTTCCTTTAGAGCAAATGCTAAGATGTCTCTGCTTAGTGACATCCATAAAATTGTTGAAAAAGGTTCTGGGAATAAGTTTTATTAATTCATACTCCTGCTGGCTAGGTGCCTGCTTCTACCTAAACTATTTGGCTTCTATATCCCTTCAAAAAAAAAAAAAAATCCTTCAGTGATCTTCTACACATCCAGTTGCTGTAAATCTAGATGCAAAAGCTCATTCAAGTCCATAGGAGAGACTCATAGATCATTTTTAGTGAACATTGAGAGTTGGCTCTACATAAGTGTTCTGAAATCTTTATAGCATCACTGCATTGATTTTCCATTCACTGTGTGAAGTGAATAATGGTTCTAAAAATGCACCTGTTTTTTGAAGAAAAAAAAACGCAACTCAAACTGAATTGTAAATGCTGCGTGATATAATTGTAACAAATATATTTGTCTAGACTTCTTTTGCTAGAACAATTATTACTCCAGTGTTTTCATTCTGAGACTAGAAATCAGGTAGTTTCTTTCCCATTTTGCCAGCTCCTTCCCCATTGCAATAGCTAGTTCTAGTGCTGGCATAATGATTTTCTGTTGTTCAACCTGTAATTTTTGATGCTGGCGACCATGACCATCTAGTTGGGTCATAAAATTGAAGACCTTCTTGAAAGCACAGATACACATGGACAGGGAGAATTGGACTACTACTACATGAAAATTCTACTTTCGTGTGCATTTATGCCTTAATTATCTTCACTGAATTACTGTCAGAATCTGCTACTTATTGCCCAGAGGTTTGTGTTTCACTGTTTAGTGATAAAGGGCTCACCATTTTCCTCAGGAACGAGAAACTTGTTTTCTCAGCATGTCCAAATCCTACTAGTTGAAAGAGAGGGGGTTTGAATCAGAGTCATCTCTTTGATAGTGCATAGCACTCACTGAAGCCCCAGTGTTTATCTGGGTAAATCCCTTTATATCTAAGCCATGTAGTTCTAGAAAATAAGCTTGCTCAAAGCAGTCAGTTGTCCATTTAAAATCTAATTCTTTAAAAGGTAAAGCAAATTCTAATTTATGATCTGTAAAACTATTCAAAAATAAAAATTGCAGCATTTTTCTTGTAAAACACTTCAAGTAATTTCAGTTTTGGTTAAATAATTACATAAGAAGGGGTGTTTTTATGGAAGTAGCTTGATGAATATAAGCGCAGGAGTAGGAGCCAGGCTCCTCTAATTTTGTATCAGTTTTTCCACTGGATCCTCTGTGGCCATTGGCAAGTCGCTAGAACTGTGTTGTTTAAAATAGCGATAATATCTACCTACCTCACAGGGATGTTGTGAGGATTAGCTTATGCCTATAAAATGCATTGAGGATCTGAGATGCTATGTAAATATTAAATATTTTAATTTTAGTTTTGTGAGGTGTAAGATTTACTGTAATGAAAACAGAAGATTTTCATAATTATAAAGCCCAGTAGAGGCAGCAGTGGTACAGTATTCCCTAAGACTGGTCTACTGCAGTACAGTAATGCTTGCTGTAAATTGTAGTTATTTCAATTACAGCCAATTGAAATGGTGGCTTCTTAGATAAGATTCCCCACCAGTGTGCCTCGGTTCTGGTCTACATAGTGAGAGGACAGTTGTTAGTTATTCAGGCTTTGATGCCTCTACTTACGACAAGTGCCACTTGTGGTGGTAGGGTGTTTGGTTTGGTTTGGTTTTGATTTTTTTACACTTTTCTGCAAGGAACAAACACCACTAATTTCTCCCGTATCTGTTCTAGTTGCTCAGTATAACCAAAGCCTAATGATAACAATTAAAACTTAAAGAGCCAGCCCTGCCTCCCCTGTAAATTTGGGTTTAATATGAGTAGATTGTGCCCTCTTTGCAGTAAGTGAGATTAATGCTTTCTAGCACTAATCATGAAGCAAATCATGAGTGTGATTTGCTCTAGAGCTGTAAGCTCTCAGCTTTCTTACAAAACCCTTTTTTCATTATGAGATTTCTTGGGGCCCTAGCAACTGAGAAATAAGATATTCCTGGCTTTCCCTTCTCCTCAGTGAATTTAAGTAGATTCTGCTTTTTCATTCCTTCTCTTTCCCTATCCTGCTCTTTCTGTCCTTTTAAGCCATTCTTATAAAAGATTTGGAAGACCCTTCCAATCTCAAGGGAAAGCTGTTATCCATGTGATTTTTCCAGTCTATTACAGCTTGATACTTGAAATTGATAAAATCCTTTCTAATAGCATTCCCCAGCACATTTCAATCTCCCATTGAACCATTCTAGAGTTTATAATTAGGAAAAAAATATTATCCTCTTTTATTTGTTCCGTTTGTGCAAAATAAGGAACCTCCATGCAGTGAACATGCAGTTTCAAGGCAATAAATGCTAGTACTGCTGTTGGTCAAGTGTGTAAATATTTTAAATGTATAATTCAGTACTATGTTGAGTTTATATATTAAAAACACAGGGATTGAAGTGCTAGTTGATTTCAAGTTATTGTTTTACCTGTACAGTTGAAGACGAGAAGTTGCATAGAAATATTTCACGATTTGTTGCAATAAGACTTGGGAAATGGCTGTGTAATCAAGCCTTATCACAACTGAATTTTCAATTTTGAAATGAACACTTTGTGTACTTTTAAGATGCATAAGCAGGAGGAGGATAAAATTGTTTTCCACTAAAGACTTTTATTATTTTGTTTTGGCCATGTGTGATTTGTGTGTATTCTTGTTTAATATTTTTCTAAAATCTCACCTGTGTTGAATCCCTGAAATAGCATTTGTTATACCTCCTTACAGTAGAAACAAAAATAGGAACATTGTGAAACCTCAGGCTACACATTGTGCTCTTTGGCTACTGTGAATGCACAGTAATTCAGTTAAGTTGATGGGGTAACTTTAATTTACATCACTGAAGGTATGAGTTTGTCCATCAACAGAAAAAAAAGTGATTAGATGTGCAGCAGGAGGATCTCACACTGGACTACAGTTACCATAAGTGGCTGTGAATATAAAATCAATCTTTTCCCTCACCCTCCAAAAAAAGTTTAATGGTGACTTTTCAGGTCACTATTGTTGGTGGTGTTTGTCTACCCAGAAGGAATACTGATTTCTGGGTCTTGAAATTTTTTTGGTGTAGATTTAATCTAAACAGTTTCTGATGATATCTGGCATGGAAGTGTTCTCCAATCTCGTAATCTGTTCCCATGTAAGTGATTATCTGTTACTTGATGTATATCAGAAAAGTTCAGTTACAGGCAGCAGTTCCTAATGTGCTATAATACATTTGGATAAGCTACAACTATTTTTCTATTGTTCCACTCTTACTTTCATGCATTCACATCTTTTTTTTTTTTTAAAAAAAAAAAAGGGCGGGGGGGGGGGAGCAGAAAAAAGCTTCACAAATCCTGAAAGTAAAACTACGTGATAACTATGGTGGTAACAGCTTGCTATACGTCTTGGCTGTACGTATCGCTAGAATTTTACTGGTTTCAGAACTAAAATTATTGCAGTTATATATTTATATTGGCCTGGTTTAGTTCAGTGAATGTTTTGGTGAAGGACAGAAACATTTAAGGTAATTCTGAGGAAATCCCTGAAAGCAGCTGGTAAGATTAACAGCAGCAGCGTATCCAAGAGCCTTTCATGTAGAAAATGGAACTATTCTGCTTTACCTTAAATATGAGGTCTGGAATAAACTTGAATGATTTGGGTACAAAGCCTTTATTCACACTTGTTTGTGTAAGTGTATGCAAAACACATCAATTTTGCCTTTATGAAACTTACATTTGCTTCGGTCATGTGTGGTGGAGTTGGTGGTGGGTTTCTTCCTTCACTGATTTGCCATGTATGATGAGCAGAAAGGTAGGACAGCTCAACTTTCCAAGTGGAATTTGTCTGGCAGGTCAACTGAGGAGGAGATTGTACATGAACTGGAAGAGGGGAGGAGGAGAAGAAAGTAAAAAGTTTGCAACCTTATGTGGAGAAAAAAATAATTAAGGTAATCTGTAAGAAGAAAAAGAAATCCATAATACAAGTGTTATCCCATAAATCTGTATCATCCTGACAAGGATTAGTAAAAGTCTACCACTTCATCAACACATTTTTTTGGGGAAAAGAGAAAGTGCTATTTTGGAATTGTATGAAATGCAATACTATCAGTGTGGGTTTTGTTAATAATAAAATCTTTATTTTGGGAAACATTCCAGACAAATCTATGTCTCCGAAGAGAACATTGAAGTTACCCATTGTGACTGATAGAGAACTTATGACTAGTTTTTCTCCCTTCTATATTTGAATTTCATGGAACAACTTTTTTCACCTTAACATCTGTCAGATGTTTTTGGATTTGATTTTTCTGACACACTGTTGCCTTTGCAAGTTAGACTAAGGCAGAGCTTTGGGTGTGATGTACTTCTGGTTTTCTTCCCCTCTTTGTCTGGCCCACTGTTCACGGTTGCAAAGGTGTGAATGTTTGATTTGCTTTAACTTACTGCTTTGGATGATGCAGTTTGGGTTTGAGGCATATTCAAACCGCTTCCAATCTCTGTGTTTGGTGTTTACTGAATGAAAGTTGTCACTAGACTTCAAAACAAGTATTGATTTGAAAGCCTCATTCATAACTTGGTTTAAGTTGTCAGGACATTTGCTTTCATTTTAGAACTGCACCAATACTTCTAATGGTCTTTTGTTCATACAAATGATTGTTGTAACTCAGACAAAAAAACCCCAAAGCCAAAACCCCACCATCACACTGTGGAGTCTTTAGGAAAATCACTGATGTCCTCACATAAGATCAACACAACTTTGGGGAAAGCTTACATTCTTCTGCCACTTTAAGGAAAGACTGTTCTTCTGAAGTACTTTTTGCCTGCTTTTAGGCTGTTATGCACTTTCATGATTTCTTAACAAACTACTGTTAAAAATGTACTGTAACATGGATTTTGATAAGCGCACATGTATTTAAACAATTCACTCAGCCTCAGGAAAGCTGGAAAAATCAGATACCTGTTTTGTATCTTGGTTAAAATGTTTGTTACCTACATCCCTTAAGATGGCCAGATAACGTCTAGATCCTGTGAGTGTAACTATTTAAGATACCAGTATAGTCCATAAAAGGAGGACAGTGTAATTTTACTCTAGGGACTGAGAAAAATGGTGTCCTCCTCTTATTTTTCTTAGAGATATATAGTCTGAATTGGAGTTTCAAAAAACAGTGATAAACCCCATTACTGTTCAGGAAAAAAAAAATGTTTTCTTTCTTTAACGTTAGCTTATTTCTATTCCTTCTCCTTAAAAAGTGTGAAATAAGTGCAGAGGTATGTGTAGGAAAAACTGTAAAATCTGCTGCTGTACATAATGTTTGCTACTTGACTGCATTTTCTGTTCCACTTTAATTTTACTGGTTTTGCTAAATATATTTTATATATTTTCCTTCCTGCTTCTTGTGATGGCAGAGTGATTACATCTTGGGGGTGGGAGGAAGCAAAAACAACTGTGAGAAGGCTCTGGCCAGAAAATTCCATCAAGTTTGTATGTTAGTGTGTATCTCGGGATATTTTTTGAGAGAACAGCATAAATTGAGAGCAATATGGCATAATAAAATCAATGGGGGTATTAAAATGTATGAAGGATAGATGCTGGTAATTCTGTTTCAGGTGTTTTGGGTTAATTACTTCAAAAATCCATTTAAAATGTCAATACCACTAGGTGGTATTAAATGACTAGTAGTCACTTTACGTATTTTTCAGTCTGAAGACTGTAACCCTCTTTGTGGTCCCTGAATTACTTCCAAGGGATCCACAAAGCCAGGCAGAATAGAAAGAAGTCACTGTGATCATGTATCTCTGTAATGTTTCTAAGATTTGCATCTGCAATAGAGTTGGGAGTCTATAAACTGTTTGAGGCTGAAAACTTACTACTGTACTCGAATTAGAGAGCGACTGCAAGCTTTTAAGAGGCTGACTGATAGTCTGTCCTACCGCATGACCCAAGGTTGCAGGAAGCTGTGATGAGCCTGGCGGGCAGAGCCACCCCACGGGGCTCTAATGCATGTTTTATCCTGCATCTGTAGGAGAACAGCTCAGTATTGGAAGAAAAAGTGCAGTAAGCCTCTCTTGCAAAGATGAGATGTTGCAGGTTGTGCTGCAAGTATTTCCACTTTATTATTTTCCATCTTCAGAAGTAGGATTATGTTGACATTCACTAGAAGTAATCCTTGTATGGTTGTAAAGCATTGCGTGTTTGGCTGCCTTCCAAATGAACATCCAGTTGGTTTGCCAGCCCTAAAAATGTTGATATTTTGGGGGGAAAAAGCTATTAAATTTTTTAGACTGAATGGCAACAGCAGAGATTCTACAATTGGAATTTAATAATCTATTTTTGTTAGTTAAAACTGATTATACTTTTTCATATGGCTATGACTTTGTGCTACAGCAAGAGGACTGAAAAGTATAGGCTTCCTTTAATAAAGAAAAAATACAATAGACTATGAAAGAAAAACACCAAACCACAAAAGCCTTATGAGTAACACATTGCTATTACTTTCCAGGGTAGAACTATGTTTTTTAAAATGTTTCATGCTCTGTTCCTAATCTGGTCTGACAGAGTACTAGCAGACGTATTAGTACCTTAGCCCACTAGCAGTGGTCTATGCCACCAGTGTCACTGCTGTGTGGTATGGGTCTGTCAGTGAAAGGATAGGGGAGATAGCTTAACTAGAAATACCTTCCTGCAAAAAAGACTAGGAAACAATAAAACCTAATTATTTATAAGAAATTTCTTGCGGGGTGCACTTTACAAATGTGGTTTGTTTGTCCTCACATCCCAAAGAAATTGCATTGCAAGATATGACCTGTTTTCCTTCCTACAGGGTCACACAAGCTCCTCCTGAGCCTTCCTCCTAGAACAGTCTCGTAATGTGGATTCAAGCAGGGTCCTAAGCTGTCTGTTCGCTGCCAAGTAGTATCTGATATCATAACCTAAATAATTAATGTCACCCTGCCCCCCCCCCCCCCCCCCCCCCCAAGCCCCTGCACAGCCATGTGCCCTTAGGTGATCTCTGTAAGCCTCCTGACGAGGAGGGATCACTCGTCACAGGGGTGACTGTTGCTCTGAGAAATCTAGATGGAGAGTGTGTGTCTGCCCAGTCTCCTTTATCCTTCAGTTATCAGCCCTGTGAAGAACATTTTTCACATAAAATGCTTTACAAGCATGCATGAAATAGGAAAATTACTGAAGTGTCACTTCTTTGTAGAATCTAAACCAGATTTCTTACTGCACTTGGTAATATTATGCAGGTGTCAGGTAACTTGTCACTTTGCAACAATGCAGGGAAAAGGGTTTTTATTTTAATTTTAAATTACAGAATGAATGGATATGGGTGCACTCCACACAGGGCAATCTTCTATGCTGGGATGAAGACCTTTTTTGGCAAGACCTTTCAAAGACAAAGCAGGTAATGTACTGAATGCCAGATCCAGACTCCTTGGAAGTCTTTTAAAACTAAATGGAAACGCCCACGGTTCTATACTCTCATGCAAGGCCTTGTTTCTGAGTGCAAGAGAGAGGTAAAAGGTATGGGGATCTGAAGAAAAAATCAGCCTATCCCTACATCCTGTGGTGGCAAGGGAAATTGATTCTCTGCTGCCTACATAAGCTGTGCTGCAAAAATATTTTATGAGAATTTAGTATTTCTGTTGTCCAAGGAAATAGCTCTGCTCTGCTTGTAGGTGCTCAGTGCTGAGTGCAAGACTTTCTGTTCAGCCACAGGGAAGCGTTGCAGCAGATACATGTTCAACAGGTTGTAGGTAAAAATAGAAGTTTCTTATTCAACGCATTGCCAACAGAAACATCAAGCTCTGGAGAACGATAGAGTCTGCTGTTGGGTTGCTTATAAATATGATGAGCAACCTTCTAGGAGTTGGTTTATAGGAGAGTCACTGAAAAATAGACAATGTCATGAAAATGCTTTTTACAAATTATGAGACTTTATAAAGAAGGAATGAAAAAAACAGTGCTGAGGAAGTTGTTAAGCTTTTTTGTTTTGGGGCAATCTGGGATGATGCCTGCACAACATAAGAAAGGGGGAGATGGGAAGTTTTTACACCCAAAGGGAAAGATGCAATTAATTGAAACAAGGAAGGTACTTTAAAACTTGCTATCTTTTGAAACTAAGCACCAGCTTGACTTCTGTCTGTATGTAAGAAAGGGCTAATTCAAAGGGAAAGACTGGACAGGAGAGCCCGATCAAAAAAACCAGTTTGGGGAACTAGGCTGGTATTGAAGCTCATGGCTTTTGAACGCCGACATCGAACTCGAGATCCCTCTGAGATTTCCACCTCTGACATGACTGTCTACCCTCGGGTGTCTAACTTGAGGTATACCCTATCTCAGGTTTCTGTACCTGTTGCAGTAACTACCGGTACGGCGGCAGGCGGGGAAGGGGGGCGGACGGGCGCGTTCCCCCGGCGAACGGCGGCGGCGCCGCGGGCTGTGAGGAAGCGGCAGCGCTGAGGCGGCTCCCAGCGGTGGCTCCCTGCGCAGGTCATAAGGTTTTATGAAGCTCATACTTAAGTTGGAAACCTTTCCGCAGATCGCTTTCACATCAGTGGTGGAAGGCGGAGCGAAGCGAAGGTTTCCCTCCGGCTGCCGGCGGCGCCTCAAGGCGGCTGCGCCCCGACCGGGCGTGCCGGGACGGGACGGGACGCCGGCGCAGGCGGACACCCGCCGCAGTGTGTGAGGGCCCGCGAGGGGCAGGTGAGGGCACAGCGGCGGAGGTAGGCGGAGCCGCCCCGCGGGCCGGCACAGGCGCACGGCACCGCCTCCGTCCTGAGCGGCGCCCTCAGGGGCGGCCGGCGGGAGCGGGAGGGCGGCGGGAGCGCGAGGGCAGCGCCTGGCCCCGCCCCGCCCGGGGCCGTGGCGCCAGGGGCGCCCGTTCCAGCCAATGGCGGAGCAGCGCGAGGATCCCCGCCCCGCCCCGCCCCCCCGCAGTGCCCAGCAGGAGGCGCGCGCCCCTTGGCCGGCACCGCTGCGCGCGGCGCTGGGGAGGGGCGGGAGAGGTCCGCGTGCGCGGAGGGATCTGGCGGTCGGTGAGTGGAGCGAGGAGGCGGGCTCGGTTTGGGAGTGGTGCGGCCCGTGAGGTCGCGTGCCCATCCGCCCGCCTTTCCTCCCCGCGAGGGCGGCCGGCGCTCCCCTCCCCGCGAGCGGCGGGGCCGGACCGCGCTCTGCCCCCGGCCAGGGTCTCCCGTAGCGGAGGGGCCGGGCCGGGCGCCGCTCCCAGCGGGGCGGCCTTTAGCGCCCCGGGCCTGGGAGAGGCGGAAGGGGGTCGCGGCCCCCGCGGCGAGGACGCGCCGCTCCCAGCTCGGAAGGGGCTGCTGAGGTGGGGGGCGGGCGGGTCCTGCGAGCGGCTGCTCTGGGGGAGATGGCGGCCGAGGAGAGGGCTGGCGGGCGGCGGTGGGCTCACCTCTGCAACAGCGTGCTTGCCAGAGTAATCCTTCGCGCCCGGAGGGGCGCGGGGGTTAAGTGCTTGCAGCAGTGGGCGCAAAGTAATTAAATACAGAAGGGAACAGGAAAAAGGGCCTTCCTCAGAAACTGCCAGTGTTTTGTCATTCACATGCAGGAGGATAACAGCGGTTCCGAGTCCAGCCTACTCTCCCTCTGTGTGCTTATTTAAAAGAGATGAGAATTGGGCTAGAATACATCATACTTTACTTCTGCAAGTAGCCACCAGGCCTTCAGACCTTACTTTTCAAATACAATGCTGTTTCTAAATATTTAGTAATCTGAGAGTTGTTCTTCTGTAAACTTCACTTTATCACTTTGAAGCACTGTGAAATATCATCACTGATGGGTTCTGTAGCTCAGCAACACCTTGTGTCAAGAACCAGCTCCTTTCAATTTTTTTTGAACCAGGCTCTTGCAGTCTACACTTGTTGCATTCTAGTTCTTGCCTTGGAAAACAGTAGTTGGTCTCTGCCCGTGGTGTTCATGCCATTCGTGGTTATACGCCCTGTCATACCCCTTCTCAGTTGCTTCTTCCTCGTACTCATTCCCCTCCAAAAGCTATCCTAGTGTTTGGATGTCTCACTACCCATATCGAAGCTTTTCTAGTTTAAGTATTTTCTCTGCTTTTTGTTGAGATGAAGGGACGAGAACTGCTGTTTAGTTTTGTTCTGTATGTGCTGGTATTTTGAAGCTCTTGGCAGATCCTTTTAAATTTCTTTGTAAATTCTACTTAATCATGTTCTCACCAGACAGCATTACCACTCAGGCAGGAGACTTCAGGATTATCATATATGGTTCTCCAAAAACATTATATCAGTGTTTGGTGGCAGCCAGAAAAGCACATCAAACATTAGAATTTTTGAGGAAAAGTAATATTCTGTAACAGAAAACATCATTAAATTAACATTAGCATCACCCATATCTTGAGCTATTGTGTAGAGTTCGAGCCTGATCTCAAAAAAAGGGTACATTAGAAGCGTTTAAAAAGGATGAGCAAATGCATGGAAAGACTTTTGTCACCCAGTCAGTGGAGTGAGTTAAGACCCTTCAGACTAGAAAAGAGCCAACTTGCAGAATGAGGGAAGGGGGATGACTTACAGGTGTCTGAAATGACTCAGAGTGGTTTGGAGAGTGTATAAGGGCTCAACCATTTGTTTTTTCTTCCAATACTTGAGGTATTTGCATCACGTGAAGGTAGTAGCCATGTTCACAGCAAGAAGAGGTAGTTATTCATAAAACAAAACTTCTTACCAGCTGACATTATAGATTAAAAAATTACATGAATTTAAGGGATACTGGACAAATGTCTCTTAAGATAACTGCGTTCACGGAATAAATCACTTCAGAGGCAGAAACAACTCCTTTAGTGGAAAATGGTTAAAGTCTGGGAGGGTATAGAGTAGGGAGGCATCGCATATACTTGCCTTATCTCACTCCAAGACAGCTGCTTTTGGGCACCTTCAGGACAGAAGAATGACCAGTATCAACCCTCCAAGATAGAAGAAAGACCAGTATCAACCCTTGATCTGAACTAGTGCAGCTTTCCTCTTGAACTATTTGCCATGGATGTTAACAAAAAGTTCTCCAGACTTAATCCTGAAATGGAGCTGTTCTCAGATCCGTGGCAGATGAACTGCTCCTGGTCCACAAACCCTGCCTTGTCCCTCTTCCCCTACTCCACAAAACCATTAGTACATAAGAAAATTGCTTCAGATTTGTGTGCAGGTTTGTCAGTTCTGCTTTTCTGACATCCCCCAGCTTGGCCATCCTGTTCAGAGACTGTTCTGTTTCATGGCACCTGGGATCCAAAAACTTGAGGTTTTGAGTTTTTCCCAGTTGACTGCAGGGGAACAAGCTGGCTGCCTGTGCTTGAGGATGACCTCTCAGATGTTTGAGAAGTTTTGATTTGTATTAGAAGACTTTACAAAACAGATGTAGGTATGGCCTAGCATTTCTCAGTTTCTTCTGACTAGACCACGCTAGCTAGCAGGAGGAGTTTTTTGTCTAAATTGCTTTAGAGTGATGTATTTCATACATACTGCTCTGTCAGTCATTCCTGTGAAAGTACGTTTGGCAATACTCCCAGTATCTTGTCAAATCACTGACAATCAACTCCTTCTTAGGATTTAAAGATCTGAAAAATTGTTTCCAGTAGAAGAGAAGGTTTCTCTGGGCTTTTACTATGGTTGGGACAGACTCCCTCAGCACCTATGGGTGGGTTAGTTTGGCCACCTGTACGCATTAAGAAGCTGAAGGTTGAGCAGAGCACAGTACCTCCCTGTTTTTAAGGTAGTAGGGCACGTGTCAAGCCTTTTAGTAACTTTCCAGTCCCTCTGATGGGGACTTGTTCACCTCCAGGCAGGTGGTTGCAGCCCCTTCCAGGTGATTTTCATAGAGTTACACACAATTGTCCAGCTTTTCTTGATATGTGTTACGAACACCGTAGATGATGAGCTGTTTGTCTCAAATACTGACTTGGGTTGCTTGGGAAAAACACAACTATATTTAACTCCATTTCATGCTATCTATCTGTAGGTCCAAGTTACTCTAGAATAAGATGTTTTCTGAAGTTGCACATGTGCTTTTTATATTCTTGGTAAAAGGGGCAAACACCATCCTCTTCCTCCCCCTTCCCAGCGATGAACAGAGTGACTTTCCAGTTGTATTCCTATTCCTTGGCCTTTCAGTAGTCTCTCCTCTCCCTTTCAGCTAAGGGACATTTTATTACAATGAGATGACATCGTTAGGGTACCATAAAAGAACAAGCACTGGAAACTGGCAGAGCAGCAATGTGTGCTTCTGCTTGTACACTTACCAAATGCTATTTCCGAGTTGCGTGGGCATTTGGGAGGCCTGTCTTAAGACATGAGTTAGGTTGACACTTCCTCTTTGAGGAAGCCAGTCAGCTTTGGTGCAATCTATTGGTAAAAGCTCTGAAAAAGCAGTTGTACTTCACAATGAGAGTATTTTTTGAGGTGGCTTGGTAAATATGGATCCCACCTCCTGCCTGCCTTCCCCTACAGAAGAGGAGCTTCCTCTGGAGTAGTGCTGTGGATGTAGAAGGATCTGACCTCTGGAGCAAGCTACGTTTTCTGTCTTCACTTGCCTCAGCTGACCTGGTGACTGCAAGTTTCCAGACTTCTCTGGATGGGGTCACACAGTTAGTTACATTTGGGCATAGAAGCTGCACTCTATCTCAAAGACTACTGGTTTCCAGATGATCACAATTTCATAATTATGGGTGGACCAAATGTACAGGGGGCTAAAGACTGTAGGAATTTTTGAGTGAGTTAATTTTTCCATAGTGTTCCTTCTAACTTGGGGTGGGTTTTTTTTCTCCACTTTAGAATTTGGCTATATAAAATTAGAGTTTTCATACATGACAGCTGGAAACTAATGTTAAATAGGTATTCTTGTGTAAACAAGGCCTTGGAGTCTCATGTGCTACTGTTTTCACTTAGTATTATCTCTTTTCATTTATTTTTTGTTTTCTTTGAAGAGCTGTCACTCTGTAGTGATGACATTTACCTGAACAGTTCATCAGCTAATAGAGAGATTGAGCTGTGCAGAGAGGGGAAGGGACTAAGGAGTCTACAGGCATCTCCAGTGCCTTCATCCTGCCTGCTGCACTGTGTGAGCTGTAGGCCATGTGGTGTAGTTGCAGTCACCTCGCTTTTCCCATTTTATGGTTAGATCTGGCCCTTTAGAGGCCAGTAGCATTCAAATTTGCCATTTTACCCTATGAACATGACCCTGCCTGTTCATGTTCCACTGTATCTGTGGGAGCTTGCCCCCTTTTTTTCCTGCTTTCCTTTAGATGAACTTTGACTTCACAATGAGTCTTATTTTCCCAAACTCTGTATGTAGTATTCTTGAGCTGTTATTGGAAATCTGATTTCTTTATTGTTTTGCTTTTTAATTAGGTGCAAATGCAATACTTAAGCTAAGAATTAATAGTAAAGAAGATTTGCCACGTTGGTAGTTTTAACCCTTGTATTCCTATTAACGCAAGGTTTTAATGTAGGTAATATGACTGTATCAGCACCGTATGTGTTATGGATGCTCTGAATCCCAGGGCATTCCTAAAATGCAGCCCTGTCCCCCCATGGGGCTCTCGTAAAGAGTCTGTGTGAGGACAGAGCACAGGCTGCTCCTGGAGAGACCCAGGGCCTGGGACAAGCGCAGGTGGGCCAGCTGGAGCCTCAGGGCTCAGGGGCCTTGGGCGTTAATAGGGTATAAAGGTTCCCTAAGAGCCAGAGGCACTGTGGGTTCCTCTGCTTCCTCCCATCCGCCCCCAAAACTTTCAGGGTTGTTTCTGGACTTGAGATCAGTGAACTGTCTGGGAGGGGTACAGAGGGACTTTCAAGCAGTAGAACTTCCTTGAAGCCAAAGGAATTTACAAGTCTTGTTCGCATAAACTCCCTTACTTTAATAGTTTTCTGATGATGTAGTTCTTGAGCATGAAAACGTCTTCATGTTAGTGACCTAAGTCAGTATATGTAGACAGTATATGTATGTTCAGAAAAATATCTTGATTTTTGAAGGTCTTCTTAGTAGACGTACAGAATATTTCTGCCATATGTTCTGAGTTACCTTTACTTGCAGCCTCACAGTTAATTACTGCTTGGTTCCTAAGGCTTTAATTTACAAACCAAAAGGAAGACTATTAAAAAATCAACTAAAAAAAAATTTATTAAAAAAAGATGTCTATGGGTGTCTGCCTTTTTATCTACTGAAACAGTGGGTAATGATTCATCAGCAATTTTATCTGTGAGGGTTTCATTTCACAGGCATGGATTTAGTCCTTGCAAATGCCTGTACGAGCTCACTGAACATAAAATCAGAATTTCAGCTTTTGACTTAAGAACTGCAAGTTTGCATCTGTTTCGCTTTCTTAAGTGTCAAAGCATAGATGTCTCCTTGCTTAGGGGATAATAGCAAACCAGATTACTACATGTATGATGCACTTAATGAAAAAGAAAGTGTGAGATGAGGAGTGATTTTAAACTTCTAACATCTGTCCTAACAAAAAAAGTTCTTGTATAGAGCCTAAAATGGGTTGTAGCATTGCATATTGTTAGATCATTGTTGCTAGAAACGATATTATCTGTGTGAACTTCAAGCAATTTTTGTAGTAAATACTTTAAATAATACATAATTTAACTAGGGTTTTACTAGATAGCTGACTCCAGAGTTCTCCTGTTGCCTGAGGCTAATGGGATAGGTGGGTCTTTAGGTTCTGAAGGATTCCCTATTTGGCCAACCCAGCCTCAGAAGCCAGCAAGTCAATTAACGATACTCTGGGAGAGCCAAGTGCTTTACTCTTACCATGTATAGGTACATACTGTGTCCGTGAAATGGCAGAGTAATTATTCTAGTGAATACTGATGAGTTATCTCACAGGGGCAGGTTAATGGTACCATTTTTCCAGCAAGTAGTGAGAAGCTGTGTTTTAGGAAATGTCTGGAAAGCTCTGCTAGGGTGAGCAGCATGGAGGGAAGGGTGGGAACGTGAATTTTGGAGTTCTCTTTGCAATGCAGGGAATGGGGAGAAGAAAAAACGTGAGCAGCTATACTTGAAATTATACTTAACTTTTGAAGCTGCACACAGTTCAGACGGCATGCAGTTCTCTCAGTGACTTCTGCACAAAGGCAGGTGTAAGCCCGTTTCCAAGTTCTGTTAAAGTCATTGCTCGTGTAGTAGTTCTTGGATCAGATGCAGAGAAAATTAGTTTCTTGAGAAAAGAATCTTTTCCAGTTTTCATCGAATCATAGAATGGTTTGGATCGGAAGGGACCTTAAAGACCATCTAGTTCCAACCCCCCTGCCACGGGCAGGGACACCTTCCACTAGACCAGGTTGCTCAAAGCCCCATCCAACCTGGCCTTGAACACTTCCAGGGAGGGGGCAGCCACAACCTCTCTGGGCAACCTGTTCCGGTGTCTCACCACCCGCACAGTAAAGAATTTCTTCATTATATCTAATCTAAATCTAGTTTAAAACCATCACCCCTCGTTCTATCACTACACTCCCTGACAAAGAGTCCCCCCCCCAGCTTTCTTGTAGGCCCCCTTTAGGTACTGGAAGGCTGCTGTAAGGTTTTCTCCAGTACTTTTCACATGCTTGGGTTCCTGTTTTGATCACCTTCGTTCCACGAGGTGGCACTGTCTCTTCTAAGAAGGACACAAACGCTTCAGCTTGCAGTCTGGGCAGATGCTGCAGAGCTGGCGAGGGTGAGCCTGTTTCAGTGATACTGTGCAGCGTAACCCAGTTCAAGAGTTTTCTGAAAGTGGTGGTACTTTTGCATTAGTATATACCATGTCTTTTTGATACGAGTTAATGTTTTTATGCACAAAATACACAATTTTTCAGCCAAGTGTTATTTTAAAAAAAACACCTTCAGCTTCTTGCCCGCTTTTGTTTGTAGGTTTCTGGCATTCAGAATCTTTTTATGGTGTGGAAGTTAAAGCCAGATGATGCAGATCCTAGAATGCTAGTTTACTTCATTTTGAGTCAGAATTGTGTGACTTTTGAACATGGGAAGGAATGACCAGTAGCTATCATTATTTCTAGGAGGGAAGGGAATAATTTCTACAGGATTTGCCAAATCCACCAAAGGTTTTTTCTTCTGCAAGCTGATACAAAAGTGTATGGATTCAGGAAATCAAGAACTGTAATGACAACTTCCCTGTAATAATACAAGTCAAATCTGTGTTATATAGCAAGGGAACAGTGTTGCTGCTGTTCCTGAAGTCTCTCTGGAGACATGTTATTTCCAATCTGCCTCTCACTGGTTTAAGAGCTCCTAAGTAGAGGGAGTATGTTTTCTCTTGTTAGGAGGTTTTCCTGGTTAGCTGTTAGACTAAGTCTGCCTTGTCAGTGGAGGTTGTTTTACCTCAGGAGACTGTGCCATTATTAAAAGCATTCACCATTGAAAAGGGTTAATTTAATTATTTTTTTTTCCTCTGGTTGACGTCTAGAAAAATGGATGATGATGATGATGACATTCCCCAGCTTTCATCCCATACATTGGCTGCCCTCCAGGAGTTCTATTTGGAACAGCAGCAGAGAGAGGGCATGAAGACCTCCCAAGGGTTTAATCAATATTCCATTGGCTCAATAGAAGAAGACTGGGTAAGAAACTAAACTTCAGTGAATGAAGCACAGTTAGAGGAGTAGCCTTTACCAGGTTTCTTTTGTGGATGGATAATGAAATGAAATTAAATGAAATGAAAAAGGGGAACACTCAAGATGTTTCTAGAATAGCAAAATCAAACTATTCATGGACAGTAACACTGTAGGGATATTTGCTTTAATATTAAATCTGGGTATAGTTGTCTGTTCTACATGTGTGTGGGGGGGTACAAACTGAAATTACATGGAGAGGGAATAAAGCTGCCAACAGAAGCACCCTTCTGGAAATTTTAACTCCAGCCTGGCATGTGAAGGTAGTAAAGAACCTTCCCTGAGTTTGAGACAAACACAGTGTAACATCATCAAATGATCTTTCCTTTCATATAATTTTTCTTTCTGTATTTTCTTTCTTTGGTTTTGTGGATGGCTGCTTTGCTCTTTTTTTTCTTCTGACAGACTGATTTTTGATTTGCCTCTGGACTGTGGGTTTTTTTACTCTTCCTTTTTCTGATGTCTTCTGATTTAGTGCTTTTATCCTTTATTTCCTTCTATACTGTCACTTTTCAACTTCCTTTTTCCTCTTCCTCTGAAGAAACTCAATTTAAGAGTGCCTAAATATTGTGCATCTGCATACTGGGTTTGAACTAACCTCATCAGTGGTTTTGCATTACTTGGTTTTCCTGATACTGAAGTAAATGCTTTGCAAACACACAGTGTAAGCTGTCTGTGGCGTATCACTGGATTACAGAAGTAAAAAGACTTGTCAGGAAAATAGTCACCTTTCCAGTTGTACAGTTTATGAACTGAGAAGTTGCTATGGATTTTGGTTTTCTTCAAATATGGCTCACCACACCTAACTGTACATAGCACAGTCAGAAGATTTGATGTTGTTTGTAACTGTGCATTATCTTTCTCAGCAACTGAGCCAGTTTTGGTACAGCGATGAAACTGCATCATGCCTGGCTAATGAAGCAGTTGTGGCAGCTGGAAAAGGTGGCAGGTAGGTTTTAATAATTACGTTGTAGATTTAACACGTCCTGTTTGTAAATATTTCATTTCTACTAGGCAGACAGAGCATGCAGTTTAATTAATTACTCATTGTACTTCACCTTTCTTCAGTTGAGATATTGCAGAAATGCTTTGCTGCTATTTAATTAATAGTTCATACTGATTTTACCATTTAGCATTTCATTGAATGTTGTAGGCTCTGCCTTGTAAAAGTTTACTATGAATATTTTTATTTTTTGCAAAATACAAAGAGATCCAGAGCATATTCATGACTTGTAATTCTTTTCTCTGTTTTCATATAACGTTTCTGTAGAACAGATGGGAAAACTTGGTTTTCTTCCTATTTCTGTAAGGGGTTGGTTTTAATTTTTAAGTTTTCAAGTATATTTCCTTGCTGTTCTAGAAGAAGATTTTCTCTGTAGTTGAGCTTAAGGTCTTTGTGCAGCACGGAGGTTGAATGGGTAATGGCTTTAATATTTAAAACTCTGTTATTAAAGTAATTATTTGTTAGAATGGAGGAAGAATGGCTTACATTTTTGGGACTGATGTTTAAAATGTTTTCCTAAAGCAGTCCTGAGGACTGCTGTAGGGGTTTTTTTTTGTTGTCGTTTGCCTTTTAAATTAATATTCTAAGTTATTGCCTCTTTTTTCAGGATAGCATGTGTTAGTGCACCAAGTGTGTACCAGAAACTGAAAGAACGGGATGGTAAAGATTTTTCAGTGTGTATACTGGAGTATGACAGAAGGTTTTCTGTATATGGAGAAGAATTTATCTTCTATGATTACAACCACCCTTTGAACTTACCTGAAAATCTCCTGCCACACAGTTTTGACATCGTAATAGCAGATCCACCCTATCTGTCTGAGGAATGTCTTCAAAAAACTGCAGAGACCATCAAATACTTAACAAGAGGAAAGATTCTGCTTTGCACAGGTATAATTAATAAAAATATTAGGTCACCATTAAGCATCTTTTTCTCTCAAAAGACAAACTCAAGTGAGAAAAATACTACTCAATAATACTGATTATCATTAAAGCAAGAAGGAATATGCATCCTAAGCTTTTTATTGCAATATTTTAGTTCAACGTTTATTTTAAACTGAACACGTGTGGTTTTTAATAGTTGAAGTCAGTACTTTTTTCATATGGCATTATGAGTTTTACTAAATTTTTGAAGACTTACCTGCAAAGTTCCATAAATATTTTTTTCTTGTAAAAGGGCCACTCTGAGTAATTGCAATGATTGAAATCTGGGTACGACAAACATAGATGCAACTTATTGTTAATGTCTTATTCAGTAACCTTAGAAATTTGATTTTTTTAAACGTGTCAGTAGCTGCAGGATTTCAGCTGCCACATACTACTTAGCATCTAAGGTGAGCTAAGTGGAAAAAATGACAGATAGGTTGGAATGGCCTTTGCTGAGTAAAGTGGGATGATTTTAGCTAAGTCTTGAAAAGAAAAACAAAGTCAACCTTTTTTTCATGTTACTTGTCCTTACTGGTAAGCATAGAAACTGTAACGTGAATGAATGTATGAGGGGACTCTGCCACTGTGGTCCAAGTAAGGAGATCTTAGACACTAAAATACAGCAGGAGGAATTAAAAAATCACTAGTGACAAGAGCAGTGAAACTGAATAACTTACCAGCTGTACTTGCAGGTCCTTCTTTATGAAGATGCAGTTGCTGGTTTAAGAAGCGATGAGTATCTGCCTTAGTCATGGTGTTTCTTAAACTGTATTCTTACTACAAGATATCTGAAGACATCCAGGAAACTTTTGAAAAAAAACCCCTCTATACAGACAATTTGAGGGAAGTCAACCAAAAGGCAAAAATAAAGAAAAAATAAAATTATATGGCCATAGAAAGCCTACTTCTTTGTTTAATTGCAAATGGCAGTCATGCACAAGGGTGGCTCTCAGAATTTTTTCCCCTAAAATGGATAGGTGGTCCTTCAGTTTACAAAGTTTGAGAAATACTGCTCAAGGAAATGGTTTCTCAGTGTGTAGCTGTAAATATCGCACTGTGGTTTATTTAAGTGGAAGAGTATATGTAATCTGTTTGCATTTCCCATGGCTCCCTACCATGTAATTTCTTTGGCATGTAGCAAGAAGATTGAGTTCAAGTTTCTGTTTTCTATAAAAGGGGCACTGATCTTACCCTCTACCTATTTTTATGAAACTTCTAGGGCATTCATTTCCTTAGGGCGTCTTCCATTCTTTCGTATTTATTTTAGATTTCCCTATAGATTCATTTGTTAAAGAGGACTGACAGTGTAGCTGCTTTACACCTTGCTTCCTTAAAAAAAACAGGCTCTGTATATATGCATTTGGGAGGAGCTATTAAAAAAGCCCAAACATTCCGTTACTGTTTTTCTCATCAAATACTAATTATTTTTGCTGCAGGTGCAGTCATGGAGGAACAGGCAGCAAAGCACCTTGGTGTGAAGATATGCAAGTTTATTCCAAAACACTTGCGAAATTTAGCCAATGAATTTCGATGTTACGTGAACTATGCTTCTGGACTGGACTGATTCTCATAAGAAGTTGTATAACTTTTTCAGTCAAGCTCCTTTATGTTTTTTTATCAGTGAATCCACATTTCTCAATGCTGAAATATTCAGCTCCAAGTACTGTTTTCTGGGCTAGCTTTAATCAACACGGTGTGATAGCCTCTCTCTTTTAAATGTGTAAGCATTTGCAGTTACTGTGTTTTTTATCTTACCTATTAGGTAAATGGGGACCAAACAATGCAGATGCTGGATAATGGGAACTTCTCTGTTAATAGTTTCATTCTAACTGGTAGTTTTTACCATTCAAGGACTCTTCATTGACCTCTCTGAAGTGGTTTTAGCTGGTTGGCTTGTAACAACACATAGGTGCTTGCCTCACAGACATCAGGATCGTCATTGCATCAGAACTGATGACTTGGTAGCTAGTGGATGGTTCAAAGAGCATGAATACTGGTCTCCTTTCAATCTTGAGAGATGCTCCCTTAGTAAGAGGACTGAGAGATGTTTGTTCTGAATGTGTCACATGTTTTCAGATTCATTATCCAGCAGGGTGATATTTTTATAAAGGTTAACTAGAAGAGAAAATAGGTCTCCTTCTGGGGAGGCCTCTACAGTTGTTTTTAATAATAATCAGAACTACCTACCAGTTGCCAAGTAAGATAAGACCTGCTATCCACTACTGTTGCCAGACTGGCTTTTTAAAAACTTGTGGTTATTATTTCACCTTTTCTCTAAAGCCCAGACTTTCTTTTTGTAACAGAAAGATCTATTTTGTCATCACTTACCACCATCTAAACTTGTGTATGTATGAATGCTGTACTAAAAGGTAATCTAAGTTGTTAAATGTCTCTTTGCAGAAGCAGTGCATTTATTTTGCGATGATTATGTGTTAGCGCAACAAAGTCATGAGCTTTTAAAAGACCACACAACTAGGCTGTTCGATTTACTAGTTAAGCTAATCTCCAGAAGTGATATAAACCTGATGTCTCTTTGAAAAAAGCACAATAAGGATTTCCCCATTAGAGAGAGCTTTAGGTTCATTAAGAATCCTACCCAATAGTCAAGCCAAATCACCTGGAATACAAAGTAATTACTAAATAAAAATGCAACACATCAGCCAGTCCTTGCATTAATGCTTCAGACTGTGTTCATGGGTTCTCACTTGGAGTTATTCTTACTGTTGGTTATGAGATACTTCTGTAGTAATGTGACCCATACATGTTAGTCCTTTAAATCTTGAATCATGATGGATCTGATTAAATATAGCACCTGCTTTTTAGTAATTTAAATATCAAGCTAAAAATGATTTACAGGTATGTCAAGTTTGTAGTTACAAGAACAGTCTTTTTTTTCCAATTGCCCAGTTTTGTCTTTGCCTCCTGTTGCACAGACAGCAGCAGAGCAGCAGAAGCATCATCTTAGAAATCGTTGAATCTTACAAGGCCACTGAGGTAGAACATAATGTATTGATAAACTCCCACTGTTTCTAATAGACAAACGGAGGAAGAGCTTGCACGGAGAATGGAGACCGGGCTCTTCTGGCAGTCTCTCAGCCCATGGCCAAAACAGTTTTGCCTTTCAAACCAGAAGCCATCCTTGCTGCTGAGCCCAGTAAAGCCAGAATCCCCCCTCGAAAAGGACAGTCCACAGGTGACATACAGCTGGGTTTAGCTGTTTTCCTGGAGGCTATACCATTGCTTTTATGTGGCCAATTTCAAAATAAAGCGAACGAGAATGTTAAATGCACAGATACTGGCAGAAATCTATACTTCACAATTGTAAACTGTTTTATGTTTATTACCTCAGTGCCTTGCACACCAAGCAGATGGAGACAATGAAGTAACTCCTGAAACTTTTATTTTTACCTACATAGAGGCTTCAAGTGGACAGGTATGACTGCCAGAAGGGATGATATTCTTCCCCCTCCAATTAGAATGTGCAGTTCAAATACAAGCTTCACCTATGTTGCTGCTTTGCTATTAATTCCTTCAGTTGTCTGCTTCATTTTGGTAGATGTGTATTGTTGGGCTCTCTATATCAGAATTAAAAGACAATTTTGCTAACTTCATCAGAGACCTTTCTTAAAAAAGTACACCATTCAGCTGTACCAAGAAATTCAGTTCACCAAGAAAATAACTGCTGCTTCTCACATGTAGGTTGGGCAGCTTTGAAAAGAGGCACTGTGAAGATGCACGATTATGAAAATGAGGGTACATGTAAATCTGTGTAAATGCACTCAACAGAGCAGCCCGTTGTCCACCAGCTTCCCTCTTAAAAGCCTGGTGAGCACAGGCGGCTGCCCAAGCAGAGCTTGACTAGGGGCATTCACAGCCTTCATCAATGGTAGGAGGTAAACTATTTTTGTCATACTTGTTTCCAAGGAAGTAGCTGTGTGAAGGCTACAAGTCACAAAAATGCATAATGAATCTGTGCTTTGTGCCATCGTAGTAACTTTAAGAAATACTATATGACAGCAAAATCTCTCTTCTTTTCTGTAATAGGATTATGAAAAAAACCTTCAGTGTCAAGCAGTGATTGGCTTTCTTTATTGGGATGTCTCGGATGGACTTTCTATTAGAACAGACTGTACTGCAGCGTTACCACCCTGCTACTTTTACAGTGGCACTTAGGACTGCAGAGTCACGTGTAGGCTGCACTACCTTGGTTCAGGCTGCACTGCCAGGCAGTGTGCAGCAGCTGGGCATCTCAGTGTCCTGCTGCCGGTGTCAGTGTGACACTTGGCAGAGGAAACCTGGGGGGGCTTGTGCACCAGGTGAAAGAGAACATGCTGCAGCTGCCTGCACCTCAGCCCAGATGACAAAACATTTCTAGCAAGGTACTGCTTCCATTAAGATCTGTACTTCCCGTTAAAACTGGTGTTGCTCTCAGCTCGATGCTGCACAGTGAGCCCATCTCTGTACCACACAAGTGCCTTCACCCCTCTGCCCGTGCCTCTCTGTCCCAGAGCAAGTGGGAAATATCTCTGATGGTTGGTTTTATCACTCCCCCTTGGCTACCTGCTTGGCACAGCCCCAGGGCGGTGCAGTGAGGTGGAGAACAGGGCAGCTAGGTTTGGGTTGCAGAAGTCGCTCATCAGCCGGTGGCAGAGCTGTGCTGTTGCTCTGGGTCTACCTGTGTTCTGCAGCCCCCTTAGATGCGACTACTGCAAAACCAAGTGGTAGCTCATGCCACTACTCAGCAAAACACGTAGGATTAACTAGGTCTCCCTCATATCACAGAATCACAGAATCATTCAGGTTGGAAAAGGCCCTTGGGATCAGCAACTCCATCAGCCCTACTCTACAAAGTTCTCCCCTACACCATATCCCCCAGCATCTCATCCAAACAACCCTTAAACACATCCAGGGATGGTGACTCCACCACCTCCCTGGGCAGCCTATTCCACTGACCGACCACTCCTGTGAAAAGTTTTTTCCTAATGTCCAGTCTGAACCTCCCCTGTTGCAGTTTAAAGTCACTCCCTCTTGTTCTATCACTCATTACCTGTGAGAAGAGACCAGCACCAACCTCTTTACAATGTCCTTTCAGGTAGTTGCAGAGAGTGATGAGGTCTCCCCTCAGCCTTCTCTTCCTCAAGCTAAACAGTCTCAGCTCCTTCAATCACTTCTCATAGGATTTGTTCTCCAGGCCCTTCACCAGCTTCGTTGCCCTCCTCTGCACTCGCTCCAGCACCTCGATATCTCTCTCGTATTGAGGTGCCCAAAACTGGACACAATACTCAAGGTGTGGCCTCACCAGTGCAGAGTACAGGGGGACTATCACCTCCCTACTTCTGCTGGTCACACTATTTCTAATACAAGCCAGGATGCCGTTGGCTTTCTTGGCCACCTGGGCACACTGCCAGCTCATGTTCAGTTACTTGTCAATCAGAACCCCCAGATCCTTCTCTTCCACACAGCTCTCCAGCCACACCTCCCCAAGCCTGTAGCGATGCATGGGGTTGTTGTGGCCCAAGTATAGGACCTGGCACTTGGCCTTGTTGAAGCTCATCCCGTTAACGTTGGCCCACAGATCCAATCTATCCAAGTCCCTCTGTAGAGCCTCCCTATCTTCATGCAGATCGACACTCCCGCTTAACTTGGTGTCATCTGTGAACTTACTGACGATACACTGTATGTCCTTATCAAGATCATCAATAAAGATGTTGAACAGAAATGGTCCCAACACCGAGCCCTGAGGAACACATATGCCTCAGTCCAGGTAGTTACGGCTGTTCCCTAATCCCAGTGAAATTAATGGGTGTTTATACTTTCTGATCACATCATAGCCCTTTTCCTTTTTCCCCTTGCTGCTTCCATGTTTGTGTTCCCCCATGCGATTTTATGTTTACTTGCAACTGTAGACTTCCACCTATTCGGACAAACACCTTCATGTAATGACTGGCTAGTAAACCAAAACTAGCATCTCAGGCTTCTCTCAACCTTCCTGAATGATACGGATTTTCCAACCTATCTTAACTGATACTACACTTAAAGAGAAAATAATCTTTTTACCAAGGATATTGTTCTGTGTTTTGTGGCTCCTAATGTATTCCAGGGACAACCTCATTGAAGGAAAAGATTTTCCTGGCACAACAAAAATTTTCTCAAATCAGCTGCAGCTGCCAGATAGTTTCAGCTTTGAATTGTTTGGATTTATTGGGCCTGGAGTTGGTTCAATGAGGCATTTCATGTCTGCCTTGTGTCAACAGCTTGTGAGCCTTGAAGCAACTCCAGTGAACCCTCCCTCCTCCCATGCAAATTAAAGGCAAGGCTGCAGCAGCTGTAACCAGAGGGCTAGAAGCTGGAAAATGTCACACCACAGTTGAAGTGAAACTGATATAAATCCATGATGTGATGATCTCTTTAAAAAATAAAATTCCAAACAAATGTAAACTACATTTAATACTCAACCTTTTCCACATGAGTAATGTAGACAGGGGTTTATAGAGGGAAGGATATTTTGAAAGTTAACAAATGTTTGTGTGGCTAATAGTTCATGATGTTAAACATTAACAAACAGTTGTTCACTAACAAATTATTATCAAAGTTGCTCACGCTAAAATGTAAACATATCTTTTAAGAGACACCTAACTGGAAAGCTGGATCAAGAAGCAAATTGGCTCAGCTAAAAAGTCTGTCACAGAAGGGTGAGGATTAAAAAAGGAAAATGGGGCTTCTAAGTAAGATAAAATGAGGTTGCCTGTAACCATAGGAAGCTTTCTGCACTTGTTGCAGTATGATGAGAAGAACGTCGCCAACATATATGATCTATTGATCCACTGGGGTTTTGCAGTTCTCTAACACTTTCCTTTCAGTCATCCAATTCCTGAAGCTGTATGTAAGCTAAAGCATCTGTTTTTCTGGACTGGCGAAACCAATTGTGTTCCATTTACCTGATCTTAGCCTGTGACTCCCAGGAATCCCCAGAACATACTCTAGTTACTCGAAAACCTCAAACCGATTCCATCATTTATGCCTGCAGGACAAGAGAGTTGCAACAAAAAGTGAGATTTTTTCTCCACATCATGCAAATAAATCCACGTGCTCTAGTAACTAATTTGTGCAGAGTTGTATAACAAAAGGGTGTGGGCAGAGAGATGAGTTTTGCTGGAGGGCAGTGTTTAGCCCGAGCTTTAGCTGGTAGCCCCTCTGGGTATTTACTAAATGTTAAGGGCTGTGTAGTTTGGGATTTTTTTTGTTGTTGTTGGGGGTTTTTACTGCCTTTTACTGTGAAGACTTTGCTTTCTGTGCTGTGGATTCTGAAGGTACAACTTCATCCTATTTAAAGGGTGTGTGTGGAGAAAAAAACCCCACAATTTAATAGTGAAACCATAAGATCTTGGACTGCTGAAGCATCATCTAATGAAGTGTTTCTCCAGTTTTGCGGGTCTGCTTCCCTTTACAGCCCCTCTATCTTTGATTACCATTTCCCTCTTCTCAGAGGGCGAGAAGTTCTTCCACATTAGGAGGAAGGAAAAGTGGCTGTAATTGCTGCAAGTATTTACATTCTCCAGGGAACAGGTAACTACCTTTAATTGCTGGCAGCAGCTAGGCAATTAGCTGTTCTCAGAGTAGTATAAACACTTTATGACCTTCTTTGAACCTTTCTTTGAGAATCCCCTTGAGATAGAAGCATCACAATTTGAGGAAACGCAGATCTGAAAACAACTACAACTGTGGAAAAGCATCTGCACAAGAAACACAGTTATAAACTTCAATCTGACATTGTGATGGGAATCTTTTATTGGTTTCTGGAGTTCTTAAAGTTGTTTTAGGCTTTGTAAGAAGCTATACAGATTGCACTATAAAAATACTGTTATACTAGACTGAGTCATAAAGAGCACAGTCAATAATTATGCACCAAGACAAGGAGTTGTCATATGATTTTCATTCTCTACTTAACTTTTATTTAATTCTGGTTAGCTTATAGTCTTTTCATTCTTCATCCAACGACACTCCAAAGAAGCGTGTGTTTGTGTAGTGCAGGGACTTTCTCCACTATGAAGGAAGCCAAATTTTGAGATTCTTGATGTAGCAAATACATTGCTGCATATGGTGTTCATTCTTTTTTGTAATGATATTGCAGTCATGAGCTGTAAAAGATACTCTCTGCTGTGCATTCAGAGATTTATCAACTTACTTGGGTGATTCTGGCCCTCAGAGGAGTTCTGTTTGTGCAAGGTATGCCTGGTTATTCCTGATTCTCATTCACTAGACTGAGTCAACCTTCAGTCTCTTGTTCTGGAAACGCAAATTTTTGTGTATCTAGGGTTTCTGGCTAGGGCTTGCCATCAAGTTCTCGTAAACTGCAACGATGGAAGACTGCTCTTCCACAGACTAAGCTCTTCTGCAGGTGATTGTCTGTTATGTGTAGCACAGAGGAAAATGAGTAACACTAATTGTATAAATCAGTTGGATTTAACAAGTTTGGATTTGCTGGGACTCACCTCAATGACCTCAGTAGCATCTAGAAGTCATGACCCAGCCTGTTAACTCATCTGCAGTGTACCTGAGATGAAGCCTATCCTTCATACTTAATTTTTTAAAATAGGGCATCTCCTCTCCGAACATGAAAAAGGTTTTTGCCTTTCAACTGTACAGAATACAGTTTTGTCACAAGAAATAGTTAAGCAGTTAATGATGAATGAAATCTAATACAGAATTCTTGGGACCCAAACTGTGTTTTTTCTAATTGACATTTTCTGTGTAATTAGACTTAGTCCACATCAGAAAACTCCACTGCAGTTTTACAATATTCTAGCATGCTTTTTCTCAACACTTTTGTACCCTTTGCAATTTGGCAAGTTTAAAAATAGCAAACTCATGGAATATTGTTTCATGAATGACTCAAACTCAGCAAAGGTTTCCCTGGTGTAGTGTATAAATAGCCAAATATGTAACAGCCAAGAACACTGCTTAGACTTGAGATATGCAATATAAAGGAAGGCTCTCGCAGCCAGAGAAATTATCCTTTTAACTGCTGATTTGGCACATGTATGGCAGCTGTGTGGTTTTTATATAAGAGTATTTAAAAGTAAAGTATAAGAGATTCCTTAAAAATATCTACAACCAATAGTCTGCTATAGGAATAGCTAGCATGTCTTACAGTTGCATCCATCTTCTAAAATTTACTGTGAATAAGCAAGGATAAAATTCTGCTCTAAGATAAAAGAAAGCTACTTTGGAATTTGCAACAAATACTTACATGAACTAAAGAAGTTCTTAATATGAACTGTCATCTCTAATGATCTGAGTGAGTGGACAAACTTTCCATCTTATAACTGAAATAACTGTAAGTAGAAAAAGAGGGTAAGTCAATGTGTTTGCTGCTGTGGTGCTGTTTCCTGAGATGGTGAAATGATGATGTGAAGCCAATACTGTAACACGACTCTCTATATATTCTTCATTCTGATGATGGCTTGTTCTGGCTTACCAGCAACTTCATTTCTTGCTTATCTATGCTGGAATTTACACTTTCGGCCTCTTTTTCTTGCTCAGGTACACAAGTGCAGCCCACCGGGATAGTGACGTAATCTTCCGTGTAGACGTAACGGCCCCCAGCACAGGACGACGTGCGACGGAGGATGACTGTTGGCATGTACACAGGGGTGCTGCGGAAGTGAAAATTCTCCTCGCCAAAGATCCCCATGAGGCAGCCTTTGCACAGACAGTATGCTTCAGGAATGTATTTAGGATATCTTGTGGGATCATATGAAATTCTATAGGGAAGTAAATAATAAAGATTCATTAGTATCTCTAAAAATAGATATATTAATCTGGGAAACATTATTACAACGCGATTTGACCATATAATGTTTTTGTTTTCTTTGCCAGGAAAAACAGCTGTAGCTGTTGCTGTCTGGCTTCTTATTTGCACAAAGAAAAAACATGAACAACTTATAGAACTGATTAGGTCCTACAGTGCACACTGAAGTATGAAGTGACTGGCTTTCCAAACTGTGAGATTCAAGGGTTTAAGCAGAGTAAGTTTTGCATTTTGGACTGAATGGGTAAACGGAGCATTAAAAAGGACCCCAGGCATTTCCAAACTTTTGATCTGCCTTGAGTTCTTCAAAACTTGGTACAAATCCTTGTTAACATTATTACTGTTGAAGCTATGACATGATGTTTTAAAATTTTATAATTTAAATAGTATTAGATTGTACTATTATTTTTGCAATAGTTTTTGCCCTCTAGTATACTTGGGGTTATAAAAGTGCCTTCCTCTTGAAAGCAGGACTCTCTATTTCTTTAATTCACCTCCACGGTCTCTTCCTCTAACCAGAGAAGAGTAACATTTGCATGCCCACACTGAGATAAACTGCAAAGTTAATGTTTTTTCTGCCCTCTCCTGCTACATTTTGAAGTAAAGCATTGCCCAAAGCTTCAAGAGTATAGCCTCTATTTTTTTGTCGTCTTAGTTTGTTGTTTGACCCTTTCTTTTTCCTTATTAATGCCCTGTCTCTGGAAAATCCTGATTAGCAGGAGCTAGAAAGCTTGTAACTTAAGTATAGCTTGAATCAACGATGTCCAAGTTCCAACATTCCTCTCTGGATGTTGTTGGATGCAGAAACAAAGATGTGATACTATGGTCTCAAGTCATACAGATCCTGGCTGACCTATAGTCATTGCTTTTAGCAGAGAGCAAAAGCTGATAAAGTCTGCTCGGTTTTTGAAATAAAAGACTAAGTACACAGTGGAGTATACGTACTGGTGTGTGTAGCCACACTGCTTATTGTGGTGGTGATGCATTTGTTGCTTTGTTCTTTACTTGCTTTTCGTGCTTATACTGGAAGTAATTGCTGGGCATGGCTGTAACTTCTATGTTATTACTAACGGCATGTCATTAGTCTAGAAGAGATGTTTGCACCTCCAGAGAAAGAGGAATTTTTAATATTTTTAACTTCTATGCCAGCTGCCCTCTTTGTACCTGTAAGCTTCCTCCAGATCACCTTCTACTCTCACACTGGTACAAAACTAGCCCTGTTTCAGCACAGGTTGCACTGTCCAGCTGGAGAGGGATGGCTGCTCTCTTTGGCTGGAGAAGTGTTCAGCCCAGAAGTGCCACCAGCCACTTCCCCGTGCTCCTCCCTGAGAGCCTGTCTCCCCTTTGGGATGATGCTGACCTCACATATGTTATCAGAAGCACTCACCCACCTGTCAGGTAACAGAAAACCTTTTTCTGCCCTTTCCCCCTGCTCCTACTTTCACACAGTAAACCGTTAGACCTACACATGGTGCACAGCAGAAGTATCCTACAGGCTGTTACTGGCACACAGAGAGCATGAAGACACACCGGGACATCACCTACTCCAAATGCCTCCATGAGGCAAGCTCAGATGTATTTGCCCATGTTCGTCCAGCCTGTTCTTAAAAACCTCCGGAGGAGATCCTCAGCCTGCCCAGAGGCTCTCTTGCAGTATTTCACATCCTTTTTACTTGGTAAGTTTTCCTAACAGTGAAGCAGAGCATTTTTTTCTTGCAAACTGCATCAATCATTGCCTGTGTTTGGATGGGAAATTACAGCAGCTGAGTCTAAAAAACTGAGTAACAGTCAAAGATTTGATATCAGAGAGTATGTTCAAGCCTGTAATGTTTACTGTGATGTGAAGTGCTGCAAAACCAATAAAAATTCTTGCACTGGGTTTTAAGCCATCCTCTACTTGGGATTGGGATAGGACCACCATGCAGTAGACGAAGTGGGGCAACTACGTAAGAAAAATTAATAAATATCTGTCATCAGTGTAATTATTTATTGGATGATACAAACTACGGAGTATACAATGCCCCCTTCCCACAGCAGTTTCAAAATAACCGATCGAAAACTGCAGTAGATTTAAAGTGTTTCCTAAATTGCGTTTCCCCAGGTTTGTACCACTTCCTCGGGTATCAGAGTGTTAGCCTCTGCGATGAGAAGAGGTTTCAGCTGTGGAAGAGGCAGGGTAAGTCTGCCTCAGGCTGTGATTGTGCCATTACAACAAAATCTGCACTTGCCAAAACTGGCAGCCTGGCTCTCCCTCTCGCCTCTGCTCCTGGGTTGGTATCAGCTCACGCTCTTCTGGTCACAGGACTGATCAGGGAATTTGTTCCACTGAAGAGTAACTTCAACAAAAGCTGGACTTTGGTCCTTCAGCTGTCTTGCCGCATATATGCAGAACCCTACACAAACAAGCCAGCATGAAGCTGTAGATGGGGGCAGAAGGGAGCTGCCCTTTTCAGAAGTATCACCAGTTTTTCAGGTTAAACCAAATCTGGAATCACAGCTTCAGCCAAACAGAAACTTGACTATCCTGTCATCAAAAAGACGCTGGGTTTTTTTTGCAATGACCATATAATCTGGATTCTTTGTCTTTTTAAGAAGTTTGTTTTCCACACAGAAAAATATGACCAGTTTTCTCATAGCCAGACATCTGTGATGTTGCAGATATTTTTTGCAAAGCTTCTCTGTCCCATTTATACTTGCTTACTTTCCCCAGGAAATACCTTAATGTTACAGGATCTCACACCAATGTGAAATAAAATGTCTGGTAGCCAGCAGAAGGAAAGAAAGTGGAATACAGGCTTTTCTGCCGTGATACATTCCCATTTCAAACCCAAGTGTGAATAATTTCAGTGCTGGATTGTTAAACACACCGTATGTCAAGTCATTGGTATTTCCTCTACTGTATTATCTCTAGCACCTGGTTTATGATGTTACTGGAAAGCATGAACACGCTTCTGGTTACAAACATAAGAGTTTTCACTAATAACAAGAGAACACTGTCACTGAAATCATGGTCTACAATAAACTTCCCCCTCCAAATTCCCACATGGCGTAAGTCAGGTATAAATGAGGGGTTTTTGGAAAGACGGTGTGGTGTGGTTTTCTACTTTCCATAGAAGAATCCCTTATATTGCTAAGTCTGATTTAGATACCTCTACTCATCATATGATGATTAAAAGGAATCAGAGAGGATCCAAACCCAAAGATGGATCCGAAACATAGACACAGTTTTGCATCCATACCAGAACTTTAAGGCTGAAGACTCTAAGTAATGCCTCCTGAAACTAAACGCTGAACTCAAACGTCACTAAAGTTTGGAGCCATATCTGAGGTTCTGCATCTTCAGCTCAAACTTGTTAAGAAAGGCCATATAACGAAAGCCTCATTTTTATCTTTCTAGGCAACCCAGACTGATTTGGGTCTGAACCATTAATAAAGACCAGTAACCTTGCCGTATAAATGCAGTTGCGTGACCTGCTTCCTCTGCTTGCATGTGTTGAACATCATCACTCTGTGCATGTAATGACCACAGCCTCAGCTGCTGTAGTGTGATGGGTCTCCATTACTCCAAGCACTACAAGTCATATTTTTATGTCTTCTCCTAGAACAGGGCAAACATGTTTGATCAGGTTAATTAACCGGATAAAACACATGCTCCAAGTTTCCACTGACTCTTTGGCATACATAGTGAAAGATGCACCCAATTGGGGTGGACACAACAGAAGCAGCTGGGAAGAGTGGTGGGAGGACCAGAGAAGTGCAACTTTCCACTGGTACCCAAGTGTCCCCTGCACCCTTGTGTCACTTGCTGTGGCCACTGCTGCAAATTAGACAGCCCAGACATTTTGATGAGTGTTGCCCTTGTCCTGTGAACTCGGGTTGCCAGTATGTAAGGCTAACTCTGCCTAGCCAGCGCTCCTGATTTACAAATGACAGGAGCAGTGAGCTATGCTGGGCTGCTGTGTTTCAATCTGCTGGAACAAGAAGCAGGTTTGTACTGAACTGGAACTGCTAATGAAGTGTGACTAGTTCTAGGCTGCTTTTCCTTATGACCCTACGAGTGCTTTGAGAGCTCCCAGTGAAAAACAAACTTCCTGCCGTTTATGTACTAAGCCTGGAAACTCAAAGGTTTCTGTCAGAAGTAAAACTCTTGCAAAGACTTAACCTGTCTTGTCCTGTACTGCTACTTTCATATGTAGTATTTTTAATAATATTATCACTTCATAGTTTCCAAGCTTCTAAATCCAGAGGGTCAGATGCTGTGCTGGGGCAGGCAGATACCGCTGACTCTTCAGAAAAATCACTGTTAGCACTAGGCTAACAGCTGGATGTTATCAGAAGTCTAATAAGCAGATCATCATCCCTTTACTTTGCACTCTGAAATACAGGATTAAGAGCTAACAACTTTTTTTTCCCTCTTGGCCAGACATTTATTTCTCTATAGCAGGTGTTCTTTTGTTCACATTACGATTAGTTTGTTTTATATACAGGTAGTAAGTACAGTGCTTGCATAAAATCACCTAGTGCTAACTGATTTCCTGAAGAGTTGTACAAGTGTACTCAAATAAAAAGGACGGCAGTTCTGCATCCCCCTGTATTCTTTCCCTTGGCTGCATCTTTGGGATATGCACACTGTGCTACATGATAATGTTAAATCCTGGAAAATGTCTTGGATAAGGTCCTTGAAAATCACTGGAGTATTATTTAAAGGAAAGCCCTCTTGCATGACTTTTTTCAAAAGCATTGCAGACAAGCTTGGCTTTTACCAGTAAAAAAAGACCTGCCTGTATTACTTTTATTAAGATTTTATGTAGATTAGCACAAACCAAGGATACTTATAAACTGAAACCAGTTTTCGAAAAGCAGAAAAAACAAGCTGGGCAATGTTTGAGAGAGGGACTAGTTAACGTGGGATTTCATGATCAGATCAACACCAACAATAGAAATTAAATCACTGTAAATTAACTTTTAGTAAATGCAGGATTAGGTCCCAGAGACAGACACAGAAGCCATGAGATTTGGAAATTCTGAAATGGGAATGACTTCTTGAATACACATAAATAATTTTTGCTAAATTTGTGCAGAAGTGTGTTTGCAGAAGGCTCTGAATGTATTCCTACAAACCAGCTATGAATGCTATTATAACCTTAAGACAACAGAGAATAAAAACAGCGCTGATGTAGACAGCTGGTTAATGAATGGAACCTGTGCTTTGCAGTACCATGAATGGAATCACAAATCAACACTACCTGTAAACATGCTGTTGACTTCAGTGGGATCCGATTTTTCAAGCATTACTGTGAGCTTTATGATCAGATCCTGCAAATGTTTAGGCATGCATTTAAAATTAATTCTTTTTATAATGGTTCTTGTCCATGAGCAACTTGTGTGTGCAGCTCTGGAGCACAGCTTGCATTGGTAAAGATTCACAGTGATTATGGCTTCTCTTAAGAAGCAGCACCCATCCTGTGCTGTCGGCAGGGATCTGTAGGTGGTAAGACAACTATGAACCATAGCAATCGCCAAGGACCTTGTCAGTACCTCCTCGTACAAGCAGGCTTTCTGGATTTCACTGGCTGTCCATGTAATGCTGCTAAAAAGGACAAGCAACTCCTGGACAGATGTCACAAACTGGCACACAGTTGGCCTGATGATTTCATGCCATGATGATTTCATGGCAGAGCTTCTGTCGCTGGCTCTATTTTTTAAAAATCCTGGGTAATTCTTAGACCAACTCCCTGAAGTGCTAAGCAAACCCAGTATGCTCAAGATTTCACTCCACTCAGCTGACTCCAGGGAACTCTGCTGTCTATAGCTCTGCAGAGTAAAGAGCGATTCATGTGATTAAACTTTGTGTCCTGAGTTATATACTGATCTCCTGTGGCCATCAAGATGGAATTTCAGTATCAGGCAGGCGAGCTAGTATTTTTCCCCTAACTTTTGCCTCAAATACCAACTGTTGGTTGCTGCCAGCAGCAGGATCGTGGACCAGATGAATCTGTGGTGCAATCCATGTGCAACTCCCGTGTCTCTGGGTTGTAGCAAGCCAAAAATGATGTAAGTCTTGGGTTTTGTATAACCAAATTAAAGACCAAGTAATAGAAAATAAATAGTAAGCACAGAACAAAGGCAAGGAAAGAAGCCACACAAGGATTAGCTGTACTTTGAGCCAAGCAAACCTAATTCGTCCTCACTAAACAGAATGACAAACTTGGATATACGCGATGCAGCAGGGTGAATGCTATACACAGATCCCAAGTAATATATTTGATTCTTTCTCACAAAAGCCGATATGAAAAAATTTCAGTTGACTTGAACTGAATGGTCATGTGAGCAGAAGAATTACAAGAAGCAGTGTTAAACAGCTGGGAACAGGTGCCTAGGGAGATATGCAGGGGAAGGTAAGTAGAGACAGACTTAATATCTTTATTATTAATGACCTGGAGTAGGGAGTATAAACAGTATGTTAATGAAATCTGCAGATGGTAACAATGGGAACTGCTGTAACACCAATGAAGACAGAGAAACAGCAGGAGATATCTCAGACATTAAAACGCAGGTCAAAAAGAAAAAAGACTCTTTGTGCACAGAGCAGAAATCAATTGCACTGTAACTCTTTAGGGGCAGAAAAGAAGTTGGAGAGCAGGATGTCTGTGAGACACGCTGAAACAGGGTTCAAATAGTCAAATTCATGCTTTGAGGGGTGTCCTACCAGGGTGCACAAAAGGGGCTGCCTACAGTGACTTAATTTCTGGGCATTCATTACTAGACCCTCTCTGGTCATTCAAAGGCAGTTCAGGAGACAGCAATGAAACTTGGCAAGATGAGTGAAGGGGAGCAACTCAGTGAGGAAGGATTAAAAGAATTAAATGTATGTAGGCTTGTCAAGAAAGTTCTGTGTTAAAGGAGAGAGCTGTATGCAGTTTTTCAGCATAACACCACTGCCATGGAGAAGAAATTGTTGGGATCTTAGAAGTGGAATTGGTTAACCATTGACAAGACGTAATGTACCATTACTTGCAACCTTTAATGGAGAGTTGCATGTCCTTTTCAAAGATACGCACTAGCTCTAATGGGATTTGGGAGCTTGCTGCCAGGGTAACCAGGTGAACACTACAGATCATAATGCTTTTATCTGGCTTCAAAATCTATGAAATAGCAGGTTGTAATAACAAATTCATGTTACTGTTCATAATGAGCAATTTTATATTTTACACTTCCATTACACATCTTGCAATGGCTGTTGCCGTCTCACTGCACACTCATGATACAGTAAAAATACAGTCGAGAAAAAAAGCTGTAACTGTTAACTAGACAGTGTACTGAGGCCTCTTTACCCTAGAGAAACAATTTTCCCCCTAAATGTAATTTTAGATTTTGCCTTTAATGGTGTAGTACTTTTGTTTCACTATCTTTTAAAATTTCTAGCTTGAAGATGTCATCGTTACTTGTATGTGAATGGTTAGTGGTCTGTTTGAAAACATTTTGATTAAAAGTACAGTGGATTTACAGTTTCTTAATAAACTTTTTGTAAGCCAGGCCCCAAATGGCAGCTGGTTCTCTGTTAAGAAGTAAACCTATACAGAGCTCCAACTGAAAATAAATGAGATGCCCAATGAGATGTGAGCATGGAAGGCACTGTTTTCAGGCCAGAAGAACAGTTTTCTGATAGTATTTGGCAAGACCAATG
Source organism: Strix aluco (assembly GCF_031877795.1). NCBI lineage: Eukaryota > Metazoa > Chordata > Aves > Strigiformes > Strigidae > Strix > Strix aluco. The sequence continues at coordinate 118,330,099 of NC_133932.1, forward strand.
TAAAAAATACCTGAGCCTAATGATAAGTGTTCCGTTCAACATGCTTTTTGCCCGCTTAGGTAGCTTAAAAAATCCTCAGTCTGCTTACAGAAAATGTATTACTAAAAATACTATTTCTAAAAATACTTTGTTTATGAAAGGCTTATTGAGCAAATAAACCATTTTTCTCTCAACAGGATTACTTCTTAAACTAAAAGTGGGCAAAAACCATGCCACAAAATAAATGTTTATTGGAGATCACTAACAAGGAGATATTCAAGTTTGCTGAATACACAGTAACTGCATCAAGGTATATACAAAGGATAATGTACAGAAAGTAGCAAGAAAGTCAGTTCCTTTTAAGTTTGTGCATGTTTTAGCTTCCTGTTGTCTCCAGTGTCTTTACAGAAAGCCGAAAATAGAGAACCCAGTTCTGTCAGTCTTACTCAGAGAGAACTACCAGAAGACTTGAGAATGTGATCAACACGCTGGGTTTAGTGTTCTAGACCAGTGGTTTCCAAGCTTTTCCAGAGTTCCCTACAGAAGTGCAGATCCTTGTTTTGTGTATTAACCAGCCTAACAACAGATTTGCTTTACTAAGGTATTTTTGGGCCCCCTTAAAAAGACTCAGCCCCTGTTCCACCTCAGGGGAGGGGGGTTTACAAAGCATGGGCTGAAAATACAGATGTAAAAAATGGCAGTACTCATTCCTTGCCTATGCTCCTACAGCAAACTGGAGAGTAAGCCCTTGGGAGTGTTTGCAGTGGGGTAAGTGAAGATACGGCTCTGCTGGTCTGTAACAAGAGCACACACTGTGCTCCGATGTATCTCAGAAACCAGCACAGCGCCGGGAGTCACATCTCGGGGAAAGCATCTGAGCCCCTCTGGGGCTGCCAGGGAGTGCGGCGGGGCTTTCCTGGTGATGGTCCTTTGCTGAGGGTCCTCTCAGTGAGCTTCACGTACGACAATTTGCCAAAAGTGACTTTTTGAGGGGTGGTCTGTGCTCCCGGGAGGGGGGGTGCGCGTCAGCTCCATCTCACAGCTTGCGCCACCTCACTCATTTTTTGCCTCTCTTTCTGCTCGTCAGACAAACTCCTCACACGAGTAGTTTTTATATCTTTACCTTACACGTGCCTATTTAGACTTTAACGCCCCTCCGTCAGGCGGCTGCTCGGTGCAGCCGCCGCCCCTCGGGACCGCCGCCTCCCCACAGCCGCCCTGAGGGCACTGCGCGGGAAGGGCGGCGAGACCCCGGGCACGCGTGGCACAGCGGGTCCCGCACGGAGGAGCCGGCTCTCCTCAGCCCGCCGGGACGCGGGCACCGCTTCGCCCCTAGACGCGGCTGAACCCCCCCTTCCCCGCGGCGCCCCGGAGTCACCTGTAGGCCCAGGGCGAGGCGCTGCGCAGGTTGACGGGGAGCCGGAACCTCTTGTCGCCGGCCGGCCGGCCCCCGGCCGGGCAGCTGGCGTTGTGCTGGCGGCCCGGCGGCTCGGGCTGCAGGGTGTGGTGGAAGGCGCTGAGCATGCCCGCCGCCAGCCGCCCGTACAGCTGCTCCAGCAGCTCCTCGGGCCGCTCGCCGCAGGTCCGGGTCCGCGCCGGCCGCTTGGGCGCCCTGGCGGCCTCCGGGCGGAGCGGGAGCGGGAGCGGGAGCAGCGCCGCGCACAGCAGCGCCGCCAGCGCCGCCCGCACCTGCAACGACGCCGCCGTCAGCGGGGCTGGGACCGGGCGCGCCCCCCCCACACCCCTCACACACGCCCGCCGCGCCCCGGAGCCCCCCGCCCCGGGGGTCGGGGCGCTCCCCCCCCGCCCCCCCTCCCCCTCCCCGGGGCGCCCTGCCCCGTCCCCGGTCCGCAGCCCCTTACCCTGCCGCGCTGCATGGCCGTCGGGCGGCTCGGGGAAGCCGAGGAGAGCGGCGGGCTGCGGAGCCGCGCCGTGCCACTGGCTCTGTCGGCGGAGGAGCTGTTGGAAAAGTGCCCCGCTCCTCACTGCATCTCCCCTGGCCTCGCATGCCAGGAACATTTTAGGCGCTCACGGAGGAGGCGAGCGCTCAGCGCCGGGAGCCGGCCGGTGCCGCACTCGGCACGGCCCCGCCATCCTGCCCCGCTGCCCCCGGCCACCGGGGAGAGCCCCGCGGGCGCGGGCGGGCTGGCTCCGCCACCAGCCGCTGCCCAGCCCCGCGGCGCGGCCGCAGCAGCCCCGCGGCTCTCCCTGCAGGCTGGGCGCTGTCGGGGCCCCCCGCCGGCGGCGGGCGCGGCCCGTGCCCTCCTCTGCTCTGCCGGAGCCGAGCGCTCTCCCTTCCACGACCTCGGCGGCAGGGAGATGGGCCGGGCCCTCCTCAGGCCCGCTGGGCCCCTGAGCCTCGAGTGGGACCCACCGGGGCAGGGCACGAGGTTGAGGCAGAGCCAGGATGGTTTTGGCCCAGTCGGAGCCAAAGTGTCAAGGCCGATGAGCGAATATGTGGGGACTTACAGCTGAGAATAGCACAGCTCTGGCTGTGGAACTGCAGCTGAGGAGGGGAGTGCTGCTGTCACTCTGGATCGGTGGCACTGTCCCTTGTAGGGTTTGGGATCTCCGACGTGCCCAGCTCCAGGTAGCACCTCTGGTTTGTTTCTCCAGAAGCAGCCCTGCTGTGTTGTTTCTGCAGCAGACACTGGGGTGGTTGACGTCCCGCATGAAGACAGGGCTGGCAAACGTGGGGGCGCTTCGAGCTGTCTCTAGAGGCCTCATCCACCCGTTCATCATCTTCCTGCTGGGGTGGCCCACAGCGGACACCCGCTACAATGTCACTCTCTGCTGACTAAAAACGAAGCCTACTTCAGAAGGTGAGAAACTTGCATCGTACGTCTCTAAATGAGATTGAGGTGAGTCTAATCACTTCTCTGTCCATTCTGTGCTGGTTTACCAGTACTATTAACAGACACATGATGCAATATATTCAGGGTCTCTGGCACAACCCACAAAAATAAGCATCTGTAGTACTTTGGGTCATAAAAGATGCAGTCCACTGAAATGGTTTGCACTAAAAACAGCCTTTTGAATTTATCACTTGAATCAAATATTTGGGGCACTAGGATTAAGCCCTGCATGTCTATCAAGGCATTTAGCATAAGGATGGTTAAATATGAAAATACGAATCCAGAATAAGGGAAGATGGGTTCATAAGTCATCCAAGAGTTGTGAAACCGCAGCTTAGAACCACAGAAATGCAGGACATCAGTTTCACAGACCAGACTGGAATTGAAACAGAATGACCTGGCATTCATAATGTGATAGAGTGACTTGATTTCGTGGTTTCTGAAAAGTCATTGAGTTGAGTCTAACGGTGATTTTTAGTGGTTTTGGTACCTTATGCATCACAGGTCAGTATCACTCATGAGCAGTATCTTAACCTTGAACTGTATGGAATTTGAATCAGGTTTTGACTCTGAGGAAGGACTTTGTTTCAAATCGAATCAAAAACCCTCCTTTGCAGTTGTATCTTCAGGTGACAGACTGAGGCAAGGCGGCTGCCCATTTAGCTCAGCCCGGTCTAACCCCCTGAGCTCTACACTGCACCTGGCCTCGTGTTACTTCAACACCTTTGAGTGATATGTGTGGCAACATGACTGTGTCATTATCATCACAGATGTTTTTATATTACTCTTCCTATGATAAACCAGTATCTTTTTTCAATGCTTTCTGAGTAGCATGAGCATGTCACACTTGGCTTTGCAAAACATTACCTTTATGCACTTCCTTTATACGCATTGACATTTCTGGGAGGGGTCTGCCTCACAAAATCAGAGTAGAAGGAGAGGAAACAATGGCACAGACATTAAATTGCCAATGTGTTTAAGGCTTTGAGTCTTTAGACAATATTCTAATTCTGTACATTAGTTGCATCATATTGTCTGATTAGCAATCTCATTGATTCAGATAATAAGAATCACAGAAGGGCAGCAAACGAGATTCCATTACACAGCAATTGAAAGAGCGCTGTGCTGGCTCTCATGGCATAGTCTGCCCCAGAGACATCTGAGTCGTAAAAAATTCACTTATAGACTTTGGCAAAACTTAGGTTCTTCCATGACTTTGAGAAGTTACTAAGATATTACTAAGGTTCATTGTCATTGATTTATAATTTTCTCAGAATTTGAGGGGGTTTAAGATATCTATATAATGAAATACTGAGAAAAAATCTTTAGTAATAAAAAGTCTGTCCTGGCTTTGATGCAATATATGATAATATTTCAATCAATAAATCCAGAATAGCAGCCATATGCACCTTTATGTGATTCTATAGGGATTTAAACAGGTCATGGCTGTTTTCTAAGAGAAAACAGACAAGGCAGTGAGATGTTTTCCTTCAATGGCTTCAGGTGAAAATTCCCAGTGACAGAGCACAGAGCATCCCACCCATGCCCTTGACAACAGCAGACCCGGTGGCGAGGTCGGTATGGAGCCCACAGACTGCGTCCTGCCTCATCCCGCTGCCTGAAGGACATGACTCTTTGCTCTTTGTAATGGCACCAAGGTGCCATTTTGTAAAACATGACCCACTTGTTTTCATACGCTCTGTGATTAGCTCACAGCCATTTCTTGACACCAGCCACCTCTTCCTGTCAGCTGTAGAAGGGTCTCAGAGGGGGAAATCCCCTCCCATAACATGCACAGAGGCCACCAAGTTGTTTCAGATGCCATTTTATGGCAGGTAGTCGCCATTTCTGACAGTCTCATGGCCCACATGTTTTCATCCTGGCCTGTGGCTGGCTGGCAGGATCAGCCAGCCCTTACAGCTTTCCCAGCAGTAGGTGACAACAGGAAGCCCTTGCCCACTGCATACATGGCAATTGCCGTTGTTGATGATGTCATAGCCCACGTGTTTCACACTGTTTCCAACTGTGCGCGGACAGTTGTCATGTTTTGAAATCATCATACCCATATGATCTCAGAGCACCCTCTGACTGGCTGCCCGCTTCCTTTATGTCAGGAAGTGTCCCTGTATAACATACAGATTTATAGAGAGAGATTTCCGTACATATATATGAACAAGCTTCCCCCAAAAGACCACAGGAACCAGAACCAGCCAGTGGGTTTATGAATGAAAAAACTTTATTTTGAGAGAAGTTTCACACAGAGGGTAGGTGGTGCAGAGCTCCCCTCATACAGGCTGTGGGGAGCTCCCAGCTGCCTGTGAGACTGTGCTGCAGTACAGACTGCGACTGTAAAAGACATGGTAATAGCAACAACCGGAGCAGCCACCCTCCATTGCCATGGGCAGCCCCTGTCTCCCTGCCTGGGGCTCTCCCAGCCTCAGGCCAAGGCTGTCAGTCCCACATCTCCCAGGCAGCCAGGAGACACCCATCCTGGGCTGGCTGTGTCACCAACCCCGTGGTGACAGAAATAATGACTACTGTCTTCTACGACTGCAGAAATACATGTCACAGGACTGTAGTGACGACGTAGCTCGATGTGGTATCTCATAGAAAGGAAATACTCATTTATGTAAAACACAGCTGGTTTCAGCCCCTAACACACTTTCATACATATAAACCTCAAGATGCATGTAGGTAGTCCACCGAGCAGTGAGGCACTGACACCTATATCCACAGAGTCTGTTCAGGGTGGCTTGCAATGACATGGAGGACAAGGGGTACCAGTTTTCAAGCCTATTCCCTGCACTGACTGGGTTATTCTTAGGAGGGTGCTGCTTTTGGATGTGTCTCATTGTACTCATCAGGAGCTGACAGCAATTAATCTCTGGATCATGTCCCACCTCTGTGAGTCATCAGGAGTTAGTCAGTGTCCCTGCTTCAGATCTGGTTGTCCTGAGAAACTGAAGGTAGATGTGTGCTAGGATCTTGATGACCTGCTATTGTAGATGTCAACAACACATGCCATTTTCATAGCCCTTCTCCTGCTGGTATTTTGCACCCATGTGTTCACATTTCCTTATCATTCATATCAATATAAACATTTTTATTACGATGTTCTAGATCCTTAGAAGATTTCTGGACTTCTGTTTTCTAATACATTGTAAGCACTTTTGTACCTGCTGTCAAAAAATGACAGCTACTTTTTATGGTTCATAAGTGTTCTTCTTGATAGTCTCCCAAGATTCTGGTGTTGCCCTTAGTGTTTCAACAATATGTTATTGTAAACTTTCTGCTTTCCTGGCCCAGAATGTTTTACAAATTAAGATAGCAGTTCACCTTCTATGCAATCATTTCGTCTATGAATTCTAATATGATCCAGTCTTCACATTCTATTTTACTGGATTCCAGTGAGCTTCATGTTGTGCCTTACTGTTTCTCATCCTCCTTTATTCACCTTACATTATCCCTTTTTAACCAAGTCAAAGGGGAAAAGTTTGAGAGGAAGGGGAAGAGAAACTTGCCACTGATAGGAGAGACAGAAGGAAATATACTGAGTAGTAGAAAAACTATTTCTTTCACCTTTACATAATATTCTAAATGCTCTTTCTGGGGGTTGTAACGCAACAGTTATACTTGGGAGTGGCAGCTGCCTCTCTCCTGAGATTGACACTATAGTAATCCATGCTAGGTAGTTAATAAATTCAGTTCCACACAACTCTGCTATGAGAAAGTCAGGATGTTCAAAAGAAAACTGAGCTGTGCAAGAATAAGGCAGACATTTTTAGTGAGTTCATATTAGTAAGAAGAAACATTTTCTGCACATGATTCCATCAGAGAGAGTTTCATGCAATGTTAAACACTGAAATGCACAAAAACCACACAAGGTTCGTATCTTCAGTGCTATATTGTTACTAACAGCTGGAGAAAAATATGTCATTGCAGGAGAAAAAATCTTATTCAAATATATTATCATCAGACCATTAAGATAATTTAGAAAGTTGTTTCTGAACCATTAACATGGTCATGAAAACCTGCCAGTAGGTGTAAGAATGTAGCCCTTCCCAGACACATTAACCACCAATGAGCAACCTTGTAGGGACTTTCTCTTCCTTGGGATTGTTTTCTTCCATAGCAGCCCTGGCATGGCAGCCAGTTCCAGAAACTATGGTTCTCACATAAATAAAACACATTATTGTGACAAGCATTATTAATGATGCCACTGTAATGTGATTGTCCCAGCACTGATACAGTTGCCCTACACTGGCATATTCCAAATGCTCATCCCCATCCTGCTACAGCAGCGTGTACATTAACAAGATCCCATCTCTATCTGAAATAGTGATGTGAAAAACATTTAAAAATCATCATATAGGTCTTCAAGTTGAACAACTTATATTGTTGTATGGAACAAACATTCAGCTGTCATCACCAGCAGGTATAAATCTTCAGACAGAGAATAAAATTACTCCCCAAAGACGTCCTTCTCTTTGACATTCTGTTTGCAGATAACCTGTCACCCACGCTGCTGATTCTGTTCCCATTCCCTCTTCCCTGCATTTGTAAGCATTGTAATACCACTTTGAAGCTTCTATGGCACAGCATCTTCTACAGCAGGATCTCAGCATATTTAGCTTTGCAAAACTGAATTCTTGAAAAATGGAGAATCCTTAATGGCCTTCATTTTGAAAGGTGGAAACTGAGGAGCAAACAGGATAAAAATGGCCTTTCTATTGAAAAGCTGAGAATCCATGCCTTTGAAATCAAGAACAATCAAAGCTTGGCAAATTAGATTAATTTCTTGTGGTCTCATACTACACTTGCAAAGGAACCAAGAAGAGAAACAGCCCTTCATCATAAGACTTGCAGAACTGTTTATCTTTTCTTCATACAGCTTTCAATTCCCACGTTACTCTAGAATAGCTTTGTTTTAAAAGTAATGAGTTATGCAGTCTGTAGTGAAGGATGTTCAGGGTGAAACATTAAATGTGTGAATAAGAATGCTTTGCTTTGATACTGTGGAGTTAGGCTTGTTTATAAATAAATGAAATACTACCCAAGTAATCATTTATATTTGGCTATTTATACTGCCAAGATGCTCATCACCAGGGTAACCAACTCTTCACAGAGAGTTCACAGCCTCTGCTCTAAGAGGCTATTCTCAAAGGATTTTTTTTCCCTGTCCACTTTTGAAGCAGTAATAGACATAGAAGACTCTAGAGAGAATCAAGAAGACAAATGTCTGTCTCAAGGGATAGAATTGCTGTGATTACTTTCCACCTTTATCCAAGGAAAATGAATCTCTGTATGTTTTGTAAAGTGACAGTGACTCATAGGGTCATTACCAGAGAGCCTACTGCACAAAGAGACATTTTTCATACATGTAAAGAGAAAGGTAACTTTGTATCTAACTGAATTCAGTGTATCCTGAAGAAGACTTACATAATATCTCAGGTGTGAGTGGTCAACTGAGGATTTTTTAATATTGTGACCAATAAATTTTTGATGATAATACAAGCTAAAATAGCTCACAAGTCAGTTCCTCAAGAAGATTTGCATTTTCCTAGGTTAATGCTGCTGCCCTCCTAAGATAAAAAAATAAACAAACTGATATAATAGCAATCCTATTGCATTTACCAGAACTTTATTCAGGAGTTTTAAATGATCTACTAATTCCAGAATGATAAACACAAAATCAGGACTTAAATGGCACTGGAAGCACATATCTGCAGTATGGCTTCTGGAGATGGAGTCTGTTTTGCACAACCAAAAGTGCGTAAATGTTTCTGCTTGAATTTCTGGGGTGAAGGTAGAATTATTTAGCTCATGGAGTGTTTCCACTCCTGCAGTTTCTGAGACCTGTTGCAGGACTGAGGGCAGCCTACATGGATGGCAGCAGGGAACACAACTCACACACCACCTGAGCTAAATGCCAACCAAGCTACCTCCAGGACGGGGTCATCACATCAACATAGCACAATAATCACGTATAACCCAGGTAATTATTTTAGACACAGCCCCCACTGGCATGGCCATGTTTCCTTTGAGACCTGAGCTGCCTGAATCATGCAGGTGTGTGCACACAGCTTCTTCCCCCTGAACAGATTCCAGTTATATTAGTCCCCATCAGGGATCACTCTCCAGCCTTGAGTTCAGGTGGGATGTCACATCTTGTGTTCCCTCACACAGAACATCTCACACAGCAGAAGGAGGAGGCTGCACCGAAGCTGCTTATGGAGAATGGTTCCTGGCCCAGGCTAACCTTTGGGTCATGCAAGGGAATTGTCTGGGAGATTGCTGGTAGTGACGGGCCAAAACTGTACTGGGGAGCATGCTGCTGGTCTTACAGTGCAGATGGTTTTGCGTCAGCTCCTCTGCTCTGGGCCTGACCTGGCAATGTTGCAGTTCTAGTAGAGACGTACCCATAGTTAACATGGTTTTGAAGGACATGAACCTGGGCTAAATCATTTTGACTGTCAGCAGGACTTATGATTCCAGTGTTGGAGCTGGATCACATGGCTTTCTGTCAGTTCAGAACAAGCTCAACTGTACTTGCAAAATAACATGCAAATACATCATAACCCAGAGCATTATATGATCAGATCCTCATGCTATAGGAAACAACATGGTCCAGAAGTTCCTCGCAATTTGTGCAAGAGTGGAACAAAAGTGCAATTTTGTTTGTAAAAACATAAATTTTTACATGATGTACAGTTAGGCATCTGGGCAAAACCAACCAAGAAAACTGCTGCTAATCAAAATCTCTCTGATGTCAGTAGGAGTGTTTCTACAGACTAAGTCATGAACCATATCCCAAATTGTTAGTAATTCATACCACTTTATTATGGACACATCTATGCAATTGCAGTGTTTGATTAGATGCTCTACTCAAATGGTTTTGTGTTAGCAGACCATGACAGTATCTTGCCTGGCTTCTTCTGTGCACTGTTTCACAGGTTCATCTGTGCTCCCTGCCATGGTCCCAAATACTTTCCCCCACTGCGATTAGTCAGATACGTCATTCCACTGCAGTCTGCAGCTGCACGTGCTCCCTCCTGCCTGGCATGTTGCATCCTGGAGGTCCAGGTCTTCCAAGACTGTAAACCTGACAGAAAAGAACTACCGTGATACCCAGGAAAATGTCATCCCATGACCAGAGCAGTAGATACAGCAGCAAAGTACAGGCAAGAGAAAGCTGGTTCTCAAGTGTGACCATAAGGCTAAATCATCTGTCCAAGTCCTTCTCTGATGATTGTTCAGCTCAACTGCCTCGCCATCTCCCCTCCTTTGTCTTGCTGGCTGACATTTCACTGAAAATATTAAAACTATACACTGTTGTATTGGGTGTCAGTGCCAAGGTTTTGGCAGTGGTGGGGCTGCAGGGGTGGCCTTGGTGAAGAGGTCAGGGCTGCCCAGTGCCAGAGACAGCAAGTTCCTGCTGGCTCTACAACGGACCCAGAATATACCCAGCTGACAACAGCACACAGACTCGGTGCTGACAGGCGTGCGCTGGCTTTGGGCTGTTGTCAAGGAGTGGAAAAAAGGAAAACGGTAAAGTCTGCAGTGAAACTGGGGATTCACCAGGGACAAGAGAGGCAACACATTTCTGTATTTCTCATGCTAAAAGATACGGAAGGTCTCCTCAGCCAAGTTGAACAGTCAAAAAGCCAAAGACTGCTCTGGCATGTTAGCATCATAGTGTGGTATCCAAGCTCTTCAGCCACATAAGCCATTCATTCGTTCCCTTTCTGTCCCTAGCTGCAGCAGATTAGGTCATCTTTTTGTCCTTTCTGTCCTGCTGCTAAGTTCTCTAACTGCAGCACAGGAAAGACTTGCAGAAATAAGACAGGTGGCATCCACTTCCTTCTCACGCTCGTCTCCATCCTCTAGAAGGACCAGGCCCCAGGGCTTACTGTGTCTTTCTTCTCTGGTGAGCTCCTCAGGATGTTCCATAAACCACACTGAATGTTCTCTGCTTGTACCACCAAGCGGCAGCGGGTGCAGTCCTAGACCGAGTGCTGCACCAGTATCGTGGGAAACACGTTACGTGTAAAGCGGTTCATTAACGTACCATAAACCCCACAGGACTACATTCCTACAACTCTGCCATTACAGACCACTTGCAGAGACATCTTATGAGACCCGGCAGATATTTTTGAAACCTGAAATGAACATTTCATGAAGATATGAAGAGAACTTTCCGGTGTTGGGAAACAGTCTAAGCACCAGCACTGAGAATGAGCATTGGGAATTTCAGAAGACTGAATCCCTGCATTTCAAAGTGTAATAACCAAAGTCTAATGATTAAACCAAATTCACACTAATGTTTTAAAATCAAGTCCCTGCCACACCAGTGTACTAGTTTTGCAAGTATTTATTAGGAAATTCTCAACACCTGACTAATATTTTTATCTCTGAAAAGTGATATAAATTAGAACCCCCATGTTCCTATTTAATATGTCTCAGTGACTTCAGATCAAACTTGTTCAGTTCATAAGCAAAATGATTTCTGTAACTAGCATCTTTGTACATACTCAACCTAGGCTGTAGAAAGCTACCTCTGTGACAGTGCCACAGTCACCAACATAAGATTCAAAAGCTGAAATCTAATTAACAAATCTGAACAAACTAGACTGAAATCCTGCCCCTTGACCATTAGAAATAAAAAAATAAAACCCTCATCTTTGTAACTGCAAAAGTACCTAGGAGGTTGCCAAGAGACTGCAAAATGGCCCTAGTTCAGCTAAGTATAGACTAAAATTAAGATGCTTTCTTCAGTATCAGTATTAAATGCTTTGCTGAATTGGGGCCTTAAAGATGACCAAGGTCATATTCAACATTTTCAGAAAGTCAATTCACAGGCCTTAAATTCTGGCTTTGGATGAAGGATATGGGACTTTCAATCTTACAACACTGCTTTGAGGTATTTCACATTGAAAGGTGGAATTGTAGAGGCTGCTGTGTTTCATATTATCATTGGACATATCTTGGAAAGCAAAAGCTTTATGCATTTGATAGAGTTTGCAATGAGTTTGAATACCTGTATAGTTTTTACGCATGAGTAAAATAACCTCAGCATTATTTTTTTAAAAACAATTATAAAAGACACTGCAACTTCAAATCCATGTTTTTAATACCATATATCCAAAGTATTTCACAAATATCAAAATCCACTACAAAATCATCACGATGAAAGTTTTTCTGCTAAAACTTTTAAAAGGAGAAAAAAACTATGAGGGGGCCATATGCTATTCTGGAAGCAAATCCTCTCCTAGTTCTTCATCAGCAAAGTCATCTTCCTCAGTTCTTTTTCTTGCTGCAGTTTTTGGTCTTTCGGCTTGTGGGCCAAGTGGATCTATGTAGGAGGCATCTAGGGTTTAAATAAATACATTTGAAACAGTTACCTGCAAGTAATTTTAAGCTTTGTTTCAAACATATACAATCAAACACAAGAGAGGGTTTTAGCGTTACATATATCTGTAAGCTGTCTTTGAAAGGCAGACCAGAAAGAGCACATGAACGCTGAATGAGAACAAGATACTGCACTCAGGAACCGAGGCATGGCACAAGAGCAAAGTACCCGGGTGCTAGCAATAGAAGCTTTATTTTTACCTTCTCTTTTTAAAAAAAAATTATCTTTATTTTATTACAGTCATTAAGGGAGAAAAAGACCACAAAAAAAGTGCATGAAACAGCAAGACTGATGAGTTGGTTAAGGAAGAGCATTTTAGGAAGTAGCACATTCCACATGGATTTGGGTTTCTAAATCCCTTTGAAAATGCAATCTTAGTGAAGAACTTATGACTGCAGAACCACAAGAACGACTAAAGGATGCAGCAGACAGATACTGAAAGTAATAAATATTCACATGGGCCACATCTCTTAATAATTACAATTACTTTATAATGAGCTCAAACAATGAAGCTAAAGCCATTCTTCACATTTATTTCACGAGGAAGATGTTTTCCCTAATTGTTTACTTTTACATGCTCTTCCAATAACTTGTTTTTCCCATCTCCCCTCTCTTTGAGGGCCAGGAAAGCGAGAAGGTATAAGATGCCCACTTGCCTATTTCTTTACTGCTGCTACTTTCATAGGGTTCACTTGTTCCAGGCAAAGCTTTTAGTCTGGCACTCAGTCTTTCCCCTTTGGTACCACCACTCTCTGGGGGAAAAAAAAAAGGTTGAAGATAAATAACATGCTGTTATGTTCTGTGAAATCATGATACAAGAACAACATAAATTCAGCTACTATCTGTCAAACAAGATTTGGATGAAACCATCTTTTCATGATGGATATAGTACTCGTTTGTAATGCGTGGTCATTAAAACACAATGGACACTGTGTCCACACATGCGTGTGTTTTAATTTTAAATATATATATATACAGCCTTATTTACTTTGGAGTAAACACATTAAAATATTTCTGCTTCAAATGCTGACATTTCCGTTGCTTATAAATTACAGTCACATTTTGGAGTTAAAATAAGCATGATAAATATAAACACTGTCACAATGTATATGGACATTCATATGTCTGTGTGCTTACTAATACATTAGTATGATCCACCTGTTCAATATTGTCAAGGTTAAATACAACACTAACTTTGCTTTTAATTAGAAGAGTATATTTGGCATGTGCTGTCTGCATGGCAGGCAGGCACAGTTCATGTATACAGACCATCCTGGCCCTGCATCTTGCTGTAAACACTGTGCTGGCAGCTCAGTTTGCAGCGGGGCCCCAAGGAATGTGTCGGCTCCGAGGGCTGCCTCGTGCCCAGACAACGTCAGATTAACATTCTCTTGCCACAGCAGTATTCCAGACACTTTAAATATTCTGTTCTCCTCTGAATCTCTTTTTCACATTCATGGCAAGCTTTGAATCTCGTCTGCTACAACGAATTTTTATGCGATTTTTTTTCTCCTAGGAGAAAACGTTTCATGTTTGGCTTGGTATATTTACAAGGCAGGACCTGCCATGCAACCAAATACAAACATGCTCATTTACAACACGAAACAATGCTGTTATTAGAAGTCCTCCATCTGTTAGGAGCAAAAATGGGTTTCATTCAGCAAACATTAATTACAAAGTGTGGACTTGGCAACACATTTCCATTGTCTTATTTACTATAAGTGTTCTTTTTATAAATATTGTTACTATTAAAAAAAATCCCACCAAAAAAACTTCCACAAAAATGACAAAACCTTTATTTCTCTATAAATACTGCTGCAGACTTCAGTTTACTCAGCCCTGAATTGGAAGACAATATCTCTGCTCCAAGAACTATCTAATACATACAGTCACATATCAAACAGTTAATATGTTTACAAGATACAGCTTACAGCTGAAACTTCAAAGCAAGGAAAATCTATTTTAATGTACATCAACCTCCCTTGGATCAATTCTCACTGACAGGTTTCATGAAAGAAGTGAATGCTTAACAAAGGGTTTGGAGAAACTGAAAGAAATCAATGGGTTTGATTGGGGGGGGGTGGGGCTCAACAAAAGAGCTGTGAAATTACAAAAGGGCTGCCTCTTAATTTCAGTGGGCTTTGGACAGGCCTGCACAGCAAGGAGGTGGGTGCTGAGCTTCAAAGATGGTGTGGATGAAAACATTCTGAGGACAGTTTAGAGGAGAATACAAAACGTTTAACAGGGAGAGAAAGCATAGGATAGGAGTAGGCACAGAGTCTTGTGCGACAGAAAACAAGTGAATAAAGTTGGAAGAAGCAGTAGGGAGATGCGCAGACAGGAACAATACAGTAGAAACTACACTAGGGGAAGACTGAACTAGTCAAAGAAACTCCATAGGTTTAATTGGTTGGTTCCAGAAAGGAAAAACTGGCTGTAATGAAAATAAAAGAGGAAGATGGAGGCATATCAAAGGTTTTCAACTGTGAAGGAGGAAAACACATGGGTTCTAGTGATACTACCAGAGGAAGGTGAAAGATTTTATATTAACTTAGAAGAAAAGAAAGGATGGTAGACAAACCAAAACGGCTGGGATAAACATAATACCCACAAGTTACCTGTACATCTTACTGCCCTAAAATAAACAATTGAAAACAGAAGCTTTCTTGGACATCCTAGGACCCTTAAGCCTTATTAGGGCTACCTCCAAAAATGGAATGAAACAATAAGTCCAAAATTTGAAGCCAAATTTTCCCCCCTTTTCTCTCCCCATCTAGTGGATGTCCAACCCTTGAAGTATCTAAATCTCACCAACTGCTCTGCTTTGAAGTTCCCTAAGCACTTACTGCTATGACTGAGTTGCCCAAAATGGCCACCCTGAGCAGCAAAACGCCTGCAGGGTGTTCAGCATGCGACCTTGGTGCCTCAGCTCCACTTGCCATTTATGAGCCAATACAGTAAATGAAATTGTGAGTGCTGTTACAGTGAGCAAATGTAGCTGTTCACACAAATGTAGCTTTGTAGGCTTCAGACTTGATTCAGTTGTCCAAACACATTATTTACTGCATTTAATGAACTGAACCAACTCACCAAAGGGTTAGATTAATGCTAGAAGTAGCACAAGGGAAGCAGCAAGAACGTATGACCAGGAACAGGAAAGAAAAGAAGTGCTGAGAGGGGCTGGACTGTTCTTTCCAGAAGCAGCAAGTTATTTGATCAGTACATCCCACTTTGACTAAATGCACACTGGAAAAAACTATGAGGAGTAAGTATCTATGGGCACAGTGTCCTCTTAATACTTAAGCAGTAAGAGCATATGGATGCTTTACTAGATTAAATTATGTATCTAAACAGGCTTACAGCTCATACAAAAGAACAACAAGATGCTTAGGGAAGAGCATCATAAGTAGAGCAAGCATATACAGTAGCTCTCCATTAATAACTTCCTAGCCTCCAAAAATCTGTAAATCAAGCATGTGTTTGGGGAAAGGGGGCAGCTCTTCATATTTAATAATGGATTGATTTATTCTCCAGGAACTTGTTCAGTCTTCCCTTGAGCGCCCTTTAAAATTTTTGCGTCCGAAATAACCTGAGTTAAGGAGTTCCACCTTCCATTTACCCTGAACCTACCGATCTAGTCCCACCTTGCCACAGAAAGAAGCACCCTTTCCTTTCTGCCCTGAATCACACCCGCTCCACATGCTGTCAAGTGGTAGCACGCTGCGCTGGAGCAGGTTACTGATACATTTAAAACTCATCTAATGAAAACTTTTTCTCAAGTGGATCAGCAGAGTAACGCAGCTCACCTTACCTCTATATGACTATTATATCTACAGTAGGAGTGAGGGGAAGGTTAACATCTCTTCTGGTAGCAGTCCACAGTTAGTTTAAATTAAGCTAATATGCCAAACCATGTCAGTTCTCCATGGACTGCACTATGCTCTGAGCATACCTAAAAATGTGGAAGAAAAGCATCTTTCATTTTAAAGTACATCTGGAAGAGAGTACGAGGTGGTTGCCACCATCTACCTTACACAGAGATGTCAGGCAGCACCTCAGGAAGTGAGAGGTCAATGCCTTCCTTCCATCTTTCAGGAGGAGTGTCCTAGTCGCTGAGCCATTTGGGGTAAGGCTTTTCTTGACACTCTGCCATGGATCTGGCTGCCAATATGGCAGCTATTAAAAATTCCGCTGACCATATAACATGATCTGCCAGAAGTTTAAATCTCGTCTTGAAATTACTTTTTGTAGTTCTGTTTGCAGATAAATCATCTATGTGTTTTTATTCAGTATACATACATACACAATTTGGCCAATGTTAAGGACTATAAACTTGCAATGTAGACTTCAGGATTTTGGTATCCTATAGTGAAGAGAACTTCAGGGGAGGAATTGTTTTTAAAGCATTTTATCACAGACATGCATACTTTTGGGAGGTGAGTTTTACAGTTTCTACACACCGTTTCCTGCCCCCACTCCACCAAAACAGGAAGAAGATTTTATACACATTCCAGGTTTTGAATTATGGGAATGAAATTAACTTTCACTAAAGTAATACACAGAAGAAAACAAAGCTAACATTGGCACAAAGGATAATAATAAAAACTCTGGATAAGAATTTTTTTTGTAGTTTTTCCCTACAAATAGTGTTTCTCTACTAATGACTGTTAACATCCATCTGATTGCACTTGCAATCAAAGGACTACAGGTAGACATTTCTCAAACTACAAATTTATTCTATCTGCATCAGTCTAGTAACTGTACAAACACATGCTCCTAATTAAATAAAGTTTTTGAGTAATGGAAGACCACTGCTGAACTAAATTGCTCTCTGTATTTAAGGAAACCTTCACTGCAATTAATACATGCTGCTTATTTATCTACTTCTTGTGCTTTTATTTATAAAGTATGTTATTACTGTAGTTCACATGGAGACCAGTCCCAGTGTACTCACTCTACGTTGATAAAGTGGATGCATACACATAAACTGAGTGCAGGAACATGGCTCCAGATTTCAGTTTGAAAAGCAACAGTAACTGATTGAGAAAAGCTGGTCAATATATTTTAAAAATCTGATTTATAAATATATTTAATCTGTAAAATGATTATACCTGAGACTTGGATTATCATGCTGACATTATCTTCCCCTCACAGGCTGTGTTCAATAGCTTTAACTGGGAACTATGCATATCAAGACATAAATAATATACTCTGCACACTGATATCTTTTACAGTGCATTCCTTCCTCTCATCTGTTTAAGTCATGCCCACAATGTTATATTTAGGATATTTAAATTATTGTATTACAAGTATAACATGTTCTGTTCACTGAGATTTTTTCAACTTCCTACAAAAACTAATTTGAACTAACTCCTCCACATGCAATTTGGAAGGAAAAAAAAGAATCAAAGTATAAAACTTTTAAAAAATGGTTAATTTTATATGGCAGAATAAGGAATAAAGCAACATACTGCAAAAGTAATCCTATTTTGGAATAATCCTATTTTAAGTAGTGATATCTAACAAAAAAGATTCTAAATCTTTTTAAGTGTTTTTGTACTTCCTACTTAGCAAGATATCTGTGTGTATATCACTTCAATCCAAAAAATCCATTATATTTATTTTTAAAAGGAATCTCACTAGTTGCAGTTACAGTGAGGAGACTACTGCAATAGAAATTCCTCCAATATCACAAAGGACATAAATTAGAATTTTTAGTACCATTCTACTCATCAGGAAAAGATATCAAAGAGTAAGGTTATTTGGTATTCTACCTCCTCTGTAAAATGTTTATGTAACAAAGTCCATAGTGGGCTAATGTGTTTAAAGACTACAAATACACCAAATCCAGAATGTGTTTAAATGCAGCTCTGTGATGTTTGGAATGAAGACACCATCTTCAGAGAAGAGAGGGCTTTGGTTAGAAGGCAGAATATTATATTAAAACCAAGAAACAGCATGGGAAGCAGATGCAATGTTTAAGTCCACTGCAGTTCATTTTGATTTGAAATTCGGTCGAATGAAAATTGTTTATGGTGTGTCAGTTCAGCTAACTTCTTCGCTGAGTTCAGATGCAGAAAACAGATTAAGATGTTTTCTTCATTCAGGTATTTTCCCTGTTTATTTAAAAAAAACTCTTTTTTTTTTTTCCACACACAGCCAATGGAACTATCCCACAACAATTTGTAATTAATCAACAGGCACAGAAGCCTAGAAAATGTAAGTGATCGTGAAGTTCTGGCTGCAGGGTAACAAAAGAATCTCTTGCCTTTATCACAGTCAAGATTATTTGGGATGATTATAGCCCTAACATCTATAATGTGCCTCCATATAGTATGAGGAGATCCCTATGGGCTGGTAAAGGGTGTTTGAATATGGGCTGTTTGTTTGGGATGGACAAACCCATTTCTCCACTGGCATTGTCACAGGTGAAATAAAAATGGGAAAAGACACTTAAATTATTCTCGCATGGTTTCCATCCCAAATTCATCTGGACAGGCTTAGGTAAGAAGGAGAACGCAAAGTGCTCAGCCTTTCATCTTCTGAATTCAACACTGCTTTGGGCTCCTATCCGAGACTGCATGTCTCCTCTCATCCAGTATAAAACTCCCCTCTCATCCAGTACAAAACTCCCCATTCAGAGAGCAGGGCAGATGCAGACACCAAGTAAACACTGCTACAGTAATATATTCCTTAAAGTCATGCTTTCCCTTATCTATGAAAGGCCTTATGCTATTTAATAGTAAAAATCTCTTAGGGTAGTAAAAACCACAGTGTCCTAACTTCCAAATTCTGGATGTCACTATCACATCTCTGCAAAACACAAAAAAGTGAGTATGAAAACAAGATTATTGGAAAGGAAATCTTTGAGAATTGCCTAAACTCAGATGTACTATTAGCTCCCTCCAGGGTTTTGTGTTGTTTTTTGGTTTGGGTTTTTTTTTTCTTTTTTTCTTTCTCTTTTTAAATTAAAAAATAATTTTAGGGGAGTGTACCAATGTCATCTGCTTCCAACATGAATCAAAAAGATTGAAAATCATAAATCTGATAATTGTGGGGAGAAGAAAATTTCACTCTTTATAATAAGAGTGAACAGTGTGTTCAATTTTGGGTAAGCATTTTAGATTTAATGCTTATCCTTTTCATGAGACAAGAGCAGACTTTAATTGACACTGATATAGATGTCAGGTTTCTTGGTCTCCCTTTTTCTGTTCTGTCTACCATCCATGCATACACTAATCATACTCTTCAAATTATACTTTGGTGCATCTTATGCACCTTCTGTTTTAATTTATATTGGCCAAGTAGTAGGTGTCCTATGAAGTACAAACTCTCCTGATCTAGTTCTCTTTCCTCTTAACTTTCTCTTCAAAAGCAATTTTAGATCATATTTTCTAAGACAAGGAAGCCTGAATTATTAATACTCCTAATATAAATAACTATATAGGAACAAAATACTTGGGGGAAAAAAAAAATTTGTTAAGAATGCCAGCAAGTATGGGGACAGTGAGATGGTAAGAGGAAAGAAGTAAAACATGCCTCATACCTAAAATATTTGGAATGCATACACACTTCATTTAGCTAGTAAGTACTTTAATTTAGCTAATAAGTACTAAACTAAGGAGGATTCCATGCTTCACTGGGTTCAGTAACAATGGCAAATCCCTCATACAGTGTAGGAAAATGGTCCATTTTGGTCTTGGCCACACCACTGGAAAAGACTAATCTTAAAATGTATACAAATGTTTCTTTTATTATTTTGAAGCCATTAGTTTATCAAAAGTGTACTAAGGTTCTGAAGTAAAATAACCTATGTTTATATTTCATATGTATCTTCACACAGGCCATGTACAGAAATTTATTAAACTGCAAAATACAGAGTCATAGCCCAGGTGAATAATGCCAAACATTGGACAAAATCTCTCAGTCATCCTCAGTAAAAGGTAGACAAACTGCTACATAGACTTTAACATCTGTTGCTTTGAGTGTGCGGTTTCTTCACTGATAAGGTTCCCTAGAGTGAACATTACTACTTTAAAAATGTGCAATGCCTTTGACTCCTTCTAAAAATACATAAGTAGTACATCTCACCACAACTTTTAATCAGGAATCCCAGCAGAAAGTTAACTCCAGGCTCAATACAGAACCTTCTTTGTACCTCTGCTTGTTTGCTGAGTCATTTCCAGAAAGGTTGGATCTTTGGCACTGAATTTAACAGAGACTTCTCAAACATGCTTTTACACAGACCTGTTCCCAAACTGGTTTTTTCCATTCCTTCATGAATTTGACATAATATCTTGAGCAACAATCTAAGAATTATTGATAGGACAAATTCCAGGTCAATTCTGACCCTGCTTACCCTCTCATCCTCTTTATGTTAGCATCCTAAATGTCTGCATTTGCTCTTCTCCAGTTACTCTGATGCTGGGGGGAAAGAGTAATGCCTTGGAATTACTAGAGCCTGCAGTCAAAGTTCCTCATGTGTTCAACTTTGGAGGGGAGGGGAAGGGATTTTTAATTTTTAAATTTTTTTTTAGAAAAAGACAACTTTCCATAGATACTTCTGTGTTTAAAAGAATCATTGACAAACTGGTAGTTTGGGGGATTAACACTGTCTTAGCATCTTTCCAGCTTGATCATTATTTATATCCTTTTTTGCTAAATTACTGACTCACTCTCTCCCAAGAACATACTCCTTTTTCACTAATGAGAGTAGTGATAATTACAAAATGTAGCTGTAAGAAAATAGACCCTTTGTGCCATTTTTCTACATGCCTGATGCAATGTTTTGCACAGCTGTAAATACGCTTGCCTGCTACCAATGCTGCTCTTCATTTCTGTTCATTATAAGCCAAAGTGGATCTCCACTTTACGACAGAAAAAAGGTCCCGATGCTGTCTCACACTGCTGTGTTGCTGGCACCCCCCAGCTGGCTGCCTGATCATAGGGCTTATGTAACAAAGGAGAGTCTAGAAACGTTTCCATCCCTCTCTGTTACCAAACTAAGGAATTTCACCCCAAGAATTACTTTGGCCTGAGGCCCAGAGCAGGTAAAATTCAATCCTAGGTGAATGGTGTTTTTTCTACATATCAAGAAATGATTTAAAAGCTTCTCTAGTGAAACTGCTGAGCTGAAAAAGGAATGAGATCTCTCTAAGCATCCAACACTCATTCTTAACCCTTAGAGAACCCAGGAGAGCAGTCTAAATGTAACAGCATTCTAAGTTCATTTTAACATTACACTAGTAATTTCCATGACTTTTCTGACTTTACAGAATTGGATAAATGTAGTAGCGCCTGCTATGTAGGTGGAGAAACAGAATTGCCAAATAAGAAAAAAAAAAATCCATAAATTATTTCTCTGTAAAAGGAAGGGAAGCAGCAAGAGTTTATAGGGGATATCTTTTTATGAGACCCACTGATACTAAGATAAACCAAAAGCAGAATACAATGAAACCATTTCCTTTTTGAGTCAACGTAGGGATTTTTTTTCCAGGTGGCTGAAGGAACCTGAAGTCTGCTAGTTTCCTTAGAGCAGCAGCAGGGAACAGTTAGGTTTAACATTACCAACATTTCATAGATTTAATAATGGGAGGGAAAAATCATTAGCTCTGCAATATGCAGACTACCTAGTGCAGAAAAGACAAAGCAGGTCAGTTTCCAGACTTACTTTGCTAGAGTTTTACATGTATGAAAGTCAGCATTGTAGATCTATAGGAGCAGAGAGACTTAGAAGTCAGAGAGCAAGCTTTCCTCTATGGAAAACTCTAGTACTTCAACTTGGCTATACTGGGAAAAGAGGAAGAAGGAGCTTAAAGACAGTACAGGTGTCTTCTCCTTATTAGGGAGCTGGTTGCACAAAATAGCCTCTTGAACTTGTAACAAACACCTAATGTAGTAGACTAGATTGTGGGGACAAAATTCCCTTTTCTCTATGTTAAATAAAGTCACAATGAACTCCTGTTTTTCACGGCTTACATGTTCTATTTTGTTATAATAAATGATTCCTTATAGTAAATATTCCAAAGTTAATGGGATAAATATGTTCAAGTCCACAATACTGAAAACAAGTAGAAATTTAGCTTTAGGAATACACTGAGATCTGTATATAAAGCACAAATCTTAGACCAAGTCCACGCTACTATACCAGTTGAAGTTTCACAGAGCAATGAGATAATCAAGAAGTATGAAACAAGATTTGTGAAGTAACTGCATATTACTCAATGCATATTTGTGTGCATTTCGAAATGTAAGGTGGTTTTACAAACACTTTAAGAAAAACTATTTTCTTTAGGATGCTGACAAATCTGATATGTAAGCAGAGGCATTAAGTACTTACCACCACCAGTGTTTCCTTCTCTGCGGCTACGTGCACTGCCATCTCTGCCAGATTTAATGCGCTAGAGAACAGTGAAAAAAGTTTGAAAAGAACAGAACAAAAACCCCATTTAGTAATATACATTAGAGATAATTGCTGAAAACTCAACTTTGCTTATTAATAAAAGAGTAGAAGAACATGAAACTAGGCTTACTATACTGTAACTAATAAACCTCGTTTTTTCAATGCACAAAGTTGTCCTTAAAAATCAGTGTTAAACCCAATGTTTACATAAAACAACTTCTATGAAATTCAAACAGAATGTCTCAATAAAT